>NW_006160007.1:2168942-2184785 GCF_000334495.1 Tupaia belangeri chinensis | reverse complement strand
TCTCTCTCTCTGTGTGTGTGTGTGTGTGTGTGTGTGTGTCTGGTCAAAGTAATCAATGAATAAATAAAATTAAATAAATACCTCTTTTTTTAAAAGTCTCTTTGAAAAATAATCTAAAACAACCTGTTACAGTACTAGTAAATAAACAAAGATAAAGCTGTTATTTTAGTCATCTTAATACTCCATGGAAAAAGGAAATTGTTGAAAAACTATCATTAACTGGATGAATGAAGATGAAAAGCTTTGTACCAGCTTAGTGAGAATTTCTCTGGCTTTATTTGGGGGTTGTCAAGCTTTATTTTGTTGTGTCATGTTTTCCTTTATGAGTGAGAGTGAGGGATAGAGAAGAAAGATAGGTATTTGTGACAAAGTCTTGCCATCTCGCAATTCTTCCGTCCCGGCCTCCCAGCTGGCTAGGATTACAGGTACTCACAGTCATGCCTGGTGTGTCTAGGCTGGTGGGGGGATCTGAATATAGGCCTCCCCTAGCTCCAGCAAACATGCAGCCAGCCACGCTCTACCTCCTGAGGCCAAGCCAGGTTCTTCAGTGTTTTTGTGCTGTAGGCTCCATTGACAGTCTGGCAAAGCCCATGGTTCCTCATCGAAGTAATTGTTTCTGTGCACATTCAATAGAATGTGTGAGAGCACAAAGGGAAAACCATATTGAAACAAATTCCTGACCCTAGGATAAGTCCTCCTGGGGCTGATTTCCCTTGAGAGGTTTATTCAGTGGTACAGCACTGGCCATTTGTTCCCTGAGCAGATACAATTAAGGAGCGAGGAGGTGATTGGAGAGGCTTTCTTGAGGAAACTGGACAAACTAGAGATAAGTGATGGAGTGGAAAGGGCATGTGTCTGAACCTGGAGAGCATCATGCTAAGTGAAAACGGCCAGCCTCAAAGGTCACATATGGCACAATTCCACTTACACGAAATATCCAGACTAGGAGAATCCATAGAGAAGTGTGTTAGTAGTTGCCAGGATCTGTTCACTGTTTAATGAACAGAGGGTTGGGGCCAGCAGGTAGCATGGTAGTTAAGGGTGCTGGACTCCCACATGCCAACTGCAGATCAAGTCCTGGGCCTGATAGCTTGCTTTCTCTCCCTCTCACTCCCTCTTTCTCTCTCTGGTCTAATTAATTAATTAATTAATACGGAATTTCCTTTGGGGGTGATAAAAATGTTTTGGAAATAGAGCTGGTGTTTGCTCAATACTGTGTACTAAATGCCACTGAATTGTGCACTTTCGAGTAGTTAATTTTTGTTTATTTATTTTATGAGAGAGAAAGGGAGAGAGACACCTGCAATTGGTCTCATCACACCACAGTCCCCTTCCCCCATCCTTCTAGCCAGTCGAGATCTTAAGTTCCTGCATCAGACATGTTTCAGGTCTTCTTGGGATCCAAACCCACAGTGGACCGTGTGGCTTCTGACACTGCAGATCAGTGCTCTGCTGTCTGAACCACTGTAGCTGGTCCTCAAAGAGTTCATTTTATGTCATGTGAGTTTTATTTAAAAAAAAAAATTAAGGATGAGTCACCTGTGAAAAAATACTGCTAGAAGAATTAAGTGAGCTGAGAGAGGCCAAAAGAGAAGGAAAAGAAGATTCTGATGTACACACAGGGGTCCTGAAGGGACACAGAGGCCTCTAACTGGTAGGAAGAGTCTTCCAGCCTTTAGGTGCTCCAGCTTCCCTCAATGCACCAGGAGGCAAGTTTGCAGGGAGCAGCAGTGGGAGTGGGCAGTTAGGAGCAGGAGGAAAGGTGAGCCTCTGCAGCCCTTTGCAAGCCAGTGACATAGATAAAGGGGGAGAGTGGTTTGCACAGGCTGGTGCAGACAGGAGACAATCCACTAAGCACGGGACCTGGTGCCAGGTCATGGAGCACACACAAGGAACACAGAAATGTAGTGGGAAGTAACACTGTTAACATGGCTGAGGGCATGTTAGAGGTTATAGATAGACATAAACAACCTCTGGGAAAACCTTGATTATGAGGGGGTTTTCAAAATGAGGGTGAAGAACACACGTTATGAAAAACTGTATAGATTTCTAAAACAATTCACACCAAAATAAAATTACACATCCATTCTATTTTTCCTGATCCTTTTGAAGTCCCTTCAAAAAGAAGGGACTAAGAGAACTATCAGGACTTTAACAAAATCCACTTCCACATCATCACACAGCCAGAAAAACACTCTTCAGAAGAATGTGATCCTGTTTTTAAAGGAGTTATGTCATTCAGTGAGACTCTGTGTATTCACTCCCAGCTGAGAAAATGTTCTTCCATTTTTAATGTGGGGGGATCTCTCTTCTTCATCAGGTCCCCATTCCTGTCACCTCGACCCTGGATCCCCTGAGGATGCTGACAGATGATGCTGACGTGGCCGCCTGGCAGAATGAGGGCCTCCCTGCAGACCGCATGTCCATTGAGAACGCCACCATCCTCATCAACTGTGAGCGCTGGCCGCTGCTGGTTGACCCTCAGCTCCAGGGCGTCAAATGGATCAAGAACAAATATGGCGAATCCCTCCGAGTCACTCAGATTGGTCAGAAAGGGTAAGGCACTGGGCACAGACATTCTCACTTTTGCTGTGTGTATGGGGGGAAACGTGAGAAGATTAAGCTCCTAGGAATTGTTTCTACCTCTTATTTCTCCATGAAGCGTTTTCCGTTTCTCTTCCCATTTTAGAAAATATCTCAATGGAAGGTCTTTACTTTGCTTTCTCATTAGAAATTGTGTTCCACAGCCTCTGACCCATTCAAGGGCCCCTTCACTGCCATCCCAGCTTCTCACCCTCCATCTCTCCTTCAACACTTAATGCCTCCTTAGCTCTGTTCCACCCATTGTTTCTCCCTCTGCCTTAGAGCCACACAGAACAAGCCTAAGCTCTCTGTCTCCTGAGGCACAAACATTTCGATTGGTCATATAGCCACTGAGTGAGTTAGAAAACCCTCAGTGCCCTTTTGCACCTGCCACGGGCTCTGCCCATACATGGGGGGAAGTCACTAAATGAAGGGCAAGAACGGCAGAGGATGTGGCCAGCATCCACAGCATTTCACCAGCCTGAGCCTCCGCGCCTCTTGCTCCATTGCCTCCTGAGCCCCATCAGAGCTCACTTCTGCAGTTTTGCAGTCTCAGTGTGTCATCAGAACACACGGGGTCATGAGGACACATGGAGAAAACAGAATGGGGCAAAGAGGGATAGGACCAAGGATAGGACTTATTAAGTGGTTGGTATGCACCAGTCTTACTGTGAAGGGTTTTATTGCAAATGCCTTTTTTAGTCCACACAGTCCATACTAATAAGGTTAGTGTTACTATTAAGTGGTTGGTATGCACCAGTCTTACTGTGAAGGGTTTTATTGCAAATGCCTTTTTTAGTCCACACAATAAGGTCAGTGTTACTGGCTTCATTTCACATCTGATAAATCTAAGGTTCACAGAAGTTAAACAATTTTTCTAACAGTAAACTATTTTTATTTATTTATTCATTTATCGTCAAGAATGATTTTTCTCTGAGGCAAATGCACTTGCCAGAGACACAGAGAGACACACAGAGTAAGTGAGAAATCACCCTCCCCCCCAAGGAGGTATGGCCAGACTACAATCCCATCTCCTCTATTCTCCTCTTGAGATTCTGGGCATACATGCTCACACTCCTGGCATGAGATTCAAGCCACTCAATCCAGGGCTTAAATCGCATTGGCCATGTAAGAATTCAGTACCACAACCACCATGGCACCTGCTGGCCCCAAATTGATCATTTTTAAAAGCAATAGATATGTTATATTAATAGCAGCACTATTCACAAGAGTCAAAAGGTAGAATAAACCCAATGGTCCATTGAAAGATGAATGTATAGATAAAAGGTAGCATACACATACAATGGGATGTTGTTCAGTCTTAAAAGGAAGGGAATTCTGACACATGCCACAACGTAGATCAACCTTGAGAGCATTATGCTTAGTGTAATAAGTGGTGATGACACAAATATCGCATAATTCCTCTAAGATGAGGTACCTAGGGTAGTCAAATTCATAGAGAAAGTAGAATGGTGGCTTCCAGGGGCATGGAGGACAGGAGACAAGGGCAGTTAGAGTTCAATGGGTACAGAGCTACAGTTTTGTAAGAAAATGAGTTCTGTGAATAGAGAGTGGTGATAGATACCCAACAATGTGAATGTACTTAATATGACTGAATTGTGCTCTTTTTTTTTCTTAGAATTCTTGATTCTTCATTTTAACTTTGTTTATTTATTTATTTAAATTTGACCAGAGAGGGACAGAGAGAGCAAGAGAACGAAAGAGAAGGAAAATGAGAAAGCAAGCTGCCAGATCCAGGACTTGAACCATGGTCAGCCATATGGGAGTTCAGGGCCCTTAACCACCACACCATCTGCCAGTCCCATGAACTGTGTTCTTAAAAATGGTTAAGATAGTGGTTTTTTTGTTGTTGTTTTTTTTTTTTTTGAGAGGTTTTTGCTATAGGGTGCATGTGTTCACCAAAAAGACAGAGAGAGAAAAACAGAGAGATAGAATGCCAAGAAATTACCCTCCAAGGGTGATGGCCACACCACAATCCCTTCTCCTCCATTCTCCTCTTGGGATCTTGGGCATGCACGCACATGCGCCCGGCATGAGTTTAAGCCACCAGGTCAAGGACTTGAACCATATTTGGGCATGTGGGAATCCAGTACCTTGACCACCATGTCACCCACTGGTCTCTTAACTATTATTTTTAATGTTGCATATTTGATTTAAACAGCCTTGGGTGATCTGGACTGCTGGGCAAGCACATGAGACTAGAGCAGTCCACCACCCCTTGGGACTGTGCATGTGCTGGAGTGGGCAATCTTGGGTTTCTAAGTGAGGATGACCTGGATTCAAATATTCTCTCCAGTACTTCCCATTGTCTCTCTCTGGAAGGTACACATGCCCAACATCTGGAGAGCAGAATGGAGGAGAAGGGATTGTGGTATAGCCGTCACCCCCAGGGAGGTGATTTCTCACTTTCCCTCTCTCTGTCTCTCTCTCTGTCTCTCTTCAGGAAAGGCACACATCCTATTACAAAAGCCTAAATAATAATAATAATAATAATAATAATAATAATAATAATAATAGTTAATACTAGAATGAAGCCCTCTTACAGAGCAAACTTTGTTGAGAAATGAATGCCTACATGTGATATATATTTTATCCGCATCTTCAGTGACAGGGTAATTTAACTCCAGCCTTCTCCCAAAACTTTGATTCAAATATTCCTTTCTAGTTGATAATAAATACATTTTATTTTATTTTATTTTTAATTTGCTGTAGGGCATGTGTACCTTCCAGAGAGAGACAATGGGAAGAAGGGAGAGAAATCTTCTCTCCTCCTCTCCCCAGGGAGGATGGCCATGCTGCAATCCCTTCTCCTCCATTCTCAGGATTTTGGACACACACACACTCATCCCTGCCATGTTTTTAAAGCCACTGGCTCCAAGACTCAAACCATGCAGTTGACCGTGTGGGATCCAGCCACCCTAAATACCATGTCACTGGGTGGCCCAATAAATGCAATTTAGACAAAAGTAAGTGTCCTTTTTTTCTCAATGTTAATGCCCTTTAGTACCTAAAATACTGCCTGACACATCATAGGCCCACAATAATTATTTGTTTGATTAATCCTCTTTTCATGTGCATTAAATACTTCTCTGCTGCTTTCAAGATTTGTTATATATTATTTTAACACAATATTGTATTACATATAATAGGCATAGTCTTTTTTTACCATACGATTCAAAATTTATTTAGTGTTTTATTTGCCTTTTTTCTCTTTTTTTTACATTCAATCACTGCATATAATTACATCGTACAAGATGAATTTCCCCAGCATGAATACACTGTATGTTAGTCCAATCAAAGACATTGCCATACACATTATCATCAATACATAATCTTCCATTTGCCTTTAATTTTTTTGTGTGGGGTTAACATACTACGATTCATTTTATTTTAGGTTTTATTTGGTCAGATTTGTCACCCTTCTACAGATAAAGTATGCTTAGAAAAGTCTTTTTTCCCCAGAAATTATTTTAATAATCACCTAAATTCTTATTTTCTATGGGTTTTCTGTTTACATTGAAGTATATTTTAAGATACTATATGAGATACAGACTGATTTTCCACATAGTTGTCTGTTGTTTCAATACCATCCATTAAATTTTACATCCTTTCTTCAATTAATCACACTATATTTTAAGTTACTTTACTGTAGTTCTTCCTATTACAGGAGCAATGAATCATCATTGTAGGAAAAAAGTGGGAGGAGAAGGGGTTACAAAAAGAAAGAAAGAAAAACCTTCCATAGTTCATAATTCAAGAAAAATCATGCTAAGGTTAGACATGATGGCACATGCAGGATGTCACCAAGTTGTTTGGATTTTTTGTTTGTTTGTTTTTGTTTTTTGGGTTTTTTTTGCTATAGGGTGCGTGCACTCGCCAGACAGACAGAGAGAGACAGAGAGACAGAAAGCAAGAAATCACCCCCCAGGGGAATGGCCATGCCGCAATCCCTTCTCCTCCGTTCTCCTCTCTGGATCTTGGGCACGCACACACACGCGCCTGGCGTAAGTTTTAAGCCACCGGGTCCGGGACGCAAACCATGGTCAACTACGTGGGAGTCCAGCGACACACCCATTACACTAACTGCTGGTCCAATGGCACATGTTTTTAAGATGCTGCTTAGAGGCTGAGGCCTCATGTAAGTTCAGCAGCCTGTGCCTGTAGTCCTCGGTAGCTTGGAGGCTGGCACAGGAAGAACTCAAAATGGCGAGATCCCTGTGTCTCTCTTGCTCCTCTCATACATATATAAAGAAAGAAACCAACATTTAAAAAACAAAAATTCATCTAACTTTTTGGTATAAGATGTCCTTTTTTTTATTTTAAATTTTTTGCTAGAGGGCATATGTGCTCACCAGAGAGAGTGACAGAGAGAGAAGGAAATGCTTCACCTCGCAGGGAGTATGTCCATATCATAGCCACTTCTCCATTCTCCTTTCAGGATTTTGGGCATACTTGCCTGTGTACCCAGCCTAGTTTTCAAGCTGCTGGTTCCAGAACTCAAACCACAAACCACAAAGTTGACCATGTGTGAACCAGCCACCCTAAGCACCACACCACCAGCTGGGCCCGGTATATAATGTCCTTTAAAACGTTCTGCAGGGCTGACTTCATGGCCTAGTGGTTAAAGGACTCTGAATCCATACCTGGCCCCAGGCTCATGCTGTCTTACTTGCTCCCCCAGCTACCTTCAAACTATAGAGCATGCCCTGGAAGCTGGAGATGTGGTCCTGATTGAAAACTTAGAGGAGTCCGTCGATCCTGTCCTGGGACCCCTGCTTGGGAGAGAAGTCATTAAAAAAGGACGGTAAGATTCAAATGCATTACTGACCCTATGTGGGGAGCTGGCCCAGGGCCCAGTTAGAACTGTGGAGAGGTCTCTGTTTCCTAGAATTTCTTCTCTGGTCATGTCTAGTCGCTCCCTGCAGCATGCACACCTTTCTTTCTTCCAACAGACAGCTAATAGCTGCCCTGGTCTCCTAGAGAAAGCGTCCTGGAATAATGCTGTTTCTATTAGTCAAGCTCTTCATTAACTTTCTTCTGGGACTAGCAGATAGCATAATGGCTACGTCATTGGACTCCCATATATTCAACAGCAGCAGTTCGAGTCCCATACCCGGTGGCTTAAACTCACACCAGGCGCTTGTGCATACGTGCCCAAGATCCCAAGAGGAGAATGGAGGAGAAAGGATTGTGGTGTGCCCATACCCCCTGGGGGAGGGAGTGTGATTTCTCGCTTTCTGTCTCTCTGTCTCTCTCTGTCTTTCTGGTGTGCACATGCGCCCTATAGCAAAAACCTCTCCAAAATAAAAAACTTTCTTCCATATGGCCACAGTGCATAATTTTGGAGGAACTTGAAAGAATTGTGGTTAAGAAGCAGATTGGCTTTTACGCATGAGCATTTTATCCAAACCAGACATCTGAGTTCTGAGAACTCAGCTCCATTCCAATGTGATGAGCCTCTGCTACATGAAGGCTGGTCCATGATCAGGGATGAGCAGGTGTATGGTAGAAGGAGAAGACAGTGTAGAGACGAATGGAGAGGAGCACATAGAGGCGATAGGAGCATAGGATGGGGAGTGATTGTTATCATAAAGGGCTGCTTAATGTGGGAGCCTCATCCACTGTCCAGGACACATTTGCCTTTTCATGTCCTTAGGAGGTGCTCATTTACTTGTTTAATTATTTTCACTTTTAGACATCATCCCCCTGTCGGTCATAAGAAAAGCTAAACTCTCTTGCTAGGCCATAAAGCAGTTTTGTGCAAACTACAAGAAGGTGCCCCTTCCTCCAAATGCTTCACTGCCACCTGCTGGAAATTTTTTTTTTTTTTTTGGAAAAGTTTTTGCTATACGGCACATGTACTCGCCAGATAGAGAGACAGAGAGACAGAAAGCAAGAAATCACTCCCCAGGGGGGATGGCCACGCCTCAATCCCTTCTCCTCCATTCTCCTCTTGGGATCTTGGGCACCCACGCAAATGCACCCTTCGTGAGTTTTAAGCCACCGGGTTCGGGATTTGAATGGTGGTCAACTACTTGGGAGTCCAGCGACATAGCCATTGCGCTAACTGCTGCTCTCGAAATTATTTCTGATATCCTAATCTACATCGACTACCATGGTTATGGTTCTCCCTAGAGTTGCAGGGTGCAGTCAGAAACGGTGGACATGGAAGAAAGTCCATCCTCCTCCACACCTGTTTCCCACATCAGGGCAGAGAAGAATTCTAAGGCTCATACTAGATATGCCTGGGAGGAATCTAGCTGAAAATGGATTTTGTTTACTATGACTTTACAAAAAAAAAAAAATTCCAGGTTTCTATCCTTTAATAAATCTCACAGGAAGTCACCCCCCCTTCACATGAACCTTTATGTTCCAGATTCATTAAAATTGGAGACAAAGAATGTGAATACAATCCCAAATTCCGGCTCATTCTTCACACCAAGCTGGCCAATCCTCACTACCAGCCTGAACTGCAGGCGCAGGCCACCCTGATCAACTTCACCGTGACCAGGGATGGTCTGGAGGACCAGCTGCTGGCTGCTGTGGTCAGCATGGAGAGACCAGACCTGGAGCAGCTGAAGGTGTGTAGGGTGTTCACTAAGGAAGGAAATGCTCTCTAGATGCTGCAGTGCATCTCTCTCTTGAAAAGGTGGGGGCTGTTTTTCCTGGAGTTGATACTATGAGCTCTGCCAGACTGCAAGAATTCCAACCCCATCTGGCCACCATTGAACACCATGTTGGGAAAGAAAGGTGCTATGATTTGAATGTGTCCTCAGAAAAACCATGTGTAAATTTGATTGCTACTGTGACAGTATTAAAAGGTTGAAAACTTAATCCAACTATGGTATTAAGAGGTTGGGTCTTTGGGAGGTTATTAGGATTAGATAAGGTTTTTAGCGTGGAGACTATATAATTGACTACTGGCTGCTTATAAGAAGGGGAATCCATGGTTGATACATGCTCTTGCCCTCTCACCATGTGATGTCCTATGACACTTTGGGACCCTTCAGAGTCCTTATCCTCACCAGATGTGGCCTTTTGATTTGGACTTCCAAAACAATGAGATGAATAAACCTCTGTTTTTTAAATTACTCAGTCTATGTTACTCAGTTATAGCAACAGAAAATGAACTAAAACAGGAAGTTAGGGCAAACCAAAGATCAGAAGGAGAAGACAGTTGGGAGAATGAACACTCCTTGCCCAGAGCAAGGCTTGGTGCAGGGCTGCGAATGAAGGCCTGTATTCGTGCATGTCTACATGCCTACAACCAGATCCAAGTGGAGGGAAACCGTGAGGTAATGGAAATGTGTTCAACCCTACGAAGGTCATGTCTTTGCCACCTCAGCTTCTGTAACAAAGTCCCGTAGACTGGAGGGCTTAAACAACAGGCATTTATTTATTTTCTTAGTGTTCTGAGGGCTGGAAGCCTGAGGTCAAGGTGCCAGTGTGGTTGGTTTCTAGTGAGGGCCCTTCGTCCTAGCTTGCAGGCAGCTGCTCTCTCACTGCGTCCTCATATGACCTTTTTTTTGTGCGTGCATGGAGAGAGAGAGAGAGAGAACATCATCTGGTGTTTCTTCTTCTCCGGGCACTAATCCCACTGGACCAGGTTCTACCCTATGGCCTTATTTAAGCTTAATCACATCCTTAAAGCCTCTAGCACCAATACCATCTCACGCAGAGTTAAGGCTTCAACATATACATTTGAGAGAAACAAAATTCCATCCATAGCAGATAGTATGCTTTTCCCTCCTCCTCTTTAGACATGATTAGATTATATGATACAGGCTCAAAATTAGAGTCGCATGTGAGGTGAGTTCAGTGCCGCCTGGGGCTCTGCTCCTGCAATCATTTATTTATCGAGCAGATGCCTATGGAGTACCAGCTCCATAACGGGCAAGAAGATCGGTATGGAGGATTCAGCAGTGAACAGGAAAATCACATTTCTGCCTTCAGGGAGCTTATAATCTAGTGGTGGAACACAGAAAATAAGAAGGTAAACAAATAAGTAATGTCACTTTCAGGTAGTGCTAAGAATTCTGAGGAAAATAAAACAAGGAAAGACTGGGAGCTTGTTTAAATTGTGGTGGTCAGATAAAGAGTCTATGAAGAGTTGGCCTTCAAAAAGTTTGTGAAAAGAGCATATTATGAAAAAACTGCATAGATTTTTAAAAATGTTTTGATGAAAATAAACTCATACTTAAACTTCATTTTTCCAGTAACATTTTGAAATAGCCATTATGCTAACTGCTGGTTCCCGTAACATTTTGAAGTCTCTTCGTATAAACTGATTCCTAGATAACTTGAAAGCATCTGGACACAGAGCTTTCTCATCAGAGAGAACAGCAGCCACTGGCCTTAAGGCAGGATCAAGACATGTGTTTTTAAGGAACAGAAGATATGGGGCTGGCTGATGGTGTGGTTGTTAAGACACTGTACTCCCACATGGACAACTGTGGTTCAAGCCCTGGAACTGGTGGCTTGCTTTCTCATTTTCGCTCTCTCTGTCGGTCTCTCTGGTTAAAAATAATGATAATAAATAAAATTAAATAAATAGTTCTTTAATAAAAAGAAAGAAAGAAACAGAAGATAGGCCAGGGAGGCTGCAGCCGCACTTCCAGCACAAAAGTTTATTCTTTCTGTTCATGCAAAAACTATATGAAAGCAACAATCCAAAACCACATGAATTTAACCCTCCCATACTCCAAAAGAATAACGAAAAGTGCACAGTGCTTTAAGATATGGAACCTTATCATCAGAAAGGGAAGGTGAACTGAAACCTGCCTGGATACTAGAGCCCCCCTCCAGCCTTAAGGAAGCCTCCTACAACAATCTCAACTGAACTGTCTAAACCAGTTTCGGTTGATTACATATATTTTTTTTTCTTTTTTTCAGAAAAAGAAAGAAAGAAAAAAAAGAAATCTGTAAGAGAGATATTCACTTGGAGACATTAAAGTAGCGACAGAGAATCCTCTAGAGGACAAAAAACTTAACCCTACCCTCAGTTCACAGGAATGAATCCTGTTTACTGACCACTGTATCAGCACTGTGCTAAGCATAGCACCAAAATCCAATGAGTAGGAAGAGAGTGAACCCCTCTGAGGTTATGGAAGGGCAGAGGGTAAACTGGCCCGAGGTCACATGCAGAGTTGATGGTGCCGTTGGAATTTGACTCATCCACCTTTCTCGTCGGCTCATGGTCTGAAGCACTCTATTCTGCCTCCGGTTCACTATCTCTAAGAGAAAGGTCTCTGGCTCCATAAACATTTACTTATTCAGATCTATCCCAAGAAAAAGATCTTCTGGATATCTACACCTGACTCCTTCTGCCTTGATATTTACAGTCAGATCTCACAAAGCAGCAGAATGGATTCAAAATCACCCTGAAAACGCTGGAAGACAACCTGCTCTCTCGCCTCTCCTCAGCGTCTGGGAACTTCCTGGGAGAAACAGCCTTAGTAGAGAACCTGGAGATCACCAAGCAGACTGCCGCAGAAGTTGAAGAAAAGGTAAGACCCCGTGGCTGGCCTGGGAAGGCAGCCTCAGCTGAGGTCCTCCCTAGGGGACTTCAAAAAGTTTGTGAAATACCTAATTAAAGTACAAGTTTAACTTGGTGCAAAAAGAAAATTTGAAATCTATGCATAGTTTTTCCAGAATATGCGTTTTCCAAGAACTTCTTGAATTCCTCTTCAATGCTGTTTTCTCTCCTCTTAGTCCTGAGTCTGACTTGTAGGAAAAAGAAGTCAGAGTAACAGATGACCTTTCCATCTTCTCGAGTTCCTTCTAGAAAATCCAGCTAGACAGGAGTCCTGAAATGACTACCTTACCTCCCATATGATTGAGTTTCCACCTTCTGGGAAATGCTTTTTGCATTTCAACTCCACGGCTGTCTGATGGAGCACTTACGTCTATGCAAGGCCTGGTATTTTGTGCAGGAAATGCCTGCTCAAACTCAATACCTCAGGTAGTTTCTTGGAATCATTCTAAAGCTTAGGAATCACATTGCTGTAAAAGTTGCTGGTTTAGGAATGATTCACCCTGAAAAATCCCACCAGACCACCATCATCTCACAAGTCTGACATGTTTTTTATATATTCAATTACTGTACATCTTTATAACATTGAAAATGAATTTTCCCAGCATGAATACCCTGTTTGTTAGTCCAGTCAAAGAAATTACCATACACATGGTCATCAACAGATAATTTTCCATTTTTTTGTCTGAGTGTTTTTTCTTTTTCCATTGATTTCCCTTCACCCCTCCCCACATTTACCACCCTCCTCTCATATTGTCTCTGGTGTCCACAATTGCTTTCCATGCTTTTATGCCTTCCAATTCTTTAGTTTCTGCCATAGAGCACAGACATTTAATATATGTTAAGTGGGGACATACAACGCCTTTCTTTCATAGTCTGGCTTGCTTCACTTAGCACTAAATCTTACATATCCATCCACTTCCTATCAAATGCTGAGGTTTCACTATTTTTTATGGCTGAGTAGTATTCCATAGTGTGTATGTGACACACTTTTTTGATCCATAAAGTCCGATTTTAATGAGGAAATTTCAACGACTTCCAGGTAAACTCAGTTTTATATTATAAAAATTGTATCAATTGTTTCCTGGGAAACAATTATAGTAGTAGCTTCCTTCATTTTGCAATGTTTTTAAGGTCTTTGCTCCCCTTCTAGGAAACTAGCAGACATGACTTGATAAGGTAGGGGACCCAGACCCTCACCTTTTCCAACAGACTACCAAACCCAGCAGTCCTGCTCTAGATCAGAAGAGTAGTTAGGATACTTGGGGCCGGCAAGTGGCATGGTGATTGAAAGCGCTGGACTCCCACATGGCCGACCACAGTTCAAGTCTCGGACCTGGTGGCTTGCTTTCTCATCAGGCCAGCAGGTGGCGCGGTGGTTAAGGTGCTGGATTCCCACATGGCAGACCATGGTTTGAGTCCTGGACCTGGGGGCTTGCTTTCTCACTTTCTCTTTCTCTCTTTCTGTCTCTCTCTGGTCAAATTAAAAAATAATAATAATAAAAATAACAAATGGAATAAAATAAATAAATAAATATAAAAAAAGAAAAGAAAAGCAGTTAGGATACTGGTTCTGGGACAAGCCTCACAGCACAGTAGTTAAGCATTGGGAGCTGGATCTCACATGTTAGATGATAGTTCAAATCCGGGCCTTGGTGGCTTGAAAAACATACCAGGTCCGTGTGCATGTGTGTGTGTGAGTGTGTATGCCCAAAACCCTGATGGGAAGGAGAAGAGGAGGAAAGGGATTATGGCATGATCTTGCCTCTCTGGGAGGTGTTTTCTCTCTCTCTCTGATTCCTTTGCTCTCTCGCTTTCTCTTGCTCTGACAAGTGTATGTGCCTCTGACTTAAAAAAAAAAAAAAAAAAAAAGGATGCCGGTTCTGATCCAGATGGAGCCTATCTAGAACAGTTTATAGGAATATAAAGGAACAATATGTCTCTAAGGGAATATGCTTATTACCAGATATTGGGATTTCCCCAAATATGAAAGACATTGTTCTGGATAGGGACAAAGTGAAAAGAAATGGGAAGTATCGATGGGCAAAGCAGATTAACCAAGTTGTACTCGCTCTGGGCTATCAGACAGCTCAGGCTGGAGTGAAGAGACTGAGGGGAGGAAGGTCCCATGTATCAGAGGCTCAGCAGCTGCTGCGTGACCACTGGTTTTACAGTCAGTGATAGGCACCTCTATATCTCTAGATGGAGGCATGTGGGTTTGCAAAGTGATTATGGGGGTTATTCCACTTCCCTGGGTGGGAGAGACAGGGGACAGATCCCAGATCACACAGAGGGACTGTTTCAGAGGATGGAATCAAGCATGTTGATCTCTTCTCCCTACCTCCCCATCCCTTCTTTCTTTATACTTTTCTTTAAAATCAGTGGACATTTATTAAGTACCTGCTGTATGCCATGTGTCATATGGGACCTTTTTTTTTTCTTTTGTTCTTTTCCTTTTTGTCATCTTTCTTTCTCTTTCTTATTCATTCATCCAAGACTTATTTAAAGGCTGCTATGTTCCAAGTTCCATGAAGAAAGTTGAGGACATAAAAAGGAACTTGCCAGAATCCATATGTCTGGCCCTCTGTGAGAGGGGGACGAATAAAGGGTTTGTTATAGAACAGTGAGGAGGGCTGAGGTAGAGAAAGCACAAGGGGCCATGAACACAGAGGAGGAAGACTCAACCAATGTTGGGTAAGAGGCAGGGATGTTTCCTCCTACTGTAAATTGGAACATAGAGGGAGTTGAGGTGAAAGTAGTTACTGGAGATGAGGTAGAAAAGATAGCTCTGAGGTTTACTACAAAAGGCTTTGTAAACCATGCTAGGAAAATTGGGCTTCATCTTAATGGGAGATGGAAGTCATTAAAGAGTTTGGGGCCCTACCTAGTGGCAGTCAGTAGCAATATGAACTGCAGTGTTGGAAGCCACATAGATCCACAGATTCAGATCCCTGGATCAGCCTAAACGCATGCTGAAAGTATGGACATGAGCTTAACATCCTGAGGAACTGGAGGGTTATGGAAGGGATCATGGCTTGACAAGACCCTGTCAGGGGTACCTCTCTCTTTCTCTTTCTCCCTCCACGCTCATAGGCATGCACACACTCTCTGTCATGATATTTTTTTCATTTTTTTAATAAAGAGTTTGATTTTTATTCCTTTTACACAATTCAGTAACAGGATAAGATTGTGCATTAGAGAGATCACTCCAACTACACTCTGTAAGAGAGACAGGGCATTCAGGAGACAGAGGAAACAATAGGAGATGTAGCAATTGGGAGTAGAGGTGATGGTATCCTGAATTAAAGTAGTGCAGTGGTGCCAGAAAGATGTGAGAAAATTCAAAAGCTAGAAAGGAAATAGAATTGAAAAACTTCTTTTGTGTTTATACATCCTTTACCCTGTCAGTTTCAGTTAGAGAGTATGGACATTCGGTATATATTAAGTAGGGACATACAAAGTCTCTCCTTCATAGCTTGGCTTGCTTCACTCAGCAGTAAATCTTCCATATTTTTCCACTTTCTGTCAAAAGTCAGGGCTTTTTTGTTTTTAATGGCTGAGTAGTATTCCATAGAGTATATGTGCCACAGTTTTTCAATCCGTTCAGCCATACGAGGGCATTTGGGTAAAATAAATTTAAAAAAAAGAAAAAAGGAAAAAAAAGAAAAACTTCTTTTTTTTTTCTTTTTTTTTTCTTTTTTTTTTTT
>NW_006160007.1:2167320-2168733 GCF_000334495.1 Tupaia belangeri chinensis | reverse complement strand
GCTGAACTCTGAAAAAGTTCATAGTTAGTTGAATAAAGGAATAGTTACGAAAGACTCTTGGAATAAACATCTGGATGCTAATCCCTGAAAAAAGGCATGCAAAAGTAGGTTTGCAAGAGAGAAGAAATAGTGGTTTTAATTTGTGTTGAGTTTAAAATGCCCTTGAGCCATTCACATGGGAATGATACATGGTTTGGGAGCATATGATCAATAGAGTGCTCAGAGTCATCAGGAGGTAGTTGATCATCAAGCCCTTGGGAGTCAATGAAGTCACCTAAGAGATGAGTATACAGAGATAAGACTGAAAGTACAACACCAAGGACTCCCAACACATATTAAGAGGCGTGCAGAAAATGGATAACAGAAATGGGAGGACCTGCAGGCAAATAAGGTGTTATGAAAGAAAGCATTTCAAGAAGAAGGAATGGCAATGGTGCTGAGTGATGCCGAGAACTCAAATATATGACTGAGATACGTCCATTAAATTTTGCAAAAGCATTGTCAATGGTCTTGATGAGAACAGTTTCAGGGAGCAGCAGAAGTGGAAGCCAGATTGCGTTAGAATAAGAGTCGAGAGAGAGGAAATGAGTGTAGACAACTCTTTAAAGAAGTCAAATTATGAATGGCGGAGAGAAAGTGTTGTGACTTAGAAAGGGCATGCGACCTTTAGAGGCTTCTTTTCTTGAAATGGGAGAGACCTGAACATGCTAAGATCCTAGCTGGGTTGGGGCTGACAGGTGGTGTGGTGGTTAAAGTGCTGGACTCCCACATGGTAAATTGCAGTTTGAGTCCTGGACCTGGTGGACTGCTTCCTAATCCTCTCTCTCTCTCTCTCATAGCAAGTTTTAAAAATAATAATAATAAAATTAAATAAATCCTAGCTAGAGTGGGATGGTACATGAAAAAAGGACAAGAAGCAGTTGAGAGGATCTGAGTTCACAGGGATGGGGGAATGCTTAATACAGCGGGACACATAAGAGAATTAGGGGAATTAAAATGCATCTCACGGTTGATAACTCTTTTCTTATTTCAGTGTGTGATTTTAAAAGATAAATTCCGAAAACAGAATATTCCACTGGAAAAGATCTTTGTGAATTCGCTTTTCAACTGTTGGGTCATTGGAAAAATCATTCATCAACTGGACTAGGGAGAAATGTTCACATATTCAATTGTTCACTTTGTAAGCTAAATAATGTGATTGGATGTATTAAGAAATTTTTAAAAAATAAATAAATAAAATTTTAAAAAGAAAAAAGAAAAGTCATGATGCATTTTTGCATAGAAAAAGAGCAAAATACATCATGACTTTTCTGACGACCCAAAATTTTCTAAAAATTAAGAAAAAGCAAGTTATACTATACTTTTTCTCTTGGGATGTCAGCACAGGCTAGTTTTGGGGTTTTTTTTTTTTTT
>NW_006160007.1:2081179-2167173 GCF_000334495.1 Tupaia belangeri chinensis | reverse complement strand
CCTTCTCCTCCATTCTCCTCTCGGGATCTTGGGCACACATGCACACCCTCCCGGCGTGAGTTTTAAGCCACCGGGTCCGGGACGCAAACCACAGTCGACTATGTGGGAGTCCAGCGACATAGCCATTACGCTAACTGCTGGTCCCCAGGCTAGTTTATTTTGAAGTAAGACGTATGTTTTGCTTATCTATGAAGTCTGCCTCATTGGAGCTGGAGCTTGGAGGTTTACATGACCCACACTTCGTAACTGTGGATGGGCTGACACCCTCAGTTTTGTGCAAACTAGAAGTGCATCATCTTCTTACCAAGCTCTATCGAGGATAGCACAGTAACTTTTCAGCCTCTACCCACTCTCCTCACCCCACACGCGAGCCCATACACAGCCACGAATCTACTCACACAGAGCAGCCAAACTGATTCTCAAGAAGCTCTGGTTAGTTTGAACAAAGGGCTGCTGTTTATTTTCCAACAGGTCCAAGAGGCCAAGGTGACCGAAGTAAAAATCAATGAGGCCCGCGAACACGGGGGGGCCGGAGCCTCTCTGCTCTACTTCATCATGAACGACCTCAGCAAGATCCATCTGATGTACCAGTTTTCTCTCAAGGTGACTTACACATGGACTTCTTTGCATAATCATAATAAAGCAGTCTACCATGGCCAGTGCAATTCTCCGTGAGAGCTTTTCCATGCGCTTCATTAGCTCAGGAAGATCTTTAAGATCAAAGCCAGAAAAGCAGTTACAAAGCCTTCAGGCCTATGTTACAGTCCTTATCTCTTTAATTGAGTCTTAATGTGGTTCACTGGTAACTTTGGCTGGAACAGAAGAGGAACCCACCGCAAGTCTCAGACACATTCATTCAGAAAGACATGTGAAGGGGTGGGTATTGCGCTTATTCCAAGTGTAGAAAGTGATACCAAAGAGTGATGAGAAGTGAGCCCTCTCCCCACAGGGCGTAAAATATAATAGAAATGATCAAATGTGCATGTTATTTGTATCGATTAAAGACCAAAGCAGGCGATCATAATAGGCCTCTTTTAAATTACTTTTCTTATTACTCTAATATCCCCAAAGCTACTGCTTTATAGTTGTTAAAATATTCCTAAAACCAAAGATGTTAGCAAATTATAAGTGCTGACTAAACTTATCTTACTCATGAAAAACTAAAGATCTATAAATTCTAAGTGCATCTCTGAAAGTACATATTTCTCCCCTAAGGCACTCACCCGAACATCACAATGGAAGAGCCTTTAGAAGGTGGTGGAGCATTTCTGAACAATTTTTTTGGTTTGACCCAACAAGCAGAGAGGATAGAGATAGGAGAAAGAAAGGTAACATAAGCTCCCAGAGATTTCATGTACATGCACACGCACGCAATCTTACACACACAGAGCACACATCTCAGTTCTGTGAGTGGTTCCAGCTAAACTAAACCATCATGTGAAGACCAAGGTGTAGAGTTGATGAGCAACTGAGAAATCAGAGCTTCCAGGAACTGTTTACAATATTTTTATGTTTTTAAAGAAACCAAGTACTGGGCTGGCAGGTGGTATGGTGGTTAAAGCCCTGGATTCCCATATGGCCGACCATAGTTTGAGTCCAGACCTGGCAGCTTGCTTTCTCAATTTCTCTCTCTCTCTCTGTTGTGCACTTGTGCCCTATAGCAAACTAAAAAATAATAATAAATAAAATAAAATAATTCCTTAACAAAAAAGAAACCCAATACTTAGCTTTATATTCCAATCAAGGCAACATATGAAAGAATTATGAAATATTTTTTATGCATAAAAGTATGATAAGCCTGGTAACTACAGGATAACCTTGCTAATTCTAAGAGTAGCTGAAACTGATATTTATCAAAAACCTACCACAATAACTGAAATTAAGAAATTGGATGAATCCCACAAAAATATGTGTTCAGGAACCAGCAGTTAGCGTAATGGCTATGTCGCTGGACTCTCACGTAGTTGACCGCAGTTTGCGTCCCGGACCCAGTGGCTTAACACTCACGCCAGGCGCGTGTGCGAGTGTGCCCAAGATCCTGAGAGGAGAATGGAGGAGAAGGGATTGTGGCATGACCATCCCCCCGGGGGGGGATTTCTCGCTTTCTGTCTCTCTGTCTCTCTCTGTCTGTCTGGCGAGCACACGCGCCCTATAGCAAAAACCTCTCAAAAATAATAACAATATGTGTTCAAAAAAAATCTGGAAACTATGTAATATGGCAATATGTATTCCATTATATATATATATTTATATATATATATATACATACACACACATATGTATATATGTATATGTATATATATGTGTGTGTGTGTATATGTGTGTATACATAATACATATATCCCAAAATATGGAAAATATGTAAGTTGTTTTGCAGAAAGAGTTGTTCTCAACTCTGTCCTCATAGAAAGCTCTAAACCTCTATTTAAAAGGAGAGAAGTGCATTTGGGGTACCCAGACTATCATTAAGAATTGCCAAAAGCAGCTTTTGGTTGACCAACTTAATCATGAAAACATACTTAAGTGCTTAATGATAAAGATCTTCAAAAGGTCTTTGAAAATACCGAAACAACAGTGCATTTAGAAGCCTTCATGATTAAAAGAAAACTAGCCGCTGTGATTTTCATAACCTTTACTCTTGTAAGTTGGGTTTTATGTATAGTTCTTTTATTTTCCAGAGAGATTTTTGCTGTAGGGCACCTGCACTTGCCAGAGAGACAGAGAGTCGGCAGGAAATCAACCCCTCAGGGGGATGTCCATACCACAGTCCCTTCTCCTTCATTCTCCTCCTGGGATCTTGTGCATGCACACACACACATGCCTGGTGTGACTTTTAAGCCACTGAGTGTGGAACTCGAACTGCAGTCAGCCATATGGGAGTCCAGTAACATAACTGCTACACCATCTGCTGGCCCATAATTGGAGATTCTTTAACAGTCCTTGTCATTTGAATAAAGATAAAGTTTTAGGGGGGAAATTACAGTAACCACCTGAAAAAAGCTCTCCACTCCTCTGTAGATCTATTCTGTAAGAGGAAGCTTTTCTAAGTTATTCTGGGTGGTAATAAAGAGCATTGTCAGCCTCTAATGAGCTACTGGGTTATCAGAAAGTTATGAAGCATTTTTGCATGGAAAAAAGTACCTCATGACTTTTCTGATAGCCCTATACTATTATTTCTATCTAACATCTACCAAGTGAGGGTAAGCATCACAGTTGGTGGGTTGAACATGGGCAGGATATTTTGCAGAGATCATCAAAACTAAATGAAGAAGAACAACTACAAGGGCTTTGTTAACAAGAAACACTATGAACTCTGAAATGAAGAGAGGAACTCACAGTTTCCCCCATTCTGCAAATGAAATACTAAGACTCAAATCTTCTGTGGTTTCCCTTGGGGTTCAAATACTTGGTGTTAGAAAAACTTAAACTTTTTTTTTTCTTCTTGAAACCACAACAGGAAAGTAGAGAAATTGACAAAACCTAGAATTGAAAAGATCCGATTGTTAGGGCCAGTAGATGGCATGATGGTTACATCACTGGACTCCCACATGGCTGACTGCAGTTCAAGTCCCAGACCTGGTGGCTTCAAATTACTCTGGGCCTGTGTGCATGCATTCCCAAGATCCCAGGAGGATAATGGAGAAGGGACTGCAGCATAACCATCTCCACTGGGGGTGATTTCTCACTTTCCCACTCACTGTCTGTCTCTGTGGTGAGCACACGCACCCTATGGTCATAACCTCTTCAAAAAAAAAAAGAAAAGATTCAAGTGTATCTTGGATTTCATATTTATTGAATGATTTGTTTTATTCATTCACATTTAAAATGTATCATTCCAAATATTTATTTTTAGAAATAGTCAACATGTAAATTTAAAGCAAGAAAAAAATTGATTTGCATGATTTTTATTTCATATAATGCTTAACAACATGTAGTTCAAAAGATGTAAACAAAGGGGACCAGCAGTTGGCATAATGGCTATGTCGCTGGACTCCCACGTAGTCAACCGCAGTTCAAGTCCCGGACCCAGTGGCTTAAACTCACGCCAGGCGCGTGTGCGGGCGTGCCCAAGATCCCGAGAGGAGAATGGAGGAGAAGGGATTGCAGCGTGGCCATCCCCCCTGGGGGGTGATTTCTCACTTTCTGTCTCTCAGTCTCTCTCTGTCTGTCTGGCGAGTGCAGGCGCCCTATAGCAAAAACTTCTCAAAAAAAAAAAAAAAAAGATGTGAACAAGGTAGAATATGTTCTAACCAGTGCAGAAAGAATCCATGATAGGGACCAACAGATGACATAATGGTTACGTTGTTGGACTCCCACGTAGTCAACCATGTGCGGTTCAAGTCCCAGACCTGGTTACTTAAAACTAACACCAGGGGACCAGCAGGTGGCATGGTGGTTAAGGTGCTAGACACTACCACATGGCTGACTGCAGTTTGTGTACCAGACCTGGTGGCTTGCTTTCTCACTTTCTCTCTCTCTCTTTCTGTGTGTGTGTATATGTGTGTGTGTGTATCTCTGGTCAAATTAAAATAAGTGAATTAATAAATAAAATGAAATAAATAATTATTTTAAAAAAAAATACCAGGTATGTGTATGTGCATGTCCAAAATCCTGAGAAGATAATGGAAAAGCTCTGTCCCTCTGGTGAGTAAACACACCCTATAGCAAAAAATCTCTCAAAAAAAAAAAAGAAGAATACATTGCAAAGAAGGATATGTGTGAGAACTCATAAAATGGCTGCAAAGATGATAGAAAGAAAAGAACACCTAAAATTCTGATCATTATCTAAAGAAAAAAAATCATTAATCACAAATATCCTCAGTGCCTATGGTGTACAAGTGTCAGGTTAAGACCACAAAGTGGTATGGACCATTGTTTCTACCCATAAAATATAGATAATCTACTAGGTACTCTTATTAATTCCAGCTGGTTATTGCTCACTATGTCTATTTTTTAATTCAGGTAGTTTTCCAACTAAAACCTACTAGATTTAGTTTAATTATTTTGGCTACTGAACATTCATTTTTCAGTGATCAAAGCTATAGGCTCTTCTCTGCGTGCTCCATGGCAATGTAATGATTTGTGTGAGCAAACTAAGAAAAGCACTAATAGCATATTTCCTTGTTACCATTGTCCCTTCTTGGCAGGATGTGCTGGGAAAACATTTCTAAGGGCTGGAAAATCATGATATTCTTCACAGGTAAGACCACTAGTATATATAAGAAGAGCTGTGTAAGTTACCGATGTTTGATTTGTGTTCCCAGGCCTTTAGTATCGTCTTCCAGAAGGCTGTAGCGAGAGCTGCTCCTGCTGAGAGTGTCAAGGAACGAGTGGCCAACCTTATAGACAGCATAACCTTCTCCGTGTACCAGTACACCACCCGTGGGCTCTTCGAGTGTGATAAGCTAACCTACCTTGCCCAGCTCACCTTTCAGGTACAAGTAGATTTTAAAAAGTACTTGAGGGGACGTGGACAGTGGTATAGTGGTAGCACAAGGCTCTGCAAGGCTGACCCATATGGGAAGGGACCAGGTTCATGTCCGAGGACCTCCATGACAAACACACTAGGCTCACACATGCCCTTGACTGACTGAGACTGTGAGTGCATCACAGCATGAGGATTGTCTCTCTCTCTTTCTCTCTCTGTCTCTCTCTGTCTAATTTATGGGTGAACTAAATAAGAATTTATAAAAAACAAAAGAGGTCTTTGTTAGTACCTAAGCAGTATGTGTTAAGAAGCTTTACCCCTCCCCCCTTTTAATTGTCATATGGTTCATGTGCTCACCAGAGAGAGAGAGAAACACCCCTCCAGTGGGTCATGGTCAGGCCGCAGTCCCTTTCCCTCATTTCTCCTTCCCATCATCCCATCAGGATTTTGGGCGTGCACACAAATTCACCTAGATTGTTTTTCAATCCACTGGAGCTAGAATTTGAACCATAGGCTTAACTATGGGGCTACAGGGCCATCCCAAGAAACTTTAACCCCCCCCCCATTTTTTTAGAGCGATTTTTGCTATAGGGCATGTGTGCTCACCAGAGAGACAGAGACAGAAAGTGAGAAATCACCCCTCAGCGGATATGGCCACACTGCAATCCCTTCTCCTCCATTCTCCTTTGGGGATGTTGGGAACGCATGCACACACATCCAGCATGAGTTTTAAGTCCAGGCCCAGGACTCAAACTGTGGTCGATTACGTGGGAGTCCAGCTACACAACTATTATGCTATCTACTGATCCCAAAACTTTCCTCTTCTAGCATTACTTCCCAGGCATATCCAGCCTTTTTATCTCTAAGTGTTGAGATATTAGACAAGAAGGTCCCACATAAGACATGCATGCTGTCCCCATCATCTCCCCCCTCAGAGCAGATATCCCAGTCTATCGTTGTAGATTTTCTTTATGGATCCTGGGTACTGTAAGAGCCTCAGCACGGCCCTTCAGCAGTCACTACCCATCAATCCTAATTGGCACTGAGGATGAAACTTGATGGCTATATCAATAACTAGACACTTTTTGAGATGCTGTAAGAACTTTGATGGCGTATCCACCACTATTTATTTATCTCTAGGTTGCTGACCCAACCGTCCTCTGGAATGACAAATTGCACAGATATTCCTGTAGCTATAATAGCCTTGGCCTTAGAAAGTTCTCAACAGCTTTGCTGCTTAAGCACCTGGGAACATCAGGGACTTGCAATGTCGCTGTATCATTAAGTAATGCTTATCTTCCAGTTATTCTGAACATCCAAAACCCATGAATAGATCTGTCCCTCTAATCATTTAGAATTGGGATGTTTTTTTTCTGTAGGTCATGCTTACTAGAGAGAGAGAGGAAAAAAAAACCAGGAAAGTGAGAAATCATCCCATTGGGTGGATGGCCATGCTGCAATCCCTTCTCCTCCATTCTCCTCTAAGGATTCTGGGCACATATGTACACTTGCCCAATTTGCAAACTGCCAGGTTCAAGACTAGAACCACGATCAGCCATGTTGGAGTCCAGTGCTTTAACTGCTACACCACCTACAGGTCCACAGAATTGATGTGTTTTTAGTATGTAAATTGGGAGTGCAGACTAGATTATCTCAAAAGCTCCTCCCAATTTTCCTTTTGTGTTATTTCATTTTTTGCTAGGGGGTATGCATGCTCACTGGAGACAGAGAGAGGGAAGGTGAGCAATTGCTCACCATGGAGGATGGTCATACCAAATCTTCTCTTCTCCAGTTTTCCTTTTGTGACTTTAGGCAGGTACACATGCACCAGGTGTGTTTTTTTAAGCCACCAGGTCTGGGACTTGAATGTACAGTTGACTTTATGGGATTCAGTTACTTTAACCACCTTACCACTGACTGGTCTGGCCCATTCTCATTTTAAAAGTCAGATCACCTATCATCACTTGTGTGCTGGCACTGTTTGCATATTCCACAGTCTGAGTGCCTGAGCAAGAGTTGGTATGCCTTACTCTTTCACCTTCTGTATCCCCCACTCCAGGTTAGATGGTAGCTTGGCTTTTGCAAAAAAAGCTTTTGTTCCAACTTTTAGTGTGAATTATTAGCTCTAGCCAAGCCAAATACATTTCTCTACCTGAACATACACACCTTTCATTCTCTTTCCGAGCCTCTGCACCTTCCACTTACCGTTCCTTGGAAAGTCTTCACTTTCTATCTGAATATTTCATCTCCTAGCTTCTCTAAAACCCAATTCAAGACTGCTTAGGAAAAGTTTAGTCATGAGAGGTAGAAAAGATAAAAAAAAACAATAGGGAAGCCCACTCAGGGACCCCCACTCAGCATACTTCAGGGGATGAAGGACTGCTCTGACTTTGCTCTGGCCTTCAAGAACCAATACCTTGTTCCTGAAATCCTAGAGATAGAAGAGATAGAAGCTCAACCTCTGCCCACATTGCGAACACAAAGATTCGAGTATACCTGAAGACAGGAGGCTCTGGAGGAATTCTCTCCCACACCTCCCTAGCAGTAAAAAGAGAGAAACTCCCCCTCTGAAAACCTGAACCCGAAACTTCTACTGTGGATTTCACACTCTCACCCACATGTAGAGGAGGGAAACTGGCACAGAGCTAATGCATACCACAGGGCAAGGGCATGCACACACAGCTACAGAGATGTACCCATAGAAGTAGGAAGAATTGAGTCTATTACCAGATTATTAAAAATCAAAACAGAACCCCAAGAAATAGGAGAAAACCAGGAAATACCTCTCCCACAAGGAAATATAATACTCCTCACCAACAATGAATAATACACAAGAGATCACAGAAATGTCAGAAGAATAACTCAAAATATTCATTGTAATAAAACTCAGTGAGATGCAAAAGAAAACAGAAAACCAATTCCAGATGAGAAAATCTTTCCACAACTTGAAGAAGGAACTCCGTAAAGAAACAGACACACTGAAAAATAATCAAACAGAACTTCTCACGATAAAACATATGGTACCAGAAATCAAAATCTCCCTTGAAAATATCAACAGCAGATTAGAACGTGAAGAAGAAAAATATCTCTGATTTTGAAGACAAAACTTCCTGTTTAGTTCAAGCAACTGAAAAGAATGGAAAAATAACTATTAAAAATCAGGAGAACACACAGGAACTCCTAGACACCATTAAACAGCCCAATAGCCATATAATAGGTACTCGGAAGGCCAAGAAATAGGCAGAGGCAAAGAAAATCTCTTTCATGACGTAAGAGGTCATCAGAAAAGTCATGATGTAATGTAGAAAAATACATCATGACTTTTCTGATGACCCAGTATTAGCAGAAAACTCCCCAAATTTAGAGAGGCATGTGGACATCCAAAGCCAGGAAATGCAAAGGACACCACATAGATATAACACAAGAAGATCCTCTTGAAGGCATATCATAGCCAGATTGGTTAAAAAAAAAAATTCAGAGATAATATTCTAAAAATAGCAAGAGACAAATGCCAAGTTACTTACCAAGCTTACCCCATTAGACTAAGGTCAAACCTCTCAGCTGAAACAATGAAAACAAGAAAGAGTGAGGAGACATATTTAAAATGCTAGAAGAAAACCAGTTTCTGCCAAGAGTGCTATACCTGGCAAGATTGTCCTTCAAATAGGTGGGACAAATAAAATCATTCCTAGATAAACAAATGCTGAATGTGCCAAGACTAAACCAGCTCTTCAGGAGGTACCTAAGGGACTACTGCACAGGAAAACTAAAGGAAGATAATAGCAGTAAGAGCACAAAACAACCAGAGAAAAAGGGTAAGTCCACACGTATCCATAGCAACATTGAACATCAGGATTACATTTCCCAACCCAATGGCTAAAAATGCTAAAGATTCATCTTACACACAAACAAAGTACAAATTCACCAATTATTTGATAGATATGAGTTTCAATTTATATATTTATTATAACCATCACTCATTGTATAAAACAAGAAAACAGAGGAAAAGTAAAAAATGTTGTATCTGAGTCTTCTTTGGAATGAATTTAAAGAAGGCTAACATAAAGAAGCCGATAAAGCCTATAAATTACTAAATCACTGACTTTATCATGTCTTTGCTTTTAAACACCTCTTTCCGATTATTGTTTTCTTTTTCGAGGACTTATTTTTTATGCATAGTGTAGTACTATGGTTTTACAAGAACTCACAGTGAGTGAGTAAAAGTTTTCTTTTTCTGTCTCTTTCTAATGTGTACAGTTTTACCTATCTCTAACTAGACCATTGCTACTACAGATCTTTTCAGAATACAAACTCTCATCTCCTTCAGTCCTCTACATGGAAATTACAATTTTTTTTTCCATTGGCTGTGTTAAAATTATCTTTGTTGGGGGCCAGCAAGTGGTGTGGTGGCTAAGGGTGCTGGACTCCTACATGGCCAACCATGTTTCTAGTTCCAGACTTGGTGGCTTTCTCTCTCTCTCTCATATCATATTCTGTCCCTCTCTGGTCAAATTAAAATAAATAAATAAAATAAAATAAAATAAAATTTTTTTAAAAAAGTTTATATTCTCAACTTGCTTATTATATGCCATATGCATGTTTTTAAAGACCACTAGACCATTCTGTACCCTACAAAGATGTGTAATGATTATATATAAATTATAAATTACAATTGTTTTAATTTAATCACAGTCCAGACAGTGAGGCAGTAGTAAAACACAATGCTCTACAAGGCTGATCTACATAGGAAGGTTCTGGGTTCACATCTGGAGATCTCCCTGAGTATTCTGGTCAAGTATGGGTCCATAATCCAGGCTGGCTGAGGTTGGGAAAAGACTGAAGCATCAAGATCACATTAGGGTACCTGTCTCTCTGTCTCTCTCACTATCTCTATCTCTCTTGCTCATGCAAGAAATAAATTTAGAAAAATAAAGTTCAGCCAAATTAATCTCTCCCCACAAACCCCCTACTTGCAGGCCATTCCTCTATTCTGGGACCCTTTGAGCATTATTGTTACATATATGCATTTCTATTTTGCATACATTTATATATTGCTTTGACACTCCCTCAAGTTGTGCCATTTGTACATGTCATCTTCTCAATTAGATTCCATAGGCATACTCTATAGCATTATGATTGCTATATAATGAGTGTTTGCTAACTAAGAAAGTCATTCACTGTGCCTTCAAGTCAGCTTGATATTGGGGATGAAAACAGATGCACGCAAAAGTAATTTGCATGAATACAATTTCTTCCGCTCCCCCCTTATTATATCATCAAAATCATTGGGTAAGCTCCAGAGGCCGAAATCATTACACTGAGTACAACCCCTAAGCTCTCCAGGACCCTGCAGCCACCACCAGCTGCAGAATCGCAGTGTTGTTTGTCCATGTTGCAGATTCTCCTCATGAACCAAGAAGTTAACACCGCAGAGTTGGATTTCCTGCTTCGATCTCCAGTGCAGGCAGGCTCCATCAGCCCTGTGGAGTTCCTCTCCCATCAGGCCTGGGGAGGAGTCAAGGTCAGTACTAGTCATAGAAAACAGTCAAGTTATAATCTCTTAGATGTTTTCCTAATATATGTCCCCATGAAGTCAGCAGGGCCCCTTTTGGAGTTCAGGTGTGGCGCTGTATTAAACATAGGTCCATCCTTCTCCCTGCACCCCCACGCACACAAGTTCACTCTTCCCAGGCTTGCAGAGAAGGAGCAGGTGCATGCTAGTTTGTGAGGGCTTTGCCTCCAGAGTCTGAGGGAACAGAAAGTCCCTGCCAGCTTCTCTGCGTCAACTGAACTACACGTCACCTGAAGTATGGGCTTCTTAGTGAGTCCTTGGGTCCCATGGAGCGATGATGCCACAGCATTTCCACAAAACAGACAGATGCCAGGGCTCTGCTCAGGCATCTCCATGTGAATCCTAATTCAGACTCAAAGCAGGGGATCCATTCCAACCCAGGATGCACAGCAGCTGACAAGAGCTCACAATTACTGAGTGCCTTGGAAATGCACCACCTCGTTTTATTTTCACACCCACCTGACCAGTAAGTATTATCTGTCCCCATTTAACATATAAGGAAACTAAGGTCCCACAGTTTACGAGGAACAAATCCAGGCACAAATGTTGGTCTGTCTAATCACAAAGACTATTTTCTTTTTCTTTTATTGAGAGAGAGATTTTTGCTATACACCACATGTACTCACTGGAGAAACTGAGACAGAGAGACAGAAAGCAAGAAATCACCCCCAGGGGATGACCACACTACAATCCCTTCTTCTCCATTCTCCTCTCAGAATTTTGGGCATGCACACACATGGGTGATGTGAGTTTTTAAGCTGCCAGGTCTAGGACTTGAACCATGGTTGTCTTCATGGGAGTCCCACAACATAACCATTACACCATCTGCTGGTCCCAGCAGACTTTGTTTTCATTACATGTTGTATGGCTTAGTGCAGTTGGATTCTACAAACATTGAAAAGATCACAGACTCTAAGGTCATCTCAGAAGGAACCATGCCCGCATGCACAGGGCCTGGCTGGAATTGTTAGCCCGGTGGACACCGGCTCCAGGCAGTCCAAACCCCTGCCCCAGGTCCCTCCCTGCAGGAGCATCTCTGCAGCCTCTGCACAAGAAGCAGCCTGCTTATGATTGCCCATGTGTGTTGCATGTCACAGATGTTTCATAGCACAAAGAAGCCTAAGTGTAAAGTAAGATGATTGGCTGTTTTTCCTTATAGTTTTTACCAAAACTTTTTTTTTTTGGAGAGGTTTTTTTCTTTTTTTTTTTTAAGAATTATTTTATTTAACTTTATTTATTTACTTATTTATTTTAATTTTGACCAGAGAAGGACAGAGCTAGAGAGCAAGAGAGAGAGAGAGAGAGAAAGGGAGAAAACAAGCCACCAGGTCCGGGACTTGAACCATGGTTGGCCATGTGGGAGTCCAGCACCCTTAACCACCATGCCTCCTGCTGGCCCCTTGGAGAGGTTTTTTCTATAGGATACGTGCACTCACCAGAAAGACAGAGAGACAGAAAGACAGAAAGTGAGAAATCACCCCCTCCCCCACCGGGGGATGGCCATGCTGCAATCTCTTCTCCTCCATTCTCCTCTCGGGATCTTGGGCACGTACACACACACTCCCAGCATGAGTTTAAGCCACCGAGTCTGGGATTCAAACTGCAGTCGACTACATGGGAGTCCAGTGACATAGCCATTACGCCAACTGATGGTCCCCCAAAACTTTTTATTTTGAAGTAGCTGTAGATTCACTTGCAACTGTAAAAAATAATACGGAGATATCCCTTGTTCCCGATTTCCCCCAGTGAGAACACCTTGGGGTAATGTAGTAGTACTACAGCACAATAACATATTGGACATGGACTTCGATTCACTAATCTTACTCTGATTTCATCAGGTTTACATGTGTGTGTATCTGTTAGTTCATTCTGTTTCTATTAACTGAGTCTGGGTAATTTATAAAAATGGAGGGTTTTTTTAACTCACAGTTTTGAGGTCCAAGAGCCAGGAAGGACGACCAGCTCCATCACAGCATGGTGGAGGGCTGGAGCGCAGACATCCCTGTTCACGCATCTCCATCCTTCTCCTTCTCTATCAACCCATCAGTGTTTGGGGGGAGGTCCCACCCTGATAACCTGCCCATCTTCATCACTTCTCAAAGGTTCAAAGTCTTAAGCCCATCACGTTCCCATCCTCTTAATACCTTCACAATGCTCACAAAATTTCAGCACAAACATTAGGGGTGGAGGGGAGCACTCAAAACTACAGCAGCGTGTGTGTGTGTGTGTGTGTGTGTGTGTAGTTTTATCACATGTGTAGATGCAGGTAATCACAACCACCATCAAGACAGAGCAAGTCTCATCATTATGAAGATCCCTCATATCAGTCTTTTATAACCACTGCAGCCTCCTCCCTCCTACAATTCCTAATACCTGCCAACTAATCTCTTCTTCATTTGTATAATGTTTGCCATCTCAAGGATGTTATATGAATGAAATCATGCAGTATATAACCATTCGGTATTGGCTTGTTCAATCAACATGTTTCCCTTGAGAGCCTCCAAGCCGATTTTCTTTATAACAGAAGCTCAGAACTTAATCGTTTATATGCATGCTATCCCCTTCAAAGCAGTCATCTTAGGAGATTCTAGGGTAATTCCACGAATGCTACCATGGCTCAAAATAGTTTTCCAACTTCTTTTCAGAGTCTGCATTCTTCTAATCAACTTTAGGACTATATCTGAATCGGGAGTAGTCAAACATTTTTCTTTAAAGGGCCACACAGGGAATATTTAGGCTTTGTGGTGCAGGCTGCAGCGACTGCTCAACTCTGCCAAAGCCATACACTGCGTGAAAATGAATGGACATTGCTGAGTGCTGATAAAACGTATTTACAAAAACAGGTGGTGGACCAGACTGGGCCTGCAAGCCGTCATTTGCCAATTTCCTGATCTAAATAATAAAGATATAATTTGATTTTTATTTAACGTTGTCATTGTGGGCCCAATCTGGTATGTGAGAAGAGAAACAATATACTGAGAAGGAACACGGAAGAACTCCATTCACAATATTAACCAAAACCACAAACTTACAAAATACCTAAGAAATGTAATAAATGGAACCCATTAATTTTCCTAAGCTACAAAACATGACTGAACGGACACACTAGAGTAGCACTGGTCCCAAAGAAATATAATCTATGCCAAGTATGTCATTTTAAATTTTCAGATAGCCACATTAAGAAATGTAAAAAGAAATGGATTAAATTAAATTTAATAAGATACTTTCTTGAACCTAGTACAGCCATAACATTACCATTTAATATGCAGTTGTTATAAAATTATTAATGAGAGTTTTTTTAATTAAGTCTTTGAAAACTGGTGTGTATTTTTTTACACATATAGCTAATCTCAATTGAGATGTTAAATTTCCATCAGAGGTCAACTGGTGGCATGGTGGTTAAGTTAGCTGGATCCCATAAGATTGACTGCATAGTTCAAGTCCTGGATCTGATAGAGTGGCTTAAAAAACACACTGAGCACACACATGTGCATGCCCAAAATCCCAAAAGGAGGAAGAAAAGAAGGAGAAAGGATTGTGGCATGACCATCCACCATGAGGAGTTCTTTCTCACTCTTTGTCTCTGGAAAGTGCACACACCCTTTGGAAAATTATTTTTTTTTAATTATCAGAAATATTTGTATTTTGAGTTAACATTTAGAATATAAACAACTGATTCATATACATAAGTTGTTCCAAATATCTTTAAAGTCTTCCAATTACTAAAACAAGATCCAGTTTTACATTTAAATTTTAAAACATAATTAAATACAAGTCAACATGCAGCCCTTCACACTAGCCACATTCCAAGTGCCCACCATGCAGCCATGGCCAATGGCTACCTCATTAAGGAGTAAGGCTTTGGAGTTTGAGAATGACTCATGTTCTGATCCACTGTGGAAATTAACAGGTGGTGGGCCAGATTGTAACACCACAACTGCAGTTTCTGTCTCCAGCTTCACAGTCTTCCTGTGGATGTCTCTCCTCTTAGAAGGGCACCAGTCGGGATCAGCAGTTAGCATAATGGCTATGTCCGCTGGACTCCCACGTAGTTGACCGCATTCCAAGTCCCGGACCCGGTGGCTTAAACTCACTCCAGGCGCATGTGCGTGCGTGCCCAAGATCCCGAGAGGAGAATGGAGAAGGGATTGCGGTGTGGCCATCCCCCCCTGGGGGTGATTTCTTGCTTTCTGTTTCTCTGTCTCTTTCTGTCTTTCTGGCAAGCGCACGCTACCTACAGCAAAAACCTCTCCAAAAAAAGGGCACCAGTCAAACTGATTTAGGGCGCCCGCCCTAGTGACGTCACCTTAACTCAGTTACATCTGCAAAGATCTTATTTCCAAGTAAGGTCACATTTACAAGTCAGGAGGTTAGGTCTTCTATATATCTTTCGGGAGACATAATTCACCCCATAACAGCTATGCTTCTCAATCATCCAGCTATGTGGTGTACACATGCTATGGTTGATACGTATTATACCCGATAGGTTTTATCCACAGTAGGAAAACTTTTAGAAACTACAAGTTGCCCAATTGGACAAGTCCAGTTGCCTTTCTCTCTATTCCCCCACAAAGCCCTTGGCAGCAAAAGTCGTAAAGACTTTTGATGATTCCTTAATGTTTTCATCTCACAGAGTTCAACTGAAAAGGCGACTGAGCAATTTAGCGGCATTTCTCTTTTCACAAACTGGATTGTTTGGTTTGCTTTGCTTCTCTTTGCGTTTTTGTTTTGTTTTGTGGGCTAAGCTCATCTGGCAGTTCAAAGGCTTTTGCAAATGAGTGAAGCTCTGTCTCTCTCTCTCTCTGCATTTGTAATGTGGAGCAGCAAAGTCCAGACCCATCAGATTCAAGCCCAGGACAGCACATGAGTAGGTGAAGCACAAGGCAATGTGGAGTGCACACTGTCAAAGTCTTTGATGAGTGCTCTTTCTAAGTGCTCAGTTGGATTTTAGCCTAAAGAAACAAAGTAAGGATAATTGAATAGGACATGATAAAAAAATTTTTTAAAGAATTCTATCTAATGAGGAAGGTCGATTGCCTTATTTCCCCAGAAGAACTAATAAGTAGGTAATGAATGAAATCTTTGTGATAAAAATGCTGCTTTTATTTCTAACCTTTGTTAAGGATTTTTTAAGTCCCATCAAATGCTGAACTTGAAGGTAATGGGTATGTTCTGTTCTTTATGAGAAAATCTCATCTGTGATAAACGCCTTTGTTAGCCTTTGAAAAGGCCCCTCACTACCACTCTGGTTGCCAATTTAGCTCTGTTGTATTTTGCTACACAGTCCAAAGTAATTAGGTTAATTAGTCATTTCCATTTAGCTTATTAGAAGGCTAGAAATCCCTTTCCCTCATTTGGAAGATTAAATGTTGCAATTGTGTTCAATCCAGAGCTTCAAGAAAGTGTGTTTCAAACCCCGCCCTGGCAGCTGGGAGCACTGATCACAGTGGAATTTGGGCAGTTTTGTGGAGACACCAAAGGGGGTAATAGGACTGCAGAAGGGTTAATGATGATGCCCAGCTGGGAAGAGGGGGTGAGTGGCTTCCTGGAAGAAGATGAAAGGTAGTTCCTCGGCACAGAGAGAAATAATTACAGCAGCTGCAGCTTTTCTCAGTCTGTCAAGTGCCCTCCTACAGGCCGCCCAGATGTCAAACTTTATTAATTGAGTACTTCCTAAGTGCCAGGCGGCCTGCTAGGCCTAAAGCTTACAAAGAAGCCTGAGAAAGTTCTTGCCCGCAGGGAACTCACCATCTTGTGGGAGTAACAGACAAGTAAACCAGCAATTGCAGTTCAATAGCTATCGGAGCCCCCAAGGAAGGACGGGGAGAGCTTTATCATCTTCAAACACTTGTGTCTGCATTAGCTTGAAAGCTATGGCAGACAACCATTACTAGGCCTCATTTTCCAAATGAAAAATCCAAGCTCCACAAAGGTTTAAGAATAGGCTGTTAAGTCTGGTGGGTGGGGCTAGAGCGAGAATGCTCATCTTCTGGGGCCTCCCTCACCGTTCTACACACTAACCCATACCACCACTGACGAGTGTGAATGAAGAAACATCCCCTATTCTAAGTGGTCAGGGTGAAACCAGGAAACTGCAGGACTCAAGTGACAAGGTATGGAAAGCCAGGACATCCTCCTCAGGGGAGGAGAGCCCAGGCAAGCCCAGGTGAAGTGTTTATGTCCTTCTCCAGCGGAATCTTCCCCTTTTTGGCACTAAGACTGCTGCTGTGATCACATCGTTTTCTATCGTGCCCTGCCCGCTCCATCTCCAGACTTTGGCTCTTTATTGACTATTCCCATAAATGTCATCATTCTCTCTACCTCTATCTTTGCCCTACAGAATTCTACATACCTACCAAGGCCTTCTTCATCTCCTTTCTCCTTAACTTCAGCCTGAAAGCTCCTTAAAGGCATGAGACTTTTTTTGTACACCTTGGCAATCCCAAGTACTTGGTATATAGTAGGCGTTCAATAACCTGTCAAAAAAAAAAAAAAAATTAAGGGGCCAGCAGGTGGCATGGTGGTTAAGGGCTCTGGACTCCCACATGGCCAACCGAGGTTCAAGTCCTAAACCTGGCGAGCTACTTGCTTTCTCTCTCTCTCTCTCTCTCTCTCTCTCTCTCTGTGTTCCTCTCTGGTCAAATTAAAAATTAATAAAGAAAAGAAAAATAAATTAATATATTTAAATAAAAAGAATACATTGGTTTTCCGAGACCAGCAGTTGGTGTAGTGGAGGAAGGGGGATTGCAACATGGCCATTCCCTTTGATGGGTGAATTCTCACTTTCTGTAGCTCTGTCTCTCTGGTGAGTGAACACATCCTATAGTAAAAATCTCTTTAAAAAAAAAAAGAACACAAAAAAAAGAAAGAATACATTGGGTTTTTTTTAAAGAATTATTCATTTTATTTATTAATTACTATTATTATCATCATCATTATTATTATTATTCAATTTGACAGAAAGAGAGAGAAAGCAAGTTGCCAGGACTAAAACCACAGTTGGCCGTGTGGGAGTCCAGTGCCTTAACCACTGTGCCACTTGCCAGCCCCCAGCAGGTGTTTAAGAAAGCATGGGTTTTCTTAAAATTCATGGTGTTATAATTAGATGCTTTAGGCCAAGGGTCCTCAGTGCCCAAAGTCAGTCCATTGCCTGCTAGGAACTCAGCTATGCAGGAGGAAGTGAGAGGTGGGAGAGTGAGGGATGCTTCTTCTGTATTTACAGCCGTTCCCCATTGTTTATGTTACTGCCTGAGCTCCACCTCATATCAGATCAGCAAAAGCATCAGATTCTCATAGGCACTTGAACCTTATTGTGAACTGTGCATGTGAAGGATCTAGGTTGTGTGTGCTTTCATGGATCATCCCCACCCTCCGACCCCCACCCTCTGTGGAAAAATTGTGTTCCATGTTGGCAAAATGGTTGGGGACCACTGCTGTGGGCAGTCTAATTTTTTTTAAAAGAATTATTTTATTTAACTTTATTTATTTATTTAAATTTGACCAGTGAGGGACAGAGAGAGAGAAAAAGAAAAAGAGAGAAAGTGAGAAAGTAAGTTGCCAGGTTTAGGACTTGAACAATGGTCAGCCATGTGGGAGTCCAGCACCCTCAACCACCATGCCATCTGCCAGCCCCTGAGCAGTATATCTTTTAATCTCACTGGAGAAACCAAGCATACAGGCAGAGTTAAATAATAATGAAAGAATTGCTGGTAATTATTGTCTAAGTGAATGATATTGATGTGGGTACTCTGAAAAAACAGGATGAATCCCCTTTTAACACCCCAAATTTGGTGTTGTCAGGACTGATGATGCCACACACATACTGAGATGGTAGGATAAAGTCTATTACTCAGATAATGAGGCTTTCTGGAGAGAGCACGGGATCTTCGAGCAGTCTGAAAATGCCTTGAGAGAGCTGGGAAAGGGGAATACCTTAGTTTTTTTTTTTTCTTTTTTTACATTGATTCACTGTATATCATTATAGCATACAAAATGAATTTTCCTATCCAGAATACACTGAACGAACACTGGCCCAATCAAAGATATTACCATACCTATTATCTTCAATGGATAATTTTCTATTTTTTTTTCTTAACTGTTTTGCTTCTTTCTTTTTTTCCCCTTGATTCCCACCCTTTCACCCTCTGCTGTTTTCACAATTTCTAAGAAGTGAAACCAACTCACAAGTCTTCAAACAGACGAATGAGTTGAAAAAGTGTGGCACATATACACTACAGAACACTTCTCAGTCATAAAAAAGCCAATGAGTTTCTAGCATTTAATAGAAAATGGGCGAATATGAAAGACTGTCTTGGATTTTTATGGTGGTTACTGGGTGGGACCAGGGCAAGGGTTTCTGTGCCTGGCAGAGGCTTGCATGGTAAAACTTTTCCTCTAGCACCATAGGAGAGCCTCCTCCCAGGCTTATTGATCACCTTGTCTGGATATAGTACAAAAGGAGCAGGGGAAGTCATAAACTTGAAAGCCATCAGCAGCCAAACATTTTACACTTGAATCTCTACTAAAGATGTCCACTCTGTGAGTAGCTCTAAATGGTTCACGCCAGGGTAAAAGGACTGAGTTCCAGGTGGGAGAGGATGTCCCTGCAGGAGAAGCTTGCTCACTTGGAACGGGACTTTTCACAATTTGCATTATGGTAACAAATAATCGATGTGACCAGCACAAGAATAGACAAGAGCAGAATTTGGTAGAAGAGAAAATAGGACCTCACACAAGGTAGAAGTAATGTGAACAAGAAATTGAGCTAGGAAGTGAAACAAGAAAATGAGTCAGACACATTTCCAAGGTTAAGGCAGATAAGCTGGACAGAACAGGACAGAGTAGAACACTTGGTTAACTGAATAGGTTGGAGGGAGGCACTAACTGAAGAGATATGATTACAAAATTATGCATTTAGGCTTAATGCTTATAGAAAGAGGCAACCTATGGAAATTTTAAGATTTGGCATTATATGAAGTCAATAATGTTAGAGACATTTTGGGAGATGAACTGATAGGGTTTGGTGGCAGAGTGAGTGTGGACATGAAAGGGAGAGGAGATCAGTGATGTTGGGTGTCTGGGCTTCATGACCAGAATAATCATGGTACCTCTCCTTGTCGCTCTTTTCCACGTAACATCTTGCAGGCAAGGTGACTCAGCCTCTGCTGCTAATAATATCCCATGCATCTTATTTGCTACACCTTGCATATTTTTTGAGATTTTTGCTATAGAACGCATGTGCTCACTGGAAAAACAGAAATGGAAAGAGATAGAAAGTGAGAATCACCTACACCCCCAGGGGGAATGTGGTCATGCCACAATCCCTTCTCCTCCATTCTCCTTTGGGGATTTTGGGCACCCATGCACACACGCCCAGCATGAGTTTCAAGCCACCAGGTCCGGGTTCAAACCACAGTCAGCCATGTGATAATCCAGCATCTTAACCACTATGCCACTTTGTTTAGAGTGAGCTGATCAAAATCCTTTCTCCTCCTTGATTTTTCCTGGAGCAAGATCCTAGACTCCAGAGAAGAGTATAAATGAGACAGAACTCTGTGTGTGGGACCATGTTACCCCTCCCTCCCCAACACAATGCATGTTACAGGTTTCTGGAAAAACTGCATTTCAAAGCAAGATTCTCTGAAATTCCCCAGGCACTCTCATCAATGGAAGAATTCTGTAATCTGGATCGGGACATCGAGGGATCTGCCAAGAGCTGGAAAAAGTTCGTAGAGTCCGAATGTCCTGAGAAGGAGAAGTTCCCCCAGGAGTGGAAGAACAAGACCTCCCTGCAGCGCCTCTGCTTAATGAGAGCCATGCGGCCTGACCGGATGACCTATGCCATGCGGTAGGGAAGGGGACCATGAGAGGCCCGGGATAGGCATAGGGCAAGGCCAGACTCTGGAAGGGCAGTCTTGCAGGGCTGAGCTCCATAACCATGTGTACAAGTACTGGGAGGTTCACACCCACATCCAAAACCCCATGAGGCCTTTGATCTGTGTATGCCATGCGTTTGCTTAATATCTTAGCGGACAGTTCGGAAAGAGATGCTTATCAATATCGGTATTTAAAGGTACTAACATCTAACATGGTGAGAGATGATGAGGCCCAGAGAACAGAGAGAAGAATCATCTTCAGTGAAAGAAAATCTCTTTCATCACAACAAGGGAGAGAGAGATGGCTGTGGCTGTAGTTAAGGTGGTAGGTGAATGGCACAAAATGGAGATGGATGGTCAACCTGTGGGATGGCAGTTAAGGCAATTGGATCCCATGTGGTCTGCCAAGTGGTTTTAGCCCCAGACCAAGCACCTTGATAACCACACCCAGCAAGTGAGTGTGCAGGTCCAAATTCCCCAGAAGACAAATGAAGGAAAAGGGATTACAGTGTGACCAACCCCTATGGGGAGTGCTTTCTCACTTTCTCTCTCTCTTTTTCTCTCTCCCCAGCAAGTGCACACACTCTGTAGCAAATTAAAATAATAACAAGAGGAAAGGAAATTGAGATGGACTTTGTCCGCTGGCTCCTAACTTCTCTGAGAAGTAGGAAGCAAGATCATCGGTTCAGTGCTCATGAAAAGGGAAGGTAGTGGGCCAGCCAGTGGCGTGGCGGTTAAGGCAGCTGGGTCCCACGCAGTCAACTGCACAGCTTGAGTCCTAGACACAGGAGGCTCGAAAAACACGCTTATGTGTGCCCCAAAATCCCAAGAGGACCATGGAGAAGGGATTACGGAATGGCCATCTCCCCTGAATGGTGCTTTCTAAATTTCCCTCTCTCGTGCTCTCCAGCAAAATAATTTAAAGGAAAAAAAAAAAAAGAATAAAGAAAGGAAAGGTGGCATATTGAGGAGAATGGAGATGTTTTAAAATAGCAGCTATAAACAAAATAGAAGAGCAGGCCATGATATGGTAAAATATGGATTTGGTCTTTTCTTTATTTCCAGCACACTTCTCCTAGGCCCTTTAAATCACATACAGGGTGAGGTATTTTTTAGGTGCTAATGAGATTTCTCTTGGCCAGCCTCCTGGACAGCCTGAGTGGATTGCCAGGGGAATCAACCCTGTGATTAGAGCGTTAGAACTTTTAGTTCTACCTCACAACTTCAGAGGAGAAAGGGCTCAAGTTTGAGTTGATCTCTAGTGTCTAATGATTTAGCTTATCAAGCCTGTGTCGTGAAGTCTCCACAAAAAAACAAACAAAAGAAAAAACTACGACTGGGTGGGGAGCTTCCACATAGCTAAACACAAACAGCTGAACATGTGGTGGTGCCTGGAGGGCAGTGCACCCAGAGAGGGCGTAGATGCTCCACACCCTTTCCTGCTAATCTTGCCCTAGCCACCTCTTCCAGCTGACCATCTGAATCTTTTGCTTTATCCTTTACTAATAAACCAGCTAACATAAATAGTTTCCTGAGCTCTGTGAACCACTCTCAGAAATTAATCAAAGCCAAGGAGGGGGCAGTGGGATGTACAGCCAGTCAAAAATAGAGACGACAGTCTACTACATGTGGCTGGCATCTGAAATGGGAGGCGCCCTCGTGGGACTGAGCACTGAACCTGTGTGTTCTGATAGTCTCCAGGTAGATAATGTAAGAACTGAATCAAATTATAGAATACTCAGCTCAGGGCCACTGGAAAATTGTTCTGTGTATATGCATCTGGTATTAAAAGTTTTGTGTCAGAGTCAGTAGGTGGCATGGTGGTTAAGGTGCTGGACTCCCACATGGTCAAATGTGGTTTGAGTGCCTCGCGCCCCTTCCCTCTCTCTCTCTCTCTCTCTCTCTCTCTCTCTCTCTCTCTCTCTCTCTCTCTCTCCCTTCCTCTCTAATGAGTGCATGTGTCCTATAGCAGCTTTTAAAATAATAATGATGATAAATAAAATTAAATAAGTAATTTTTTAAAAAAAAATGAATTGCTGTGTCGAGTGACATGTGAATAAAGTAGAATAAAAAAACCAAACAGGGTATTCGTCCTCTAATAAAGCTAACCCAGGAAATTCGAAAAATTCCAAGTACTATTGAAGGCCTACCTGCTTTTATAACAGCACTGATATTCACTAGTAGACAGCGTTCTCCAGCAGCACAGGTATAGATTCAAAGTCAAGTTGATCCAGAGCTCAGGTCATTTCAAGTTGGTGTATCGGAATAAGAGTTAGGCAGAGGAAATGAAGATGTTGGCAAGAGAATGCTTAGAAGTCAGAGGTCAGACAATCTATAGAAACAAAAGCAGATTAGTTGTTGCCTGGAGCTGAGGAATGGGAATAAGAATGAACTAAGTAGACATGCAGACTCTTTATCAGTGTGATGGAAATGTTCTAAAATTGAGTTATCGTGAAGATTGTACAACTCAGTAAATGTGTTTTAAAAATCATCGCATAGTATACTTCAAATGGGCAAATCTAATGGTTTGCCTATTATATCTCAGTAAATTTATTAAAGAAAAATAAGTTATAGGCCATGAGGTCTATACTGGATAGGAAAGAAGTGAAAATATTATAATAAGGGATGATACAAAAATACCTAGGAGGCCAAGATACTGAAATTTCTGTTTTTGTAGTGGCACCAATATGGCAATCGGTGAAATCTGGGTAAATTGCTAACAGGTTTGTAAAGATAGATTTTGGCCAAAGAATGGGCTGCTACCATTTACGTTTTTAGACATACAAAAACTTTGCAAGTAATATGAAGAATGAGGGTAGAACCCTGGAATTAGGAGGCTAAAGAAGGGAAGAAGTGAAGGTATCTGGTTGAGGTCACTAAGAACTTGAGGAGGGTCCACATGGATGTTGAGATCACCAGGCTGAGGGAGAGAAAGTCCATGAACCAAGTGCCCAAGTGTCCTGTGAACGAGGAATGTGACCAAAGGGACAGTAGATGACATCAATGAGCAAGGATGTGCATTGACACAGGCAGGGGAAATGAGCCTCACGGAACCACAGAGTGGAGAAGGAATGGTTTGAAAATAGCAACCGCGCCAAGTAGGATCCTGATCCTACCTCTCTACTCATCAGTTAAGAAAGGTGTAGGAGAATGAGCCAGCTGGGAAGGTTGTTAGGGAAATAGTGCCTTTGGGGAGAATGAGAGTCTTTGTTACGGCCAGGAGGAAAGCCAGATAGTAAGTGGCGTAGAATGGGACATTTTAGAAGGGAACTTGGGTAAGAGTCATGGGGTGACAGAAACCACAGGAAGAATGAAAGAACAGGAGAGACTAGAGCATCATAAGGCCTGAAACTTTGACCCAGAATGGAGGATAGCAAGGATTTGGAATATGGAGGATTGAGCCAACCACAACTTCCAGCAGTCAATGATCTTAGTCTCCTGCTGGACAGGGGTGAAATAAGAGGACACTCTGGCTGCACAGCAGGAGTCAGCAATAGCTTCGGGGATAAGAGTTTAGAAAGAGCCCCGATTTAGGTGAGCAGCCTAGTAACAGGCCACATGGGGTATAAGTGCTGACCGAATATCGAGTGATGAACTTGGAGCTGTCCTAGCACTATCGTCACCCAGCCCATGACCTTGTGCATGTCCTTTCCTCTCTCTGGTTTTATTTTGTGACTGATATTCGTATGTATGTCCTTTATTTATCTGGCAGAGACTTCGTTGAAGAGAAGTTAGGAAGCAAATACGTGGTAGGAAGAGCACTAGATTTTGCAGCCTCATTTGAAGAATCTGGACCAGCCACTCCCATGTTTTTTATCCTGTCTCCAGGTGTGGACCCATTGAAGGATGTGGAAAATCAAGGTGAGGAAAGTCTCATCCAGAGTCAAAGCTTCCCTGGCCCTACACTCATTCTTTCGGTCTCTTGCTTTCTCTTTTCCTGGCTCAAGGTTCATTGTGTTTTATTCAACATTTGCAAATCACTTGGAAGGTCCAACAGAGAGCCACATCTGCACCGGGCTATGACGACGTAAGGTCACATCCATAGGAGCTGTTTCATTAGGAGGCCTCGTCCTGCCACTCCACCTCACCCATCCCTGTGGCATGGCCAGAGCAATCTTTCTGAAATACAAAAATGGTTCTTTCATAGGCTCCTATAACCCTCAAAGTAAAGTCCAGACTCTTAAAAATGGCTTAGAAGGAACTTTATCTCTGTTCAAGATCCCCCCACTTTTTCTAGCTTACTTTTTATTGTTAGTTTTCTATTACTACTGTATCAAGTTACTACAGACCTGAGGGTTTAAAACAATGCAGATTTATTATCTTATAGTTCAGAAGGTCAGAGGTCATAAATGGGCCTCTTTTTCTTACAAAAATAATTCCTATGATTACATTGGACCCACTCAGATAACACAGGACAGTCTCCAGATCTCAATTTACTCACACCTGTGGAGTCCCTATAACCAGTCAAAGTAAGGTATTCATGGGTTCCAGGGATGAAGACCTGGACCTCATTAAGGGTTATCATTCTGCTGACTCCTTTTCCTACTTCTCTCCCACATGCTCAGCCCTGCAGTTGTCAGACGTAATTACTTTCCATTCTCCCAAACATGCTGTTTCCCCCTGCATTCCTTTCACTTAGATTCCACTCATCCTTCAGATACTAACTTCAATGTCACCACCTCCAGGAAGTTCTACTTCACTCCCAAGGCACTAGGTTCCCCTCCCATGGGCTCCTCGTACAATGCCACATTGCCATTGTCTAGTGACCCTGGAGTTTTCCTATGGGTGCGAGCTCCTTAGGCATTGATTGTTTTCACCAAAGTATCCCTAGTGCCCAACACTGTGCCTTTTATGTGAAGAGCAAAGGAGTGGTCGGAGTAGATTTTTTTTTTTTTGAGAGGTTTTTGCTATAGGGCGCGTGTGCTCGCCAGACAGAGAGAGACAGAGAGATAAAAAGCGAGAAATCACCCCCCAGGGGGAACGGCCACGCCACAATCCTTTCTCCTCCATTCTTCTCTCAGGATCTTGGGCACGCACGCACACACGCCCAGCGTGAGTTAAAGCTACCGGGTCCAGGACGCAAACTGCGGTTGACTATGTGGGAGTCCAGTGACATAGCCATTACGCTAACTGCTGATCCCAAGACCCAATAGATTTTTATGAAAGGATCTTTATAGGTAAGAATTCAGACCAGGTACTACCGCTCTGTAAGCAGTCAGGTCAGTATTCATTATGTAATGAAAGGAAAATACAGCATAGCCTTAGGTTTAGGGAAGGAGAGATAAAGCTAATTTGGCCCTGAAGAATGGACACAATTTGTATAAGGAAAGCATTAATTTTGTCACTCAATTAACATGTATTTTTATAGTTTCCTAAAGGAAAATCAAGTAATGACTGCATGATTTTTTTTTTATTTGTTTGTTTGTTTTAATTAATGATAGGCTCACTCACCATAGTACAATAGTATAGCAAATGCCCTGAAAGGCTGGAAGCCATATAGCCAATCTATGGTTTGGGTCCCCTGAAAATGCACCTGGCACAGGGACATGTGCCCAAAATCCTGAGGGGCTAGAGGACTAAGGATAGAAAACTACAGCATGATAAGACCCTGTCAAGGACTTTCTCTCTCATGCACATACATATTCTATCATAAAAGAAAACATTTAATGATAATAAAGAATTTAAAATGAAAAGCAAGTCCCCAGCTCAGTCCCCCTTCCCAGACATTATGTTTCTGTCCATTTCTGAATTTGGTCTTCCTAAGAGTAGGTTTTCTATTTCCTACTAATAATATTTTTTTAAGAGATTTTTGCTATACGGCACATGCACTCGCCAGACAGATAGAGAGACATAGAGACAGAAAGTGAGAAATCACCCCTTAGTGGGGATGGTCACACCACAATCTCGTCTTCATTTTCCTCTCGGAATCTTGGGCACACATACACACATGCCCGGCATGAGTTTTAAGCCACTAAGTCCAGGACTCGAACCACAGTTGACTAGATGGGAGTCCACCATTACACCATCTGCTGCTTCCCCTGCTAATAATCTTATATCACTATTTTGAATTTGGCAATTGTAAATATCCATTTATTCCTGATATTAAAAATAAAGATTTAGCTGTCATTACATTCTGAGTTATCATAAGTTCTGTATATATCTTTTTGTGTATTAACTATATTTTTATTTTCTATATTTTTGCTGCATTTTAAAGTTATTTTTAATTTTCACATAATCATTGTACATATTTATGGGTACACTATGATTTGTCAATACGTGAAGACAGTATGTATGTTCTGTATTATTTTACGTGTAGGGTGTGTGTGTGTATTTGTATTATGTGAGTGTATGTTCTGTTTTCTGGACAGGCTCTCATGACTTTGCAGTTCTCCTGTCACACCCTCCCCAGTAGCTGGTACTACACCCTGCCCAGTTTTTGAGGTGAGCCAAAAACCAAGCTGGACCTCAGCTGGGCCTCAGCTTGTGGAGCAACAGTGCCCAGCATGTGCTATAGCACCTGCTTCCACAGTTCTTGCTGCTCTGCCATTTATAGCCCTCCTGACTAGGCAAATACTGCCCCTCCCAAAGCTAGCCAGTCGCTAGAGAAATAGCAAAGGATTACTACCCAATCCAGTGCTCACACTTCCAACCATCTCCTTTACCTGATTCTCATACACTAAACCAATACTCTCCCTGCCCTGAATCAACCCAGGACCAGGTACGACAAGTACGAACAGTCCCTGTACCCCAAAGCCCACTAGAATTACTCAGATTAGCAAGCCCTAAACATTTTACCTGCCTCTTAGGTCTATGAACCATTTCGAGCTAATGCACGTGTATGGTGTTCAGAAGGGATCTAAGTTTGTCTTTTGGCACCATTTGCTGGCAAGACTATTCTTCCCTCATTAAATTGTCTCAGAACACTTGTCAAAAGTAAATGGACCATAAATGCAATAGCTTATTTCTGAACTATTCATTTTATTCTATTGATCTATGCATCTATGTGTATGCCAATAACAATCCTCACTGTTGTAGCTTTGTAGTAAGTTGTTTTTTTTTTTAAGAGGTTTTTGCTATAGGGCGCGAGTGCTCACCAGACAGACAGAGAGAGACAGAGAGACAGAAATCGAGAAATCACCCCCTCGGGGGGATGGCCACACCGCAATCCCTTCTCCTACATTCTCCTCTCGGGATCTTGGGCACGCACGCACACACACCCGGCATTAGTTTTAAGCCACCGGGTCCAGGAAACGAACTGCGGTCAACTATGTGGGAGTCCAGTGATATAGCCATTACGTTAACTGCTGGTCCCGTAGTAAGTTTTAAAAATCATTGCAACACTTATATTGTTCTTCAGCTTTGTTCTTCATTTCAAGATTGTTTTGGCTACCCTGGGTCTTTCATATTTCCATGTAAATGTTATGATTAGTTGACAATTTCTGCAAAAAATAAAGTAAAATAAAATAAAATAATATAAAATAAAATAAAGGCAGCTTGGAGTTCAACAGGGATTGCCCTGAATTTATAGATCAATTTAAGGAGTATTAACATCTTAACAATATTGTCTTCTGATCCATGAACATGGAATATCTTTCCCATTAGCTTTCTTTCATTTATTTTAATAAGGTTTTATAGTTTTTATGTAAAAATCTTGTGCTTTCTGTTACGCTTATTCTATTTTTTTTCTTTTTGATTCTATTGTACACGAAATTGTTTTCTTAATTTCAGTTTAATTGTTAATGAATTTTTGCATATTGACCTTCTATCCTGCAAATTTGCTGAACTTGTTGATTAGTTATAATCCTCTTTTCAGTGAATTAGTATTTCCTACATATAATACCATGTCATCTGCAAATAGAGATAGTTTTACTTCTTATGTTTTAAACTGGATGCCTTTTATTTCTTTTAATCGCCTTATTGCCATGGCTATAATTTCTAGTACAGTAAAAAGAAGTGGTAAATTTAGACATCCTTATCTTGCTCCTAATCTTGGGGGGAGATTTCAGTCTTCACCTCTGAGTATAATATTAACTGTGAAGTTTGTGTCGATGTCCTTCATCAGATTGAGGAAGCTGCCTTCTAGCTTGTTGAGGGTTTTTTCCTTTTATTGTGAGAAGGCATTTGATTTGTCAAATTATTCATTGGCTTTTTGAAGTTAAACCAACCTTCATTCCTAGAGTTTTAATTGGCCCCAGGGCATAATCCTTTTTGTATACTTGTGGATTTACTTTATTAATATTTTGATGAGGATATTTACATTGACTTATTGTTTTCTTTCCTTGTGATGCCTTTGGTTTTGGTACCAAAATAATACCATTAATCTATGTATCAGAATGAGTTGAGTTCTTCCTTTTCTATTATTTTGGGAGATTTTGTGAAAGAGTATCATTAATTCTCATCAATGCTTAGTAGACTTCAATGAAGATATCTAGATTGAAGCTGCTCTGAGTGGGAGATTTTTAAGTTACCTGTTCATTCTCTTTCCTGGCTATGAGTATTCAAAGTTTCTATTCCCTTTGAAACAGTTACGGTGATTTATTTCTTTCCTGGACTTTGTTCATTTCATTTAAGTTATACAATTTGTTGGCAAATGTCTCTCAAACTTTGATATACATATTAAAATGTTTAGTTTCTCTATTGGATATTTTGTAACTTAAAGGCTGTTAGTAAAACTTAATTTTTTTTTAATACAGTGAGTTTTACGTAACTTCTCTTATCTATATGTAAGCCAGCACTTCTATTTCCAACTGTGTCAGTTATGCTTTCATTTTTACATATTTACAAACAAATACATATTCAATCTACTCTTGTCACTTTCATTCATTTTATGTATGTCTCGTCTATTGGTTAATTTATAAATCTGAAAACCAATAAACAGCATTTATATGCTAATGAATATAAGCATATAATCCACTACAGAAGCAAGTAATGTCTAAGATTATAGTTCTTTTTTATAGATATAATGTCATGATATTTGGAAGACTCTCAGGGATGAATGTTCTTAGCATAGAGATTCAAAATCATGTGAAATTTCAGTATGCTTTATACATAGATGATTTTTTAAATAGCTTTTAGTTTTTTCTGGAGTTGTAAATTACCTTTTATTTTTCTTGGGAGAAGAAATAATTGCCCCATTTACCATTATCATTAACTTTTTATTCACTTTGGATATTGAAAGGAACCCAGTTTATTCTTCTTGAAGTGACTCTTCCTAGAGCCCAATGGCACCCAATTCTATTATAGATAAGTTGTATTTTAGCTTTCTAGGGAGTTATTATCCTGGGACTTACTTTCTCAATATTCCGGATTAGTTCTACTGTCTTTATATCCCAGATCTTTTATTTTCAACTTCTCATTCTTATTTTGCTGGCATAAATGATCAGAAAAGAATCATGAGAAGTTAAATTTCTGCATTTTTTGGTGTCCAGAAATGCTTCTGTCTTTATTACATACTTGTGTGATAGTTTTTCTAAGTCCAGGATGATCATTCACTCAGAACTTTGGAAATGTGGCTGTAGTGTCTTCCAGAAGTCACTTCTGCTCAGGAGAGGTCATGTGCCCCTAGGGTGCTATTCTTCACTCATTTCTTTTTTGGTGACTTATTTTTATTCTCTCCAAACTTTACAATCAGCTTTCTACCTTGTAACCTGAAATTTGATGAGCTGTATCTAGGTGTGGGTCCTTTTCATTCATCTTCTCAGCGTTCAGCATGCTATTGCAAGCGGAAGAGTTACGTTGCTCTAACTCTACAAAATTTGATCCGTGATTTTTTTGATTAATGCCATTACTAGTCACCAAATTGCTCCTACTCGAAACTTAAGAATCATTTCTTCTACCACCCAATACATTTAGTCCTATTGATCCTACTTTCTAAATACGTTTCGAATTGTTTCTATCTTCACTGTTGCTACCATAGTCTCTTACCTGTACTATCACATAGCCTCCTAATTCATCTCTACTCTTCTTGCAGTCCCACAGTCCTTCGCCACCCTGCGGCCAGAGTCATTTTCATATGTCTCTAATTTAAAACTTTCTAGTAGCCTCCCATTGTTCTAAAGGGAAAGTTCACTATCACTAACATGACCTATGTGGCTTGCCTTGCCTGGCTTTTCTGTGTTGGATCTTACCTTCTACCTTACTCACTCTATTCCAGCTGCACAACCCCCTTCCAGAGCCTCAGTCACACCAAAAGCCTTCCTGACTTAGGACATTTTCACAAATGGTGCCTTTTATCTGAAATGTTTTCCACCGTCCAGTGCCTACTCATCCTATAGATATCAGCATCTCCTGGTCTCCCTCCTATGAGACCATTTGGCTCTACATCATACTTTCTTATAACACTCTATTTGCTTCATAATATTCAATACAATCTCATATAATCATTCTTTTATCATTGTAACTCATGTTTGCCTGCCTGTTTGTCATTAAGATCCTTGAGAGGACCAATCGTGGTGGCACAAGCGTGGCTTGCCACTTTGCAGTGCTGAATCCATATGGAAGATTGGAGTTCAGTTCCCATGTCATTCTGCACATTCCAGAGGCATACACACACGTCTCCACAGTTCTGGCTGGCTGGAAGACCTAGGGGTAGGATCATAGCACCTTGTTGAGGGTGTCTCTCTTTCTCTCTTTCTCTCTCTTTCTCTCTCTCTCTCTCTCTCTCTCTCAGAAGAGATAAATAAATAAACTTTAAAAGTGAAAGAAAGAAAAAACAATCCTGAGGTTAGAAAGCATGTCATCTTGTACATCATTTTCTTACCAGTACCCATTGAGGTAACTATCATAAAGAAGGTACTCAGTAAATATTGGCCAAATGAATTATCAAAGAGACGAATGAATGAGTATCCCAAGAATTCTTGTCATAGCTGATTATGCCCGACTTTCACACTTTTATAGAGCACAGTGTTCCTTCTGTCCCCTGGAGGCTTTGTTCCTTTCATATTGATAAATCTAGTTCTCTCATTTTTATTCAGTATTTTCCCTTTTGGAAGCTTTTATATATCCTGTTTATGAGCAATTTCCTACTGTTCCAAGCCAACTGACCTCCAACTCTTCCATCATGTAGTTTGAAACTTTCTGTCAACTCTGGCAAACTGACCCTGATCTAGATTGGTTATTTGTCTCTGAATACATTACCTCAGCCCTGCCCTTGCCCTACTCTTAAGGCATATTTTCTTACCAGAAGCAATATTGCTGTTCATCAACCAGAGATTACTCAGACACCTGTGCCTCTTTCTCCCTCCTGCCTTCTTGAAGGGTTGATTTATTTTCTAATTCACTCGTTTGGAACATATTTTCTGGTGACACTCATGTTTCCCTCATCTTGCACAACTCGGAGCTAATCAATTTGCCTGATGGACTCCTATTCTCAAGTTTGGACTCCACGTGGCTGGCCTAAAGGCTTTTCCCTATTTCCCCTAACCCCAGTTTATAAAGCAAATTTCTGTCTCTCTGCTTATGTAGAGTCTGTGTCTAAGACAGTTCACTGGTTTCCTCCACTTAGACTCTTAAAAAGGTTGGTATTCTTTCTCACTTGGCAGGTATCTGACTTCATGCTTTTAACTCATACCTTTCTCTATTTCTTTGTTTCCCCATGGTAGCTCTGTAGCTCTTATTATTAGGTAGGGTTTTTAAATGTGTGTGTATATATATACACACACACACACACACACACACACATACACATACATACACACACATACGTACACACACATATATATTTAATATTTTTTTTAATTCTACTATAAGGCTATAGGGCAGATGCGCTCAGCAGAGAGAGACAGAGAGAGAGAGAATAAGTGAGGAAACAAGCCACTAGGTTCAGTACTCGAACCACAGTCAGTCATGAGGGCTTAACCACCACACCACCTGCTGGCCCCTTGGTTAGGGTTTTAAAATCCCCAGTGTCAGATTAAATATGTGTTCCTCTATCTCCACTCCATTCCTCCAAATGCTTTTGACCACAAATTAAATTCCATATATGATCTGGGGAGTTCCCTAAGCTCCCGAAGCTCATCCATTGACCCTTGATTAGGAGTCTATCCTTCCCTGGCACTTGAGTGCCACTTATCCAGGATTTTCCTTCCTCAACCATTCTGAAAGAGAAGGAGGAATATGCAGAGGAAGAGGTGGCTGAAATTCTATCTACTTTTTGGGCCTATGTTTCAACCTAAAACTTACCACCGTCCACCCTCACCACTTTCCTTCTTGCCTTCTCCCATGCATCCTTTGGCAGTGCTTTAGTTTTACCCTCCTTGTCTGTCTTTGATCACCGTCTTTTTGAAAGAGCCACACACTCTTATTTGCATGTTTATTTCTGCTTTGCTTCATCTGCCTCTCTCTTGTTTTCAATCACCCATAATACCCACCTCCTCAGGTTACTGCGAAGATGAAAATGAAATCTCAGATGTGAAAAAGCTTTGAAAAGTTCAAAGTCCGGTAGCATTACCCGGCATAATAACGACAGGAGGCCTCTGTTCTTGCAGGCGGCTCCGTTTGCACCTTCCCTTACATCCTTTTGTCACATCCTTTCAAAGCGGAGCTTCATCGTTGGCCCTCCCCTTTCTGCCCTTTCGCAGCCACCTTCTCTGGTCTTTCTTTTGCTTGACTGTGACACGATCTTGTTTGGTCTCCATCCTTTGTCCAGTTACTTAGCTTTGACAAAATAAAGTGTTATTTCCATTTGTTTCAGGAAAAAAAAATTAAAAAAGCTGTGTATCCCACCTTGGGCTTGGACTGCCTCCTCCTTCTCTTTCCAATATTTTGGTCAGAACAATAAGTTCACTCGGACTTTTGTAAGTCCTGTTCCCAGATGTGTTCTAAGGAACTGTTGTCAGTTTAGGGTCTTTGCAGCCACATTATCAATACTTTGCTTCGATTTTCATTCTCTTTCTTGAAGACGCAATTAAAAGTTTGCTAGGCAACTATGAGCCCTAGAGGGTGGCTTCGAGATTGATGGAGTACTGTTTTTTTGTGACGAGAGCAACTCATTCGTGCATGTGCCAGGGAGTAGGAGCATGAGCAGAGATAAAGGTCAAAGACACAAAAAGAGATGGGATTCAGAGAACAGAGCGAGTGATAGGCAGGGAGAGGACACCCCTTCCCCTGAGAGGGAGTGTGCAGGAAGGCGGATAAAATGGCAGTATGAAGGAGTTCTACCAGATGGCATATGTTCCCTCGGGGAAGTAGAGAGTGAAGCAAACTGCCAAGCGCAGTAAGGGTGGATCCATCAGGAGACTTAGAGATGAAGGGCGACAGCCACAGAGGTGCTGAAGTGTCTCAATGCTCTGTGATACTAGGGTCATACCGGAAGGTCCTGGGTTCACAGTCCAAGGTCTCCCTAGACACCCCAGGTGCCTGCTCTTACCGGTGAACATGGCTGACTGAGGCTGGGGGTGAATCATAGCATATGGACTCTGTTGGAGTGTCTCTGGTGGAGGCCCCAGGGGAATGGCCAACGACGCTTTGAGTCCTGGACCTGGCAGCTTAGAAATTGCACTGGGTATGTGTGCATGCATGGCCAAAATCCCAAGAGGAAAATGGATGAGAAGGGATTGCAGTGTGGCCATTCCCCCAGGGGGAGGGGGGTGTTATTTCTCACTTTTTCTCTCTCTGTCTCTCTCTGTCTCTCTCTCTCTGGTGAGCACACTTTCCCTGTGACAAAACAAAAAGAAAAGAAGAGAACAGTGGGCTGAGAATTGTGTAAGATCATGGCTTAAATGAACAATTGTTGGGTCCATCTTAAAAGAAGAAGTAGAGATTTAAGGGAAAATTAGAAAAAAATAGAGGAACTAGAAAACCGGACATATCACTGAAGTAAAATTATAAGTAAGAATGGAGTAAGAGAGTGAACTGTCTGAGAAGAAAGTGATAGTCGTGAGTGGGTATGAAAGCATAATGCTTCAGACATGGGACAGTTCTAGGTAGTGATCACTCCCTGGGTGCAGCTGTTGGGGGTGGAGAGCAGAAATGGAATGTAATTGGGGCCAGCAGATGGTATAGCAGTTACATCACTGGACTTCCACATGACCGACACGGTTCGAGTCCTAGACCTGGTGGCTTGAAACTCATGCTGGGCGCATGTACATGCATGCCCATGATCCCAGGAGGAGCATGAAGAAAAAGAAATGGCTATCCCCCTGCAGGAAGGGGTGATTTCTCACTTTCCCTCTCACTGTCTCTGTCTGTCTCTCTCTCTCTTTCTCTCTCTCTCTCTCTCTCTGGTGAGCACACATGTCCTAAGGCAAAAATTTCTCAAAAAAAATTTTTTTTAAAAAAAAAGAAAGTTAAAAGAAAGAAATGGAATGCAATTAAGTTCTGTGAAGATGAGGAAGTTGAGGGAGCACTTAGCTAGATGTTGGCTAAGTTATTCATTGTGACGCTAAAGTTTCCCAGGAGAGTAATGAAAGGAACCAATTTCCAAAGCCCTCATACAAGTCTCACTGGAACGTTGATAGAAAGCAGAGAACAAATAAGTTAATAGACAATATAGCCAGACGGCATATGCTTTAAAATAGAATGGTGGAGGAGAAAAAGCATACGATTAGCAAGAGAACACTAGAAAAAAAGGTTCTCTTTCTTACAAGCCTGATAGGCATATGAAACTAAAGGACAGCCATAGAAGTTTCAATGTCCTCAAAAAGACTGGAGTTAGATAAAGGACAGTCTGAAGAGGTGAAGGGAGGTTTACAGGGTCATCCAATAGCTGACAGTTAAGGTAGCTGGATCCCACATGGCCAACTGCACAGGCTGAGTCCTGAACCTAGAAGCTTTAAAAGGCCCACCAGGAAAAGCACATGTATGTGTGTGCCCAAAATCCCGAAAGCAGGATGAAATGGACAAGCAAGGATTGTAGTATGGCCATCCCCCATGGAGGCTGCTTTCTCTCTTACTCTCTCTCTTTCTTGCTCGCTCGCTCGCTTTCTGTGACCCTCTCTGGCAAGTGCCATGCCCTCTGGCAAAATATTTAAAAAAGATTTACAGTGGAGCATGGTTCCAGGTGACACCACCGTATGGAACGTTGGAAGGAACATCAGAAACAGACTTGACTCACGGCAGTGGGAGTGCAGGCGTGGAAGCCATAGTGTGAAACCCCACAAAATCAGAGCTGGGTATGGCTGTTTGCCAATGATTCAGCGAGGCATCTCAAGAGCCTCAGAGTTGCAAAGAGAAGGACTCCACAAGGTTACCGAGCACACCAAAGGCTCACTTGTGATGTGGGCATCCCAACTGAGAGTCAGGCAGTGAGCACCGCATCAGTTTTTCTCCTCAATATTTCCAAGATCCATTTCTTACTTCTCAGCCTCATCACCATGCCAGAAGCCTGGATTAACATAGGCTGAACCTAGCTGGGCTCTGCGGTGCTGGGCTTTGTCCTGATGATCCCTCCAGTCAGTAGTTTGCAAACTAATCTTTATTAAGTACCTCTTTCTCTATATCCTCCTCTTGCAAATAAAGCAAATAAATAGGCTCTTTTGTAAGCAGAAACATCACAGAAACCGTCTAATAATCCCAGTACCTTTTATCCTGATATTTTCTCTGGAATAAGTTGTTTATCTCCCCAGTTCTAAAGCTGACATCAAATTTATTGCTAGCTGGGATTTATGGAGTTTAATAAAGGTATTTCTTGGGTTCATATCAGTTGAATCTATAATAACTATTTCCCACTACAAGATGATGACAAAAAAGTCATCATCTTGCTTTGTCCTATATATGTGAAGGAGAGGCCCTACTTTTTTTTTCATATTTAAAAGAAAGATCCAATATTAACAAGTTTTTCAAAATTTTCCTTACACAAGTATCAAATGACATCTTCAATTTTAGCTGCTCTGAAACAAATCTTTTAAGTACAGATTTTTATTGTTTCTCTTTTTAAATTTCTCTTTCTTTCCTCTCATCGACTTCACCTTCCTAGAAAAATTGCTTGATGATTCCTTTATGATGCCATACATTTTTAGGATCCCTTTATGGAAAGACTGTTACATAAGTTCTCTAAACTGTATTAGACTGGGCTAATAGCTAATGTCTAAGCAGAACTGGCCCTCTAAATTAAGGTCATTTCTTTGTGTCACATTTTCTTTGGACTTAGGCAACTCATGTGCATCAGGGCTTTTTTAATGATTTAATTTTATTTTATTTACTATTATTATTATTATTTCAAATTTGCTATAGGTCACATGCACTCACTAGAGTGGGTGGGAGGCAAGAAAGCAAGCTACCAGTCCTGAGACTCAAACCATGGTCCTCCGTGTGGAAGTCCAGCACCTTACCCACCACACCACCTGCCAGCCCCACAAGCATCAGCGGTCATTTCCTTATTTCATTTCTAACACCTGCAACTCTGACTGAGCTACATCCAACAAAATGCTCACGGCAGTGTAATAAACTCCTTCTCTTGCCTTCTGGCTCTCTTCGTTCTAATTCATGCAAAATGATGAGGTAAAACATTTGCGTGTGTTGGGAATAATAGGGGAGGAGGTTAACATGGCGTAAAATATAGGACACCAGAACTATCTGAATCCTGCACCTCCCGACCTTGCCTCCCAGTAAAGTTCCACAGAAGACACAGAGTCAATCCCAAGGAAGAAGCCAGCCAGACAATACCACACCCACACACTTGCTGCTCTCTGATCCCTTTCCCAGCAGCACCCTCAGGGATAGTGGACCATGTCTGGTCTTTGAATGGGAGCCATGCAGAAGAGCATCAGCACCCCTACCCTTTTAGCGGGGTTAAGTGAGGAGAAGGTTCAAATGATTTGGTCTGGACAAGTGGTTCCCATTGTTTGCGACTACAAAGCTGGATAACACAGACCACTGTAAAGGAAGGGTCGGTGTATGAGGCTTGGAGTGTGGGTTCAGGCACACGTGTGTTTGTGGGGTGATATGGAGGTGCACATTTCCTTAGGAATATTAAACCACACTGATCATGAGACATAAGATACAACAATGACACTCTACACTCCTTCTAGGAAAAAAACTCGGATATACCTTCAACAATCGGAACTTTCACAACGTGTCCTTGGGCCAAGGACAAGAGGTAGTGGCTGAGGCTGCGCTGGATCTAGCTGCCCAGAAAGGTCACTGGGTTATTTTGCAGGTATGTCTCCTTTTCCCTAATTTGGGTCATTCCTGGCCCCATACCTGTTTGGGCCACATCCCACAATCTCTGGACTTCTTTATCTAGGATAAGGGAATAAATCTTCTCAACCACCTATCTTTCTTCATCTTTGTCCCTTCCCTTCTGAATCTTCTCTCTTTCCAATTCTCCTCCCTTGCATGTTTTCTTCTCCAGACTACTTTCAGTAACTCTCTTTCTTCGTCTGCTCTGCCACTCTCTCTAGTGTAAATAATTCTCCATCCCAAGGCCAGCAGGTGGTGTAGTGGTTACAGCACTGAACTCCCACATGGCTGATGGTGGTTCAAGTCCCGGACCTGGTGACTTAAAAATCACACTGGGTGAATGTGCATTTGTACCCCAAATCCCAGGAGGAGAATGGAGGTCAAAGGATGGCAGTGTGGCTGACCTCAGTTCAGTCCTGGAGCTAGTGGCTTGAAAATCATGCTGGGTGCATGTGTTGAAGTGACCAAAATCCCAGGAGGAGAACAGAGAAGGGATTGCAGTATGGCCACTTCCCTGAGGGATGATTTCTCAGTTTCCCTCTCACTGTCTCTCTCTGACTCTTTCCTGTGAGTGTATATGTCTTATGGCAAAAACCTTAAATAATAATAATAACAATAATTCTACCTCCCAAAGGAAGAGGATACCCACTGAGAAACATGTTTAGGAAGCTGCCATTTAGTTAAAGGCCACCATGGCAGCTGGATGCTTTCAGCCTCTGACCTTTTCTTGCACATTTTGTGAAACATTCTTTGGCTGTATCTCTCTTTCATGGTGTATGTTCTTTGACACACATGTGACTAGAATTTGGGAGTAACCTTAGCCTCTTCACGGAAAGTTCATGCTGGTTTTTGGAAATCTGGAACACCTACTTCTGGAAATTTTGCTGAGCAGTTACAAGGAGAAAAGACTACTTCTTTTATCTTGGCCTATCTCTGAAACTTATTTTCTGCAACTTAAGTGGAAACTGGGGCTTATTCCTCCTTTCTCCCCTTACTCTATAACCCCTTCTGTGGAGCACATACACTGCTATGCTGGCATAATCTATTATGTGATTGTGTGCTTCGCTACATTTCTTTAGGGAGAGCAATGTTCCTCATTGTTTTTTACCACCTAGCCCTCCACCTTGAACATGGTAGATGCTGGATAAAAGAATCATTGAAACTAAAGAAAGAAAGAATAAATTAAAAAGCCAGCCACTCCTATTCTGTCTTGGCTTTGCTATTTTTTTTTTTAATTTTGGCTTTTTTCCATAGGGCACATGTATTTGCTGGTGGGAGACAGAGAGACTGAAAGTGATAAACCATCCCCCAGGGGAACGGCCACACTGCAGTCCTTTCTCTTCCCTTCTGCTCTTGGGATTTTGAGCGTGCATCCACAAGTGCCTGGCGTGATTTTCATGCCGCTGGGTCTAGGACTCAAACTGTGATTGTCCATGTAGGAGTCCAGCATCCTAACCATTATGCCACATGCTGCCTCCCCATCTTGGCTTTTATCAGAACTTCCTCTGTCTCCTGACTGTTGATCACATCATGTCTTGCTACTTGGTCTTCATCCTTAATTAGCTCGTTATTTATTTATTTGGAGCCTAACAACTCTGGAGTCTGCCACTTTCTGGGATTCCTTTCCAGAAACAGCAGAAATTTCAGGTGGGAAAAAAAAAAAATAAAACGGCCACATCTGGGGTCCCTGATTGTTCTCATATGAATTGGCATAAACTGGAGGTGTTCTCTCCCCAGCCAGGTCAGGCTCACTTGCCAAGAGACCCCTCTTACAGATACTAGAGCCTTCAGGAACTCAGTCAAGTTGCGGGGAGCCCTGAGTGTCTCTGAGGTCACGGTACTGCTTCCAACCACCCCACCCAACAACCAGGCTACCTGGCCCCCATGTCTTGGGCTGATACAGTCTCTGAGAGCTCTCAAATACTGAGCTCAGAGCTCCATCTCTAATCCCTGGTGACTGAGCATTTCTAAGGAAGATAGTGTCTCAAGTGAGTACCAAACCATCTGGATACCTGTCCTTTTCCCCCAGTGAAGCATCTGAGTGTTGAAACGACTTGATTTTCCCAAACATGTTAAGTGCTGACAGAAATTCAAGATCCCCGTTGGCTTGTAATATCTCTTCCAAGAATCACAGCCAGCCAGGATCTAAGGATTCCTTGGTGTGTTGAATTTGAACCAGAATCCTGCAGGACAGAGTTTTCCAGTCTATCAACCTGAGAGATTCTCTGGAAAAAAAAAAAATAGCAAGCTTCTCTCTCGATGTTTGAAAAATATTGCCTACAATATCCCTTTCAAGATTTTCAATGCTATTAATTGGTTCATGGTTCCAAGAATCCAACTGAATAAAAATCTTATGCAATCTAGTATTCTCCAAATATAATTGAACACAGACTCTCCTTATGTATCTAAAATCTGTTAACATCCCAGGGCACGCTTTTGGGAAAGGCTGCTTGAGGAATCTACCCCAGAGCAGCCAGAGCCTCCTCCCTGGGAGAGCTACCTTCTCAGGACCTGGGGAGAGACAGCAGGGATTAGATTCTCCCCTCTTCCTTCCTGGCTGTATTAGCCATGAGTTTCCCAAGCCTTGTCATATCCAGACCTATAAATCCTCCGGAATCGCTCAATCCACCCCAAGATCCTATCCCCAAACAACAGAGGTTCTTTCGCCCAGCCCTGCCTTAGTAGCAGAAGCTGGGAGAAGCAGCCAGAGATTACTTAATGTGGGGGTCACTGGAGCTGCTGGTTAAACAGGAACCCTGACTCTTCAAGCAGCCCACTAAGCTCTCTGCTCCAGGTGAGCGACTGCAGCTGAATTCTTTAACAAATTGTCATTTCTTCAACCACTACTGACTCTCGCATGGCGTTTTCCAGGATACAAAGCCCTTTCAAATCCATTACCTTGGGTTATTTGCAGCCACTCTGTGACATAAGTATGGCAAACATTGTTGCTATTTCTCTTTTTATGGAAGAGAAAGCAGCACTCAGAGACGAAATTACTGTGGCGCAAGTGCTGTGCTCAGTGCCGATCTGTGCATTCAAGGCTCTGCAGGCCTGCTTCCTCAGATATTGATCAAGGAGCCTTTATCTATCCATCCTAATGAAACATATTACAGTCAAGCCAAGTGACTATCCCGACTAACGGGAAAGGTGCATTCTGCAAAGGCGCGCTAAGAAATCAATGTGGCTTTTAATACACAGCGAGAGGAATCAGACTGGGGGGAGGAGAGGGGTTCAGAAACCAGAAAGAAGAGCTCAGGATTGGCTTCGGGAGACTGTCAGTCTTTGAACAGCAATGATTCAGTGTGTTTTAGGAAGATAAGTTTGGCAATAATGAGCAGAATAGTTTGGAGACAGGGAGAAATGACTGAGGAAAACTAGCAAGAAGGAGTTTAAATGAATATCTGTCAGGGACTAAAAAGTAATTCAGCGGTAAAATACAATGCTCCGTAAGTCCAGCCCACTGAGAAGGGTCTAGAGAACTCCTGGAATATACCAGGCATACGCATGTGTATCATCTGGGGCTAGCTGAAGTCAAGAGTGGATTGTGGCATCAAGATACTGTTAGGGTGCTGTCCCCATCTCTCTCTCTCTCTCTTAGTCATGGGAAAAAGAAAGAAAGAAACATTAGAGGGAAAAAATTCAATGCCTTTAAAATGTTAACATGTGTAAGAATTACTGGAGGACTTCACTCAGATGCATATATTCCGTAAGTCACAGTGGGGCCTAAGATTCCAGTTTCTAATCGGTTCCTAGGTAATGACAACAGTGCTGATCCATGGGCCTCACTTTTGACTCTCAAGGCACCGAATAATCCAAGTGTCAGGTAGCAGGAAATTGGAAATGTTAGACCCATAAAAACATGACCTAGAACAACATCAGCATCACCTGGCAGCTTGCTAGAAATGTGAATTTCCAGGACTAGCAGATGGCATAATGACTATGTCACTGGACTCCCACATAGCCTACTGCAGTTCGAGTCCTGGACCCGGTGGCTTAAACTCACGCCAGGCACATGTGTGTGCGTGCCCAAGATCCCGAGAGGAGAATGGAGGAGAAGGGATTGCGATGTGGCCATTCCCCCTGGGGAGTAATTTCTTGCTTTCTGTCTCTCTCTTTCTAGCAAGTGCACGCGCCCTATAGGAAAAAATCTCTCCCCCCTCCCCCCCCAAAAAAAAAGAAAAAGAAAAAGAAACGTGAATTTCCAGGCTTCATCCTAGACCTGGTGAATCAGAAACTCTGGGATAGAGCCCAGGAATCTGTGTTTTAACAAGCCCTCCAGGTGATGTTCATGCACAGTCGAGTGTGAGAACACTATCCTGGAAAGACTTAGGATATCAAGGGATTCAATAGCAGATACTAGAATGTCCCCAGACTCCTTCCAGGATAGGATTTAAGACTCCTCTGCCATTAAAAGGTATTAGGTTGTCAGCAATGTGAATGCCATTGCACTGAATGTTTAAATATGGTTGAAGTGGTACATTTTATGTTATGTCTAATTTACCACAAGTTTTTTTAAAAATGGGCTGTCTTTGTGGCCTTGTGGTTAAGACTGCCACATCCAACATGGCTGACTGTGTGGTTGAAGTCTCAGACCCACAGCTTCAGATCTGCATATGTGCCCAAAGTCATGAGAAGAGGGAAAGATGGAGGAGAAGGGATGGAGTGTGACCACACCCCATAGAAATTGCTGTCTTATCTCTCTCTCTCTCTCTCTCTCTCTCTCTGTCTGGATCTCTCTAGCAAGCACATTCACCCTCTTAAAAAAAAAAATTTTTTTTTTGACGTTAAGACCAAGACTCCCCCTTGGGCTGTTTCCTAATAACTGTTTATAGCTAAGCAGAGCTCTGTTCTGGGGGTGTTTCCTTCCCACCAGAACATCCACCTGGTGGCCAAGTGGCTCAGCACCCTGGAGCAGAAGCTGGAGGAGCACAGCGAGAACAGCCACCCAGACTTCAGGATTTTTATCAGCGCAGAGCCCGCGGCCTCCCCCGAGGGCCACATCATCCCCCAGGGCATCCTGGAGAGCTCCATTAAGATCACCAACGAGCCGCCCACTGGCATGCATGCCAACCTGCACAAGGCCCTGGACAGCTTCACTCAGGTAGGGCCCAGGGGGAGGGAAGAGATGTACCCACCTACAAAGAACTGCTTCAAGCTGGGTGAGAGAGGAGCAAGCAACTAGGGTGGGGTGGGGTGCCAGCTGAGCTACGCAGTAAGGCTGATGTGGGCAAAATGTGCTCCCTCTCAGGACAACCCAGCTCCCAATTGCAGTGACACCTGGAAGAATTGAGCATAGAGTTTTTCTTTGGCAAGAGTTGGCAGGAACTTTCTGCAAGTCTCCTTTTAACTAATATCCCAGAATGGAGAAGGGCATGTTGCTGTAAATGTAGCAGATATACCAGGTCACATGCCTTCTGGTTAAACATACTGGTTTCAAGCACAGAGATGGCATTCTTGGTCAGACAATAGCACTTGACATTGGCATGCATATTGAGTATCAAGGATTCAACGATTCTAGGGATCAGGTAACAGTGATCTGGACTTGGGACTAAACCACATGCTAGACCCTTAAAGTGTGACACCCCTCCCCCAACACTGACCAGCAAGATAGGCATCTCCTGGGAACCTGTTATAAATACATATGCTCAAGGCCAGGCGCCGCAGCGCCATGGGCAACCACGCCCAGACACAAGTCCCTCACTCGCCACTGTGTATGTGGTTTAAGTGTGTGTTCCTGGCACTGTCTGCTACAACTGTTCTACTATGTAAAAGTGGTTCCTTAAGAATTTGCCACAAGAAGACTGAGTCCACCATAAGAGCCAAGATCTAGTGATTTCAGAGATAAGAGGAATGAAGATGTTCTGCTGAGAATCTACCTTGGCCAAAAAAGGGAGGCCAGAAGAAGACTGAGTCCATCATGAGAACTGAGATCTAGTGATTTTGTGCAGTATGCAAGCGTGCTGTGCAGTTTTCATTTTTTGCTTTTTATAATTAACAAATAAATAAATTTTTTGTTTGCCTTATCCATTTTTCTCTTTTTTTTTTTTTTTAATTTTTTTTTGAGAGGTTTTCACTATAGGGCACGTGCGCTCGCCAGACAGACAGAAAGACACAGAGAGACAGAAAGTGAGAAATCACCCCCCAGGGGGATGGCCATGCCGCAGTCCTTTCTCCTCCAGTCTCTTCTTGGGATCTTGGGCACGCATGCACACGTGCCCAGCATGAGCTTTAAGCCACCGGGTCTGGGACGCGAACTGTGGTCGACTATGCGGGAGTCCAACGACATAGCCATTACGCTAACTGCTGGTCCCCATTTTTCTCTTTTTTATCTTTCTCTTTGTCTGTTTTCTTATCCTTTTTCTTTTACCTCATCACTTTGCTGCTCAGATTCCACCTACTGAGTGTCTAGAGAAGTCTAAATGAAAAGTTGCCAAAATCTGAATACTATTTGTGTCTTCCTATGCCTCAACTTCCACTGAATCTGCATCACAAAGGTAGAAAAATGCAATGCCAAAGAGTTTGCAGACCACATCCTCCTGTGTGCCTCTGATCCCTCAGACTGATCTTCTAGAAATTAGGAAGAAACAGATAACCCATCAAATGACTAGAAATCACCACAGGGTCACAAGAAATATGCGAAACCAAGAAAATACCTCACCCCCAAGGGAAAAGAATAACTCTTGTTCATCCACAGACAGTACAATGGAAATCATGGAAATGTCTGATAAAGAATTTAGAATATTCATAATGACAAAACTAACAGAGATGGAAGAGAAGAGGGACAATGAACATGAGAAGAAAAAAGCCAATGAGTCCCAGGAGTGAGGAATTTCTTGTGAAAGCTGAAACAGGAAGTACACACCATAAAAAAGAGTCAAATGGAACTGTTGAAGATGAAGGCTATAATACAGGAAGTCAAAACCTCCTTTGAAAGTATTAAAAGGAGACTAGATCATACAGAAAATCAAATCTCAGATGTAGAAAACGGGATCGCTGGACTAGTTAAATCCACCATGAAGACTGAGAAAACAGCCCCCAAAAATGAGAATAATATACAAGAAATACTAGATACCATTAAATGTCCAAACATCTGTATTGGTAATCGGTATCCCAGAAGATGAAGAGACTCATAAGGGTATTGATAATCTATTCCATGAAATCCTGGAAGAAAACTTCCCAAACCTAGAGAGGCATTCAAAGATCCAGACCCAAGAAATACAAAGGAGCCCAAATAAGATCAACCCAAGAAGATCTTCTCCAAGACACATTATAGCCAGAATGACCAAAACCACAGACAAAGACAAGATACTTAGACTGGCAAGAGAGAAATGTCATGTTACCTACAAAGAATATCCTTTCAGGCTAACAACAGGCCTTTCATCAGAAACAATACAAGCAAGAAAAGAATGAGAAAATATGTTTAAAGTGTTGAGTGAAAAACAATTTCAACCAAGAATACTATACCCAGCAAGATTATCCTTCATATGGTAAGAGAAGACAAGAACATTCTCAGATAAACAAAACCTGAAAGAATTTACCAACACCAGACCAGCTCTCCAAGAAGTTCTAAAGGGAGTGCTATTGCATGAAAACTACAGTCAGACACACAGAAATAAGAGTTCTAAAACAGCTAAGAAAATGGCCAGCTTAATGGTAGAGACAAGTACAGAGTTGAATGTTATCTTCCAATTTAAATGGAGAGGTTGGACCACAGCAGAAGATAAAGTACATGAGCTTAAATTGGTGAAACAGAATTTTATGACTTTTGACGAAAACATCACTGACCTTCTATGCTTTGTTTTCCAGTGTTAAAGAGTTTTGTCTTTTTTCAAGTTGTGAACAGGTCCATGTACCTGCTATTCAAACAGAATCCTAACTTGTTTTTTGGTTTTAAGTATTAAGCAATGTTCTCTTAACATTTTTTGAGTTTGATTTATCAAAACTAAAACTGCCTTTCTTGACATTAAAAAGTGTATTTTTAAAAATACCTATTTGGTAACCACACTAGGCTATATATCCTCAGCTATGTGCTATTTTATAGTATATGCATTCTACCCACATGCCTAAAGTCAACTTTTGTTCACAGATATGTATATGTCAGCTGAACTTACTATTGAAAGTATTTTGATTAATTAAGATAGTTTGTGAATCAATATAATGTGGGAAAGAATAAAGGAATGAAAGCAACTGCAAAAACCAGAAACAGGGTGGGAAGAGGATCGAAATGGCAGAGGGGGAGAAATAAGGATATATATATATATATACACACACACATACATACACACACACACACACACACACACACACACACATATATAATTACAAGAAACATATATATACAAGAAACAAGAAATGGAAAATTATTTGTTGACAATAACATGTACATTTAAGCCACTTTACAGTGTATTCTGGATGGAAAATCACATTTGTATGCTGTGGTGATGTCCAGTGAAAGTATGTAAAATAAATACAAATAAATAAATAAAAATAATGTCTTAAAAAGATTAAAAAAAAAAAAAGGATGTGCCACAAATGCAAAGTTACCTTCCATAATCTCAGAGGCTATAAGAGTGACCTAGAGAAAGTAAGATCTCTGGGATCAGGAGTTAGTGTAATGGCTATGTCACTGAACTCCCATGTAGCCAACCGTGGTTCGCGTCCCGGACCTGGTGGCTTAAACTCATGCCGGGCGTGTGTGTCTGTGCGTGCCCAAGATTCTGAGAGGAGAATGGAGGAGAAGGGATTGCGGTGTGGTCATCCCCCCTGGGGGGTGATTTCTCACTTTCTATTTCTCTGTCTCTCTCTGTCTTTCTGGTGAGAGCATGCGCCCTATAGCAAAAACCTCTAACCGAGATCTCTTTCAGGTTTGGGTGTGAATGTGGGGACTGTGATTTTTCTTTTATTCTTTTCTTTTTTAAAAATAATTATTATTTATCATTTTAAAAAATTATCTAGTTGCTCATGTCCTCCCTGAACCTGGGACAGGGAGGGGACAGGGCCCGGGACTCTGTGTTTTAACAAGTCTTCCAGGTGACACTGAAGCACTGTCAAGTTTGAGAACACTGTGCTCCAGGGAGACCCAGAATATTAAGGCACAACATCTAAATGTAGGCTGCCACATTCCTGGAATTTCCATTACTGGGAATTCCAAGACTTATGATATAGAGTGTTTATTTAAAGCCATGGAGACCCGTGATGGCCAACTTCATATAGGAAGCTGCACTAGCAAAGTCTGCATCTTAGGCCTTTGTCGTCTTCTCAGGAAGTTTCCTTTGCTTGTCACTTCTCCCTTGGGGATTCCACCTTCTTGGGGAGGGGCATGTACAAGGGCATGAAGACCAGCAGGATGAGGTCGAGGAGTCACCTTAAAGTCCATCCACCACTCTAGGAGTTGGTGGAATCCAAAGAGAAAGTTCCATTAGGGAAGTTTTCCTCTCTGACATCATCTTGAAGTAGTACCAAGGGTTCTCTGGTTTCACAGCAGCCATGCTAAAATTCACAGGTTTCAGATGGCTCATGTAGGTAACTGACACCAGCCATCCAACAGGACAACTGTTTTAGCTAGACTAACATTAGCCATCCTAAGGAGCCTGGTTTAATTTAGAGAAGACTGTGTTTCAGTCAGAGGCTCAGAAGATTTTGCTAGCTACAAGATAAGCCATGTAACAGAAGTGGAAGAGTCCATTTGGGAGAGGGAAGTGTCTACAAAGATTTGAGAAGCAAAACTTGTCCAGTTTCCTTTTTGATTCCCCTTCCCAGCTCAACTCCAAAACCCACACATCATAATTGCTCCATTCTCCTTTCACGAGTGCCCAGGAACAGATGCCTGAACAATGCCCCTTATTGTTACCAAATAAGCGGGTCTTTTGCCCAATGTACACAAAAGCCAGTCGCCATGGCACCCGGTCTTGCAACTATGACATAACTAGCCAGCAAGGAGACAGGAACACTCTCAGATCTGGCACACCCATCGCAATGGAGAAGGGTCCTTTATAGATGGATAAGCAGGAAGTTGGTCATGTTGTTTGCCGGTCCCAGACCTACTGGTATTAGGGCAGTTTCAGGATTGCAAGCTTTTCAGTCCAGACTGCAACAATTTAGGACACCCATCACTTCCCATCTCATTTCCTGGAAACTGGTCCTGTTCTTTTCTTCCTACTGTAATCGTCGGTTTTGTTTCCCAGTGCAGCTGGGGTCAACCTTAGGTCATTCAGCCTATTTGAGCTTATACATCCTGTAAGTAGGCTTACATAGCAGTTCACGCTAGGATATTCTCTCTTAGGCCAATTCTAACCAGTTACAGTATTTGCCCTATTCTTCAGAGTCATATCTTAGAGGACAAATCGGGGGCTGGACAGTAATACAGCAGTAAAATGCAATACTCTGCAAAGCAGACCTACATGGGCAGGTTGCCATTTCGAGGCTGGAGACCTTTCTGAGAACTTCGCAAACATATGAGCCCATAATTCAGGCTGGCTGAGGCCAGGACTGGATCATAGCATTGAGACCCAGTTAAGGGGTCTTGTCTGTCTCTCAGAATAAATGGATAAACTTTAAATAAATAAACAAACAAACAAATAAATGATCAAGCTCCTTTTATCCCTGCTTTTCTGATAGCTATGCTGTTTAGGGATGATTATTTTATACTGACTTTCATTCAAATGTGCCACTATCAGCTGATTTTGGCATTTTAACAAGTTTTTGGGTTTTTTTGTCTTTGTGCTTAAAGGCATTTTTCAGTAGGACTTAATTTTTTCAAATGCATAAAGAATAACAAGTGAAGCATCCAACACGTCTGTGGAGACCAGCTCTATCTAGAAAGCAGTTGCTAAACTCTTTTTTCGTCCTCTGCAGCACCTCTGAACTTGTATGTTCAGGCCTTTGTAGAAAACATGGTACCCAATGAAGGGACCATGGTGACCCCACATATCCATGGAGAGACAGAGACTGTGTCATGGGTTTGCCATAGAAAAATCAGACCTACTAGAAGCTTAGTCTGTCCTGTCTCCTCTGCTCCTCCTGCCCTTGTGAACAAAGGACTGATTCCTGGAAGAAATGCATAACTGAACCCAATGCTAAATTGGATTGGGTAAGCTTTGAAAGTGTCTTTCTTGGGTTTTGGCTGTAGCATCTTGCTCCAACCTGAACAGAGATAGACTCATTCAGAGGAAATTTTTTTCAATTCCAAAGAATCCAGGCATCCCTGCCCTACCATTCCTTCAAAAATGCAGGCTTTGGCTTCTTCCCCTTTTCCACATCCACCAAGCACAACTCCATTACTTCCTCTGAACTGTCTCCTGCTTCTCCTCTCTCCCATTTGTCCCTCCATTCGTCCCTCTTTACAAGCCACACATTCTGCCCCTGTCCTTGCTCTGCAGTCGGGATCCCTCTGTGCGCTCAGCTCCTCAGCCCGAGTCTGGGTACCCCTGCTCAGGGTTGGAACAGTGAGCTGGGCCAAGGATAAGACACCCTCTACTTTTTGTGGCTCTGGTTCCTATCCTCTCCTTTCTTTCCACAACTCCCCCAGCGAATGAGCCAGGGCTTCCTTAGTCACATAGACAGCAATAACACCTCCTATAATTCCATGATGGGGAAGGCAAACGTGGCAGGAAGAGAAGATACTCAGAGGTGATGCCGGGGAGTCCCTACCCATACCCTGTGTATAGTGACATCAACATTGCAAATATAACACTCCATGGCCAGTCACCCTTCTTTCCATCAGCTAGGTGAGGGAGCCTAGTGAGCACGTCCAACACACGAACTGTACCATAAGCCACACCTCATGGTAGCCTAAGTCCAAACCTTCACTCCAATTCTGAATTAAAACCCAACCCCCTGGGACCAGCAGATGGCATCACGGTTATGTCACTGAACTACCACATGGCCAAGCGTGGTTGAGTTCCGGACCCAGTGGCCTCAAAGTCATGCCAGACGCATGTGCATGTGTGCCCGAGGAGAAGAGAGAAGGGATTACAATGTGGCCATCCGGTGGAATCCAAAGAGAAAGTTCCATTAGGGAAGTTTTCCTCTCTGACATCATCTTGAAGTAGTACCAAGGGTTCTCTGGTTTCACAGCAGCCATGCTAAAATTCACAGGTTTCAGATGGCTCATGTAGGTAACTGACACCAGCCATCCAACAGGACAACTGTTTTAGCTAGACTAACATTAGCCATCCTAAGGAGCCTGGTTTAATTTAGAGAAGACTGTGTTTCAGTCAGAGGCTCAGAAGATTTTGCTAGCTACAAGATAAGCCATGTAACAGAAGTGGAAGAGTCCATTTGGGAGAGGGAAGTGTCTACAAAGATTTGAGAAGCAAAACTTGTCCAGTTTCCTTTTTGATTCCCCTTCCCAGCTCAACTCCAAAACCCACACATCATAATTGCTCCATTCTCCTTTCACGAGTGCCCAGGAACAGATGCCTGAACAATGCCCCTTATTGTTACCAAATAAGCGGGTCTTTTGCCCAATGTACACAAAAGCCAGTCGCCATGGCACCCGGTCTTGCAACTATGACATAACTAGCCAGCAAGGAGACAGGAACACTCTCAGATCTGGCACACCCATCGCAATGGAGAAGGGTCCTTTATAGATGGATAAGCAGGAAGTTGGTCATGTTGTTTGCCGGTCCCAGACCTACTGGTATTAGGGCAGTTTCAGGATTGCAAGCTTTTCAGTCCAGACTGCAACAATTTAGGACACCCATCACTTCCCATCTCATTTCCTGGAAACTGGTCCTGTTCTTTTCTTCCTACTGTAATCGTCGGTTTTGTTTCCCAGTGCAGCTGGGGTCAACCTTAGGTCATTCAGCCTATTTGAGCTTATACATCCTGTAAGTAGGCTTACATAGCAGTTCACGCTAGGATATTCTCTCTTAGGCCAATTCTAACCAGTTACAGTATTTGCCCTATTCTTCAGAGTCATATCTTAGAGGACAAATCGGGGGCTGGACAGTAATACAGCAGTAAAATGCAATACTCTGCAAAGCAGACCTACATGGGCAGGTTGCCATTTCGAGGCTGGAGACCTTTCTGAGAACTTCGCAAACATATGAGCCCATAATTCAGGCTGGCTGAGGCCAGGACTGGATCATAGCATTGAGACCCAGTTAAGGGGTCTTGTCTGTCTCTCAGAATAAATGGATAAACTTTAAATAAATAAACAAACAAACAAATAAATGATCAAGCTCCTTTTATCCCTGCTTTTCTGATAGCTATGCTGTTTAGGGATGATTATTTTATACTGACTTTCATTCAAATGTGCCACTATCAGCTGATTTTGGCATTTTAACAAGTTTTTGGGTTTTTTTGTCTTTGTGCTTAAAGGCATTTTTCAGTAGGACTTAATTTTTTCAAATGCATAAAGAATAACAAGTGAAGCATCCAACACGTCTGTGGAGACCAGCTCTATCTAGAAAGCAGTTGCTAAACTCTTTTTTCGTCCTCTGCAGCACCTCTGAACTTGTATGTTCAGGCCTTTGTAGAAAACATGGTACCCAATGAAGGGACCATGGTGACCCCACATATCCATGGAGAGACAGAGACTGTGTCATGGGTTTGCCATAGAAAAATCAGACCTACTAGAAGCTTAGTCTGTCCTGTCTCCTCTGCTCCTCCTGCCCTTGTGAACAAAGGACTGATTCCTGGAAGAAATGCATAACTGAACCCAATGCTAAATTGGATTGGGTAAGCTTTGAAAGTGTCTTTCTTGGGTTTTGGCTGTAGCATCTTGCTCCAACCTGAACAGAGATAGACTCATTCAGAGGAAATTTTTTTCAATTCCAAAGAATCCAGGCATCCCTGCCCTACCATTCCTTCAAAAATGCAGGCTTTGGCTTCTTCCCCTTTTCCACATCCACCAAGCACAACTCCATTACTTCCTCTGAACTGTCTCCTGCTTCTCCTCTCTCCCATTTGTCCCTCCATTCGTCCCTCTTTACAAGCCACACATTCTGCCCCTGTCCTTGCTCTGCAGTCGGGATCCCTCTGTGCGCTCAGCTCCTCAGCCCGAGTCTGGGTACCCCTGCTCAGGGTTGGAACAGTGAGCTGGGCCAAGGATAAGACACCCTCTACTTTTTGTGGCTCTGGTTCCTATCCTCTCCTTTCTTTCCACAACTCCCCCAGCGAATGAGCCAGGGCTTCCTTAGTCACATAGACAGCAATAACACCTCCTATAATTCCATGATGGGGAAGGCAAACGTGGCAGGAAGAGAAGATACTCAGAGGTGATGCCGGGGAGTCCCTACCCATACCCTGTGTATAGTGACATCAACATTGCAAATATAACACTCCATGGCCAGTCACCCTTCTTTCCATCAGCTAGGTGAGGGAGCCTAGTGAGCACGTCCAACACACGAACTGTACCATAAGCCACACCTCATGGTAGCCTAAGTCCAAACCTTCACTCCAATTCTGAATTAAAACCCAACCCCCTGGGACCAGCAGATGGCATCACGGTTATGTCACTGAACTACCACATGGCCAAGCGTGGTTGAGTTCCGGACCCAGTGGCCTCAAAGTCATGCCAGACGCATGTGCATGTGTGCCCGAGGAGAAGAGAGAAGGGATTACAATGTGGCCATCCCCCTGGGGGATGATTTCTTGTTTTCTGTCTCTGTCTCTTTGTCTCTCCAGCGAGTGCATGCACCCTATAGCCAAAAATCTCTTAAAAAAAAAAAACTTAATCCCTCTGCAAGTTCTCAAGCCCTGACCCCATGCCCAGCCACAGTCCATTCTATAGTCTCACTGTAGCGCAAAGAGAAACCAGGATGTACAGTGACTTCATCCAGAATGATACTGATCATAACCCCACCCTCGCCTGCCCATGTGAGGGAAGCTGTGTATTCATACTGAAAGCCATGCTTTTTTTTCCAGGACACTCTGGAGATGTGTTCCCGGGAGACAGAGTTTAAGAGCATCCTCTTTGCTCTTTGTTACTTCCACGCGGTGGTGGCAGAAAGACGAAAGTTTGGGCCCCAGGGATGGAATCGGTCCTACCCCTTTAACACTGGGGACCTCACCATCTCTGTGAACGTACTCTACAACTTCCTGGAGGCCAACGCCAAGGTAATGAAACGATGTTCAGGGACTGGCCAGTGCAGATGTAGGTCTGGAGGGCCCTTCTCAGAGGGAGAGATATGGGGTTACCATGGAAGTGGATGTGTACCCAGGAAGGTCTACACCCTGCAAGACTGGGAGGTGGAGGGGTCAACCTGTCAGCAAGGATGGAGTCAAGGAAGAGGAAACCAAACAAGTGTGACTCACCCAGGGCGTGAGTCAGTCCCATGGGAGTCTGACCCAGGGTCCACCAGATCACACCATGTGCTTATAGCATGGAGGTATGCTGTGGATTGGCATGAAGAGATCCCACACTCATCTGACGTTAAGTTCTAATTCCACTGACCAAAGCTGCAAAACTCTTGGGGCACACAGCTCCTCACATTGGTATGGTCTTGCCAAAGCTGAAGCAGCATCCCCATCTCTTCTCTTCTCTGGTATGGCCATTTCGAAGAACACTTACACTACCAACAGATGCTCTCCCATTTAAGGCAATGGTCACATCGTCAAGGCTCATCATGGACCAAACCCAGCATCAGCAGGGCCGCTGCCTCTACCTGGTGGAAAACTAATCAGGCCCAGAGGCCCCAACAAACCCTCCTGCCTCCTGCCCCTGGGTTCTTGGAAGCCCACTGCCCATAAGGGCTTCTCTCCATAGCTTTCATATCAATGAATGTGTATGCTGTACTTCATTCACTCTAAACTTTTGAAGAGACAATTGATTAATCTTACAATTAATGACAGGAAACTGGCCCTATGTTCCTCCACTGGGCAATCACCTGCTTGACGGTTTCCAGGAAGAGTCTGACTTCATTGTCACTGTTGATGGCTGTGAAAGAGGAAGCCATATAGGTGGGGAGATTGGTGCCAGGGCTCTCCTCACTGTTCAGTGTAATTTTCTTAATACTGGGTTGTCAGAAAACTCATGATGCATTTTTACATAGAAAAAATATATCGTAACTTTTCTGACAACCCGATAGTTTCTTTCTTTTATAAGAGAGAGAGAAAGATAGAGAGAAGTATCCCTGACCAACTCTCATCATCCTACAGTCTTTCCCCAGCCTCCCAGCTAGCCCATATCACCCCGAAGGCCAAACATGTTCAGGTTGACCTGGGTTCCAAACCCAGACCTCCTATGTGGCTTCAGCATTGCACAGCAGTGCTTGGCCACCTTGCTGGAATTCTTTAAGCATTCAGTGAGCTCCCCAAACTCACCTGACTCTCCCAGGGGTTTGAAGATAAATGACACATTGCTCCTCATCTTGAAAGACATCCTACCTCTGGCCTTTGCTCTGCCCACTTGCCAGCCACCCCCCACCCATCAGCCCTCCAGTGCCTGAGTGAAACCTTCCCCTCTGTCTTTCTTCCTTCCCCATCTCTCAGGTCCCCTATGATGACTTGCGCTATCTGTTTGGTGAGATCATGTATGGAGGCCATATCACAGATGACTGGGACAGGAGGCTCTGCAGGACTTATCTGGAGGAATTCATCAGGCCGGAAATGTTAGAAGGAGAACTGTGTCTGGCCCCAGGGTTTCCACTCCCAGGCAACATGGACTACAATGGTTATCATCAGGTGAGGCTGTGCTCTGCTCGGGATGGCATGATGGTGCCCACGAGGGACCTGGGTGCTCCTCCCAGGATGTCCTGCATGGCCAGGTGTGCTCATGCTGGAACATGACTATGAGCTTCAGGCAGAGGCCAGGGAATGGTGTAGAGGTGAGCTTATATCAGCTTTGGTTCTCTGCCCCACGTTTGCCCTATTCACCTTGAGACATATAGAACTTCTAGCCTCAAATTAACGTTCAGATTGAGCTTTTGCAGATCTTTTTATCCTTGATGTTTGGTTCAATAATTCTTTCTGTTGCTCTTCTCTACAATAACCACTGGGGCAGTTATTTGGTTGTTTTCATTCAGGATATTGACAAAGCCATTATTAACGGCACAATATTTCAGGTTAGAACTTAACTCATTTTTTGTAGAGCTATGTCAATGATTCTAAATACCTTCAGAGGGACAGATCTTGTCAGATTGCTCACCCCTCCTTCTCCCTGTTGGTTGCTGTGAACACAGACACACACACCCATACACACATGCCAGAAAAAGCATTCTCAGGAATTTTTTTTTTTTTACTATCACTTTAATTTTTTTCATGTTACTATTACTACAGCTTTTTGTAGGGTGTATGCGCTCAGAGAGACAGAAAGTGAAAAATTATTCCACAGTGGGAATGGCCATGCTACAATGCCTTCTCTTCCATTCTCCTCTTGGGATTTTGGGCACACATGCACACGTGCCCAGCATGAGGTTTAAGCTGCCAGATCTGGGATTCAAATCAGTTGACTATGTGGGAGTCCTAAAAGATTATTTATTCATTTATTTATTTTGAGAGATCATTGCTATAGGGCGTGCACACTCACCAGAGAGAACAGAGAGACAGAAAGTGAAAAATTATTCCACAGTGGGAATGGCCATGCTACAATGCCTTCTCTTCCATTCTCCTCTTGGGCTTTTGGGCACACATGCACACGTGCCCAGCAGGAGGTTTAAGCTGCCAGATCCGGGATTCAAATCAGTTGACTATGTGGGAGTTTAGCACCTTAACCAGTATGCCATCTGCTGGCTCCTCAAAAGATTATGTAAAGGAAATTTTCAGGGCCAGTTGATGCTGTAGTAGATAAGCTGTTTGAATCCCAAGAGGTCGACTGCTTGGTTTGAGTCCTGGACCCAGTGGTTTTGAGGAACATGCTAGATGCATGTGCACGACCAAGATCTCAAAAGGAGAATAGAGAAGGGATCGCAACATGGCCACCCCCTCTAGGGAGTGCTTTCTTGCACCCACCACCAACGCCTGCCATCTCTCTTCAGTGAACGCACATGCTCTGTAACAAAATTTTTTAAGAAGTTATTGCTGGACTTTCGAACATGCCTTTAACAGCTATTAAGGGCTGGCCCTGTAGCACATTGATTTAAGCACCATGCATATGGATCCAGATCCCGCACGGTTGGCTGCAGTTCAGATCTCATCCCTTGTGGCTTGAAAATCATGCTGAGTGCATGTATGTGCATGCCCCAAATCCTGATGGGGTGGAGAAATGGAAGAAGGAATTGTGGCATGACCATGCCCCATTAAAGGCTTCTCTCTCTCCTCTCTCTCTCCTCTCTCTCTCTCTCTCTTGTGCACAGACACTCTCTGGCATTAAAAAAAAGAAAATGAACCCTTAAATACCAAACTTAAGGGAAATACTGGCTCTAAAACATTAACTACAAACTTTAAAAATTGTTTTAATTTATAAAACTTAAGAGGGAAAGTCATGAAAGTCACTCGATCCAGAAAAACTAGAGCTATGAGAAGAATGAAAAAATAATAAAAATTCTTTAAAGAAAATAAGAGGAATTTTTAAAAACTGCTTGGCCAAAGGCTTCAAGGCTTTACACAGGAAAATAGTGTAAGAGTGTTGTAAGAGTGTCCCCTAGTGTCCATAGGCTAACTTGACAGGAGACTGGAGCAGGTCGCAGGCAAAGTGAGAGAAGAATCCTTACTTAAATATTCTGCTTCTTTATCTGGCAGTAACGTGACTCACACGCTCTCAAACAACTGAACTAGACATGCTTTTCTTTTACCTCCTTTTATCAGCCAGCTGATAAATGTTTATACAAGAGCCTGCCAACTGCTGAAAGAAATATTAAAAATAAACTTGCAAATTTACCTTTGAGGGGCCGGCTGGTAGCATGGTAGTTAAGGCAGCTGAATCCCACATGGCTTACCAAGTAGTTCGTGTCCCGGACGTGGCAACTTGAAAAATATGCCAAGCACATGTGTAAGCATGCCCAAAATCCTGAGAGGAGATTTCAGCGTAGCCATCCCTCTGGGGGATGACTTTCTCTCTCTTTTTCTCTCTCTCTTCTCCCGTTGAGTGTATGTGTCCTATTAAAAACAAACAAACAAACAAAAAATTAAACATTTAAACATTTGCCTTTGAAGAGTGATCAACCTTAGACTAGCTATTAATAACACCAAGAGGGACCAGCAGTTAACGTAATGGCTATGTTGCTGGACTCCCATGTAGTCGACCGCGGTTCAAGTCCCGGACCCGGTGGCTTAAACTCATGCCAGGCGCGTGTGCGGGCGTGCCCAAGATCCCGAGAGGAGAGGTGAGGAGAAGGGATTGCGCCGTGGCTATCCCCCCTGAGGGGTGATTTCTCGCTTTCTATCTCTCGCTCTCTCTCTCTCTGGAGAGCGCACACACCTTATAGCAAATAAGTAAATAAATAAATAAATAACACCAAGAAATCATTAAGATCATATTAGGAGCTGAACATAAGGGACATTTTCTCACCATTATAGAAAGAATTATGAAGGAAGGCTCATGGTATTCAGAGAAGAAAAAGAGCCTTACAGGTTGGGGAAGGCGTCTTAGGGACAGCAGACACTGGCTACTAGAATGGGCCATGGAAATGTATTGCTTGGGTAGAGACCAGCAGTTAGTGTAATGGCTGTGTCACTAGACTCCCACGTAGTCGACCACGGTTCGCGTCCCGAACCCAGTGGTTTAAAACTCACTTTGGGCGCGTGTGCGTGCGTGCCCAAGATCCTGAGAGGAGAATGGAGGAGAAAGGATTGTGGTGTGGCCATCCTCCCTGGGGGGTGACTTCTCGCTTTCTGTCTCTATGTTTCTCTCTGTCTGTCTGGCGAGTGAATGCGCCCTATAGCGAAAACCTCTCAAAAAAAATAATAATAAAATAAAATGTATTGCTTGGGTGACATGCTGGTTTAAAATTTTAAAATTTGAATACCTTTGGGCAGGGCCATGAACGCTCCAACTCATGGCAAAGCTCACCTCGCTTATCCCACAGCCCACGTCACACGGTTCATTTGCATGCATAGTCCTCTGTGTTTGTTAAGGTTCCTCTTCCCTAATATAGATACACAGAGGAGAGCAAAAGAATTGAAGGGCGAGATGGCTGGGATATCAGAAGTGCTTGAGTAAAACTACCAGAGAGGCATTTGTATTTATAAAGGATGACCAGAAACCTTCCTCCTGTTGGTAGGGACAGGCAGCGGGAGGGGGTGGAACTGCAGAGAAATAAAGCCATGTAAGCTTCCTAAAACAGAGAATGATATCATGAATGTGGTAAGTCAGGGAAACTGGTCTGGCATACCAAAACAGATGAAGTCAAGGTAAGGCTGGGGGAAGAATGTGCCCTGGGAGGTGGACAGCATGTGGAGTCCACCAGCCTTGGCGATCCATGTCTCCTGGAAGGGCAAAGGGCCACTGCTATCTGAGGCCCAATCTGGCCACCAACGAGCCTGAGTGGATGAGCCAGTGTGGGAGACAGAAGACACGCCCTGGTCTCCTGTTAAGTGAGTTGTCCTGGATTTCCAGTACATCGATGCCCAGCTGCCACCGGAGTCGCCCTACCTCTATGGTCTCCACCCAAACGCAGAGATTGGCTTCCTGACCCAGACCTCAGAGAAGCTCTTCCGCACCGTGCTCGAGCTGCAGCCTCGGGACAGCCACGCTGGAGATGGAGCAGGGGCCACGAGGGAAGAGAAGGTGTGTGACAGGGTGACAGGGTTGTCTGAGATCATTCTGGGGTGGTTGAGGAGACCAGGGGCACACGGATACTCTTCTCCTACTGATCACATTAGTAAGACACAGTGTAGACAGGACACATAGGTGTGGCCTGCCCCAGTCTTGAGTTGTTTGCCCTTCACCTCCCAGAGCCCCCCCTGAGTTGTTTGCCCTTCACCTCCCAGAGCCCCGCCCCCTCCCACTTGTGTCACCACATGGCCCTCTGGTTAAGTCATAGGAAGTCCCCGAAACTGGGTTTGGCAGCTTACTTTGCCAGTGCACCTGTTCAGTTTGTCAGCCAAGGTAAGAAAGGGTTAGAGCTGAGTTGTGTCATTGGTTTGGGAACTATGAAACTGACTTCATGATTCTTGAGCAAATCAAGTCATGACAGGTGGAGAGCTGCTTCTAAACACCTTCCTAAACACCCTCACCAACATTCATTTGTATAGACATGTTCATCCTTAAAATGAAAGTGCTGGGGGCCAGCAGGTGGCGTGGTGGTTAAGGTACTGGATTCCCACATAGCCAACTGTGGACCCAGTGGCTTGAAAAAAAAAACAAATAGATAGGTAGGTAGGGAGATAGGGGGTAGATAGATGAGTAGATAGATAGATAGATAGATAGAATGATAGATAGATAGATAGATAGATAGATAGATAGATAGATAGATAGATAGATAGATGGTTAGATAAATGATTTTTTAGAAAGAAAAGAAAAGAAAGTGGCTTCTCTTTGTACAAGTGACTTCTGGCCAGTCTCTTAACACACGGTTGAGTCCTACTAAGCACAGGACCTCCTGGAATTTCATGGAGGCTTAGGAGAACTATGGAATAGAAATTCAGACTTAGATGGAGGGTAGGTTTTAGGAGACAACTTGGGGCTCTGCTCGTGGTGTGAAGATAGCAGAGGAAAGGAAAGAAATGAGCCACCAAAGTGTTTGTTCTCTAAGACAAGCAAATTTAACTTTCAAGACACGTACTTGCACCAACCCATGTCCACCTCACAATCCCACCAGGATTCTGTAATTACAGACACCATTAGGCTTACACAGAAACGTCCTTGGGAGAATAAGGGTCAGGAGGCCCGGGCAGCTATCCAGCTCTTAAGTTCCTTCAGGAACTGATTTTAGGAAAGTGAAGTCACTGATACTGAAGGAGCTGGGCTCTTCTTAAAAGACATGGAATACTGAAATTTGATACAAAGTGGATGAATATGGAAGATTTAATGCTAAGTGAAACAAACCAGACTATGAAAGACGTTTGCATGTCCCCGCTCAATATATACCAAATGTCTGTGCTCTATAGCGGAAACTGAAAGATTAGAAGGTATCATATCAGGGCAGGCAACTGTAGATACCAGAGATACTACACGAGGGGGTGAGGAATAGGGGGTAGGAGCGAGAGCATTAAGGAAACAATCAACAACACAGTTAATGGACACAAAACTGAAGTCACCTGCTGATGATAATGTATATGGTAATGTCTTTGACTTGACTGATACACACCGTTTTCATGCTAAGAAAAATTCATGTCGTACTCTGTAGAGATGCATAGTGATTAACTACATTTTTTTAAATGAGAATTTTTTTTTAAAAGGCATGGAATGCCATCATCAAAATAACAGTTCTCACATTTTCATTGGACTAAGAATAAGCCAGAGACCTTGACATTCTAATTATGAGGCGAGGGTGGGGAGTGAGGGGGTGGGAGGAGGTTAGGCCCAGGAATGGGCCACCTAGTGATGTTGATGCAGGTGAGAAACTTTGAGAAAGCTCCTGTAAATCACACCTCTCAGCCAGCCCACTATCTAAAATACGAGCTACAATTTGAGAATAAAGGGAAGGAAAGATGTCAAACTGCCAGATTGAAAAATGTTCCTAGACCTAAAAACGAAGAAGGCTGGAACCATATAAGCAATCGACTTCGGATTGTCCAGGCAACGTTCAAAGCATTACTAACCCCTGTCATTTCCTTATCCCCTCCCCCAGCTAACTCAAGAAATGGGGAGCGATAGATAGATAGATAGATAGATAGATAGATAGATAGATAGATAGATAGATAGATAGATAGATAGATAGATAGATAGATAGATAGATAGATAGATAGATAGATAGATAGATAGATAGATAGATAGATGGTTAGATAAATGATTTTTTAGAAAGAAAAGAAAAGAAAGTGGCTTCTCTTTGTACAAGTGACTTCTGGCCAGTCTCTTAACACACGGTTGAGTCCTACTAAGCACAGGACCTCCTGGAATTTCATGGAGGCTTAGGAGAACTATGGAATAGAAATTCAGACTTAGATGGAGGGTAGGTTTTAGGAGACAACTTGGGGCTCTGCTCGTGGTGTGAAGATAGCAGAGGAAAGGAAAGAAATGAGCCACCAAAGTGTTTGTTCTCTAAGACAAGCAAATTTAACTTTCAAGACACGTACTTGCACCAACCCATGTCCACCTCACAATCCCACCAGGATTCTGTAATTACAGACACCATTAGGCTTACACAGAAACGTCCTTGGGAGAATAAGGGTCAGGAGGCCCGGGCAGCTATCCAGCTCTTAAGTTCCTTCAGGAACTGATTTTAGGAAAGTGAAGTCACTGATACTGAAGGAGCTGGGCTCTTCTTAAAAGACATGGAATACTGAAATTTGATACAAAGTGGATGAATATGGAAGATTTAATGCTAAGTGAAACAAACCAGACTATGAAAGACGTTTGCATGTCCCCGCTCAATATATACCAAATGTCTGTGCTCTATAGCGGAAACTGAAAGATTAGAAGGTATCATATCAGGGCAGGCAACTGTAGATACCAGAGATACTACACGAGGGGGTGAGGAATAGGGGGTAGGAGCGAGAGCATTAAGGAAACAATCAACAACACAGTTAATGGACACAAAACTGAAGTCACCTGCTGATGATAATGTATATGGTAATGTCTTTGACTTGACTGATACACACCGTTTTCATGCTAAGAAAAATTCATGTCGTACTCTGTAGAGATGCATAGTGATTAACTACATTTTTTTAAATGAGAATTTTTTTTTAAAAGGCATGGAATGCCATCATCAAAATAACAGTTCTCACATTTTCATTGGACTAAGAATAAGCCAGAGACCTTGACATTCTAATTATGAGGCGAGGGTGGGGAGTGAGGGGGTGGGAGGAGGTTAGGCCCAGGAATGGGCCACCTAGTGATGTTGATGCAGGTGAGAAACTTTGAGAAAGCTCCTGTAAATCACACCTCTCAGCCAGCCCACTATCTAAAATACGAGCTACAATTTGAGAATAAAGGGAAGGAAAGATGTCAAACTGCCAGATTGAAAAATGTTCCTAGACCTAAAAACGAAGAAGGCTGGAACCATATAAGCAATCGACTTCGGATTGTCCAGGCAACGTTCAAAGCATTACTAACCCCTGTCATTTCCTTATCCCCTCCCCCAGCTAACTCAAGAAATGGGGAGCGTGTGTGTGCGTGCCTGTGTGTGTATTTTGGAAATGATGTAAGCGGTGGTCGCATGCAGGGTGCTATGTGTGACGACACATGTGCAGGTTACCAGGCGCGCGTCTGACTGTGAGCACCCTGGGCTGTCGCAGTAGTGTTTCTCCTCCCTTGGGAGCTGCATTACTTCCTATTCTCATAGCAACTCAAGAGGAGGGGCAAAGAGTGACGCCTGGAGAAAGTGTTTGTTTCCTTTTTGGAGAGGTTTTTGCTATAGGGCGCGTGCACTCGCCAGAGAGACAGAGGGAGACGACAGACAGAAAGTGAGAAACCACCCCCGAGAGTGGATGGCCATGCCACAATCCCTTCTCCTCCTTGGATTTTGGGCATGCCTGCACACGTGCCCAGCGTGAGTTTGAAGACGCCAGGTCTGGGACTCAAACATGGTCAGCCATGTGGGAGTCCAGTGTCGTTACCATTACACCATCTGCTCGTCCCAAAAGTAGCAAATGACCAGGCTGGCTTCGTAGCCTAGTGGTTAAGGGAGCTGGACCCCCACAAGGTTAACCATGATTCGAATCCTGGCCTCAGTGGCTTAAAAACACATTGAGTATGTATGCATGCGTGTCCGGAATCCTGATGGGAAGAAGAAATGGAGGAGAAGGGATTTCAGAGTGACCATGCCCCATTGCCAGGTGCTTTCTCTATCTCCTTGTAGTGATTACTTGTGCCCTCTGGCAATTTTTTATAGTAAATTTTTTAAAAGGAAATTAATCACTTAAGTGCCCTGTCTCTGGGTACCATCATATTACGAGGTACTGGGGCTAGAACTTGAGCACATGAGTTGGGGAGGGGTCATGATTCAACCTGCAGCACTGGGCGCCGGTGGCCTCTCTCGGGTGGTGCTTTCCTCTCCTCCTCAGTGATGAGGCTGCCTGTCTCCCCTTTGAATCTCTTCAGTACTGGGTTTCTTCAGTGTTGAACACCTAGTTCGTCATTTGGAGGAAAACAAAATGTCTTCCCTTGTTCCTTAAGCCACAATTTGCTTCAGGCAGCTCAGATATTTAAATGAAGGCATAAAAACACAGCACTGGAAGACACCTTGAGTGAACACTCTTATGCTTTTACCAAGACAAGCCTTTTTTAGAGTTTCTCTTGCTTTCTTCTGTGAGCAAGAGAGACAGAGAAAGACAAAGCTGGGGGATGAAGCACCAACAGCAGGGGTTTGCACCAAGCCCTGTGAAGATAGCAGAGGAAAGGAAAGAAATGAGCCACCAAAGGGGTGTTCAGGAAGGTCTCTAGAGGCAAACCCAGAACCTTCTCATATGGGTCAGCCTTACAGAGCATTGTGTTAGCAACATGCCCCTATCTGGTCTCCAGAGGAAGGCATTTAAAACAAAACAAAGAAAACCTATAAAGAAAAAGATTGACAAATTTGATGATGTCAAAAATGTCAAATATTGGGCCAGCAGGTGGTGTGGTAGTTAAGGTGCTAGACTCCCACATGGCAGACTGAGGTTCAAGTCCTAGACCTGGCAGCTTGCTTTCTTACTTTCCCTCTCTCTCTCTCTCTCTCTCTCTCTCTCTCTCTCTCTCTCTCTCTTGAGTGCACATGCCCTATAGCAAATTAAGAAATTATGATAATAAATAAAAATAAATAATAATTCTTTGAAAATTTAAATATCCACAAAGCAAAAAGTTTCATGAATAAGTCAGAGATAAACTAAAAGAGCCTGTTTGTAACAGATACCAGGTAGCAGCACATTTTCCATCACACAGAGCCCTTACATATGGAAGGGGAGAGGAGAAGTGAGAAAGGGCACAGAAGAAATACACAAAATAAATACAAATGTCTGGGAACCAGCAGTTAGCGTAATAGCTATGTTGCTGGACTCCCACGTAGCCGACCACGGTTCACATCCCGGGCCCGGTGGCTTAAACTCACGCCGGGCACATGTGCGTGCGTGCCCAAGATCCCAAGAGGAGAATGGAGGAGAAGGGACTGCTGCATGACCATCCCCCCTGGGGGGTGATTTCTCGCTTTCTGTCTCTCTGTCTCTGTCTGTCTGTCTGGTGAGCACACTCGCCCTCTAGCGAAAACCTCTCCAAAAAAAAAAAAGTCCAATAAAAGTAGTCAAAATATTTGCAACATCATTTATACTTACAGTAAATGAAGTTAGGTGACATATCATTTTCATCTAATGGTAAAGATATTGAAACATGAAAATATCCAGGATGAGGCCATAAGAAAATAGGCACACTTATCTCCTTTGGTAGAAGTTTAAATGATAGAACAATTTGACAATAGTTACTAATATTTTAAATGTTCATTTTTTTACTCATGAGTCTATTTCTAGAACGTCAACCAGTTATATATAGTTATATTTGTTTATTGCATGATTGTTTATAACAGTAGAAATGGTAAACAGATCAAACATCTATCAATAGGGGAATCACCCAGTAAATTATGATATGCCAAAATAGTAAAATACTACATACTGTAACAAAGAACAAGGCCAATCCAGTAGTGCAAAGCTCTGTAATCCTTGAGGCCATATGGAAGATCACGGTTAGGTTCCCAGGTCAACTTGTACACGCTAGGCGTGTACACACACACGAACATGGAATCCAGACCAGCTGGTAAAGGCAGAATGGCAGGGTGGCAGGAACAGGGGGATCACCAGGCAAGACCCTGTTGAGAATGCTTATCTTCCTTCCCTTTCCCTGTCTCTGTCTCTCTCATGAAAGAAAAAAAGAAGAAGACATAAAAGGTAGTAAAAAGGACTGTGTCCAAGATTTATCATAAGGTGGGAGAGCTTGAAAAGCTATGTGTAATGGGAACCAGCAGTTAGTGTAATGGCCATGTCACTGGACTCCCACGTAGTCGAACGCGGTTCGCGTCCCGAACCCGGTGGCTTAAAACTCGCACCGTGTGCGTGCGTGCCCAAGATCCCGAGAGGAGAATGGAGGAGAAGGGATTGCGGCATGACCATCCCCCCTGGGGGGTGATTTCTCACTTTCTGTCTCTATGTTTCTTTCTGTTTGTCTGGCGAGCGCACACACCCTATAGCGAAAACCTCTCAAAAAAAAAAAAAAAAAGCTATGTGTAATATGATTCCATTAGAGAAGGGGAAAAGGAGGCAGGCATGATAGACCAATAACTGGATGGGTAGATGGATGGATGGATGGATAGATGGATGGAACATAGAGAGACAGATTTATGTGCATTGACGGACATTTACAGGCATATAAACCAAAAAGCTAACAATTTAACAGTGTCCCCATCCCCTCTTTAGGGGAAGTGTTAGGATTGGGAGGATTTTGTTTCTAATATCATATGTATCTGTAATGTTCAGATTTTTCTGATAAGCCTGTTCAGATTTTTCTGATAAGCCTTTATTACTTTTACAAAAAGAAAAACAGCAGAGGTGTTTTCTTGTGGGAATAAAGTGGACCATATCCCTTGGAACCTACTCCTTCCATCTGAAGGGGCCTCTGGGGTTCCCTGAGCAAAAGGGAGTCCTATATGTTACAGACCTGCTCCCCTCCCCATCTGTCCTCTGCCTCCTCAGGCCTGCGAGCGCTTCAGTCTGGTCAGAGCCAAGATGGAATTCTGTGTCCCCACATTCAATGTCTGTTGGAACAATACTTCCAGACAATCCTTTCATCTCTTTGTGAATAAGGTCCAAATGGCAGCTCACTGATACACGGCTGTTTCTTCAAATTCTGTTCAGAGACAGAAATATGATATTATTCTAGCCATTTGTCTTCTATCCTAGCAGCAGCTTTCAGGTACCATTAAAATCCCATTCCACTTTTTTGCTATGACAGCACAGGAGAACCATTTGCAACAAGGTGATGGGTTTGTACTTTCTTTTTTCTAACATCAGCTCTTTTCCTGAAGAAAGTATTGTATGTTTAAAATACAAGGCAAGGTGAATATTAATCATCCTTTACGTTTGTATAGTTCTTTATAGCTTTCAAGTGCTGCTACACTCATCAGCTCATTTGATTTGATCTTCACATCAACTCTGGGAACTGGGGAAATGGGGGAAGGTAGAGAAAGATGATCTTGGGAAGTTTTACGGAAGAGAAAATTGAGGCCTAAGGGAGCTGCTTACATTCACCTGGATAACAAGAAGCAGAGTTGTATTATAGACTGAGTTCTTCGGTTGTAAGCAACAGGCATCAGTTTAGCTGATCTAGGCAAGAAACAGCTCACTATCAAAGGAATCCACCTAAGAAACAATAGAGGCAAGTCCCAGGGAAAAACAAACTAAACAAAAAAGAGGGAGCAGTCTTTTCCAGGCATGTCCATCTTACTAGTGGCTCTTTAGATCTTCAGGCTTGAGATTCAAATTTTTGTGCTCCTGGGGCAGATAATCTGATTGGACTAACAGGTAGGGGAGGCTGGGCCTAGCGAAAGGTCCCTCAAAACAATGAGAAGAGGTCATTTCCTCTAGGAGATAGGGGAAAAGAGATGATATACAGACAAAAACACGAGTCTACAGCAGGCAGCTGGAGCTTAGCTCTCATAGCTCTAGGAAGGCGTGGCGCGGCTCATTCCCCCATCCAGTCTACTGGCCTTGTGGTCTTTTGTGTCCGCACTGGTTTCATTTTTCTTCCTCTGTCGACAGACCTCCTCTACTGTTACTCATCTATTCACTCCAAACTGGCAGATTCAGCCTCCAAGTGCTAACCCCAAAATAACCCAGATCCTCTGAGCCTCAGTTCCAATTTTCCAGGAGAGAGACCCTGGCTATTCTAACTCCCCTGGTCTAATTAGCTGACAGTTTGTGAGGGAAAAGGAACTGTAGGGTGAAAGAGAAGGTGTACATGACAGAGGGTGCCTCTTCCAGAACTTGGGATGGACACGTAGGATTGCCTCATGGACTCAGAACCAAGTGCATGTTTGCTGTGTGTGCGTGTGCATATACATGTAGTGCCATGGCTGCTCAGCACTTCAGCTTCACATGGCCCATAAGGGCCCCCTCAGGCCCGAGTCTATACAGCTTTCTGGTTTAGTTCCGAAGCTAACTGGATCACCCTCTGAGATTTTCAACTCCCAATTCTTAGGCATCTGTTCATCTTTTTAAGCTGATTTCACAAGTCACAGGAAGCTGACCAGCCTATGCAGAGATTGCTTCTTGTCAGGCCTCAACCCCTGGCCTAGCAAACCAAGCAGGCAGGCCAGAGAACAGCCAGGTGATCTGGGCAGAGGGCAGCAGGTAGAGAAGGATGGCATCCCCAGCCTCACACTAAGGAGAATGGAGGCCTTCTGAGCCTTAGTGCCCCTTCTCACCCTGTGTTCTTGCTGCGGGGCAGGTCAAGGCCCTTCTGGAAGAAATACTGGAGCGGGTGGCAGATGAATTTAACATCCCAGAGCTGATGGCCAAAGTGGAGGAGCGCACCCCCTACATTGTCGTTGCCTTCCAGGAGTGTGAACGGATGAACACCCTCACCAGAGAGATTCAGCGATCCCTGAGGGAGCTGGACCTCGGCTTAAAGGTGAGTGAGGTCTGTGGGGGGCGAGGGTAGTATTGTTAGGGGACACAGCTAGACTCCCACGGGGAAAAAGGAGCACTGGGAACTTAGGAGCTGGAGGGCAGTTGTCCTACAGCAACCTAAATGCTCAAAAAGGCATGGCTCCCTGAAACCCAAGTCTGGCCATACGCTTGGCTGGAAGAACCAGGTGTTGCATGCACTGTGCCGTATCTCTTGATCAAGGGAAGTCTGGTGTTTCCACCACCAGTTACCTACACAAGTTTACTCTGGTCACCATGAGATGACCTGAAGTGCCACTCGCGAAGCCTGATGACAGGTGAACAGAGATCGTGCTGCCTCTCAGGAGCCAAGGAAGGTGACTGTTGTTGGTTTACACTGACAAGTATTAGGAAAGAACTGTAATCCCAGGAAGTGGGAACATAAGAACCTGGTTTCGTAGATGACAGTGAAAGCACAGACGACGCTGGAAGCCCAGGTATGACACATGCCGGTGCTTTCACGGCTGATTCTTGGGCTTATACAACCACAGCCATGTGTCCGTAGGAAAAACAGTTGTTTTCACACGTAGCCACCTAGGAACAATGAAACAGACTGCACAATCTAGGCTATGTTATCTTAAAAATCTCTTCATTTCCTTTCTCCCCCCAATATGGAAGGGAGACAGTAAGAAGGAAGGAAAGACAGCAAGGAAATGCTGAGGACGAATAGTGCCTGGTAGCATCTCCACATTGTAAGCCACTTGTGATCAATGGAAACACAAAATTCCACAGAGCAGTCTCGCGTGAAAACTGCACTGCACCTGTCAGGTTCCGCAGCTCCGTTACTGTGGGGCGCAGGTATGGATCAGTCTTAACCTTCAGCAGGGTTGCTGCGTTTTGGCTTATTAAATCCACGCAGTGTCCTGCAGTCTGTTTACCCATCCAACTTCCACTGCGTTCACTCATTTTTCTTCCGAGAACCTTCATGGCGGTTTTGTGCCATGAATCACAGAGCATGCCTGGGCAGAGGCGAGGGGGGTGGGTGGAGAAGGGATTTTCTGTTTTCATTTAGTTCAAGAGACATTGATGGATGAGCTTTTCTGGCAAGTCTCAGCCCCTGTGTGAGAGGATGGAAAGGAGACCAAACGGCAGCCTTCCTTCCCATCTAGGAGGAAGATCTCCGGGGAAAAATAAACACATAACTAGATGACACAAGATACAATTAATCGTCACGTGAGAGCTATGGGAAAAGGAAGGAGAAACAAGTGTGTGATATAAGGAGAGGCCCCAGAGAAGTGGCATCTGGTGGGCTCTGGAAGAACGGTGGGATTATGACAGTGGGTGACAGGGAAAGGGGCTTCTAGAGGTGCAGAGCAGAGGAGCACAAAGCCTGTTCCAAGAGTGGACCTGCTCTGGCCAGAGCAAGCAGCAGTCACGTGGTGAACTCCCAAAGGGTGACAGAACGACGACCCAGAAGCAGTCAGGAGCTCTTTCTCCTGGTCCCTCTGTGACTTGGACAATAGATAGCACCACCTCCATTCAAAAATGCTGTCATGAGAACCTCACCTTGTTAGGACAGTCCCCCACACAGGCCTCGTCATGGGACTCCCTGGAGGTTTGATCTATGCCCTCCAGTGCTACCTACTCCAGGGTATGGGGGCCAAAAATCCATATTTGTAATCAGCAGCTAGGTAATTCCTTCAATGAGCTCAGTTTGTGAAGCACACGCCTAAAAGCAAGGAGGCAGAAGAAAAAGTTGGACGGAGGTGTTCATGTAAAACAGAGTACAACGGGAATGGCAGCAGAGCTCAGAGTTCAGGGGTAGAGATTAAGTTCAGGGAAGAGAGAAAGCTTAGAGGGCAAGAAATAAGAACAGGAAAGGAAACAGCAGGAGGGCTGGCTTGGACAGGAGGAGCACAGGGGTGCTCAGGCATGCGTGTGAGGGCTGAGGCTGCAGCAGGGCAGCGTCCATTCAATGGAGCAGGAGGAATGTAACTTGGGCTGATGTTCTGGTGGGAGGCATGCTTGGCATCGCTGACCCGCTTACCTGGCGGGAGGGAGAGGAAATTGTACTTGATGCTTCCCTTCTTTTATCTTCCTTCCTTTCTCTTGAGCAGTCACTTTAAAGTTCAGGACTGTTTTGGGTTGAGTGTGAGGAGACATGGGGTAACTCCTGGTACCCAGCACATCACTCAGGCAAACCGAGGTACTCTGCACCAGAGTTAGAAAGTGTCTCAGTTTGGGACCAGCAGTTAGCGTAATGGCTACGTCGCTGAACTCCCATGTAGTTGACCATGGTTCGACTCCCGAACCCAGTGGCTTAAACTCACGCCGGGCACGTGTGTGTGCGTGCCCAAGATCCCAAGGAGAATAGAGGAGAAGGGATTGTGGTGTGGCCATCCCCCCTGGGGGGTGATTTCTTGCGTGCTCTCTCTCTCTCTCTCTCTGTCTTTCTGGTCTATATGGCGAGTGCATGCACCCTGTAGCAAAAGCCTCTCAAAAAAAAAAAAAAAAAGAAAGTGCCTCACTTTTACAAAGTCATGAAGTCAATTCTCTCAGCGTTTGTGATGAAGAAATGTTCTCTCACAGTACTTCATAATTCATTAGATGGGTGGCCGTAATGCCTACCCAAAAAGTATTAGCAGAATTGGGAAGCCAGAGGAGCTTTGGAAACTACGGCATGAAAAAAATACAAGCTGGTCTGTCTACCAGAGCAGGGCTTGGGTCTCTAAAATGCAGGGTTTGGCATGGGATTTCCTATTTGCTCACCCCAGAACCCCCAACTCAGCATCCTAGGAAACTAATATTTCCCCACTTTTCAGGAAATGCTGGTCTGGAGTTTGTAGGTGTATTCTCCTCCTAAGAAGGGGACAGACACTTAGTGAACTGGGCACAGGGTTCTCTCTTGTTTCTTCAAACTTCCTTCCTCTGAAAATGAGCCATTTCTAGTGCTCAAGGTCCTGGGAATGCCTCCATTCAGAAAGCTAACTACAATGTGAATGATTTCTTTTTTTTTCTTCTTTTCCTAAATTGTTCCTGCTGTCACTGTCTAGCTGGAAAAACCTGAACTGGTACTTGCTATAAGGTTCTACCACTTGCATATTCAAAGTGCAACATCACTGTGAAAATAAATGATAATCTTATTGTAAGCAGATGTGAGAAATTTGCAAGAAAACCAAATTACACATTCTGTTTCCCTGTTATCAAAGTGACTTTAGATTTCTGAAGGGTGTTACAAATTAAGTATTGCAGTTTTTATATTTTTAATTAGACCTTATTTTCCAGGGCACTTTAAGGCTCACAACAAAACTGAGCAGAAAAGGAAGAAATTTCCTGTCTACTGTCTCTACACCCCTATCTCTCCCCGACTATGAACATCCCCCACCAGAGTGTACATTTGTTGCAACCCATGAACCCGCATTGACACGTTATCACCTGGAGTCCGCAGTGTGCACTGGAGTTCACAGCTGGTGGTGCACATTTCATGGTTTCGGACAAAGGAATAATGACATGTAGTCACCATTATAGCACCACACAGAGTAGTTTCACTAGACCAGCAGATGGCATAGTGGTTAAGGCAGCTGGACTCCCACATGGCTGACTGTGGTTCAAGTCCTGGACCTGGCAGCTTGCTTTCTCACTTTCCTTCTCTTTCTCTCTGTCTCTCTCTGGTCAACTTCAAAATAAAATAAATAAATAAATAAATAAATAAATAAAATAAAGACAATGAATAAAATAATTCTTTTAAAAAATCCTACATATCGCATATATTTCATCTTACGTGTGTTTTTCTTACAACAAAACTTGGAGAAATGGCTCCAACTTTGGATGGCTTTGCTTAATCAGAAATGGCACATTTCAGTATGAGGTGTGTTAACAGAGTAAGTTGTTGACTTGGTCAGAAGGTAGGGATTTCCATATGTCTCCTTTCTCTACACCCCTAAAAAACACACAAAGGCTAACCAAAAACAAAGGCTTCTCTTTCAAGCAAATGGCAGCTGGCAGTCTGGTATTCCATCAGCACTCATACGCAGCACAGGCCAAGGTACTGGGTCATCTCATCACGCTTATCCTGGTGCAGCCAGCAGTCTATGGCCTGGTACACTATGAGCTATGCCGGGTCACAGCATGGGCCACTCTAGGATGGGACCTTTATCCCCATCAACTCACATGTCAGATGGCATTCACGTGTGCAATATCCTTCCATAGATGCACCCAAACTGAATAAATCCTCTCCAGTTTTGTGGGGTAGCAAATTTAATAGCACTGCTTATTTTGTCTTATTGTTTTTAAAAACATTTTATAACATAGAGGTAAAATGACCATTGAAAATATCTCAACATTTTTGGTTATTTTTTGTTTTGTTTTGTTTTGTTTTGAGATATTTTTGCTATAGTGTGTGTGTGCTCACTGGAGATACAGAGAGAGACAGAGAGTGGCCATGCCACAATCCCTTCTTCTCCATTCTCTTGGGATTTGGGGCATACACACACATGCGCCCAGTGTGAGTTTTAAGCCACCAGACCTATATATAGTTTTATTTTGTTCATGATGGATAGAGCATATGAGCACACGCATGAGAGGAGGAGAGAGGAGCACACTTCATAGGGTCTATTCACATCACAGTCCCTTTCCTCTAGTCCTCCAGCCCATCAAACCTTGGGCACTCACATTCATCATGTTTCAGACAAACAGGTCGGGGACTTGAACCATGGTCACCATGTAGAAGCTGGCTTCTCTTGAGCAGTGGATCATCACTGCACCATGGAACCAAACTATGTATTTTCTTAAGTCTATTGGATTTTGCTTTTTGTACTGTCATTACTTTTCTACCTGCCTTCCCAACCAGACTGGCAAGCAAGTAGTCCTAGTCCTATTATGTCCACATAAATTTTTTTATTTTTTGGAGAGATTTTTGCTATAGGGTGTGTGTGTTTGCCAAAAAGACAGAGACAAAGAGACAGAAAGCAAGAAATCACCCCCAGGGGGATTATCCAGGGGGGATAGCCATGCCACAATCCCTTCTCCTCCATTCTCCTCTCAGGATCTTGGGCATGCATGCACATGCGCCCGGCGTGAGTTTAAGCCACCGGGTCCAGGACTTAAACTGTGGTCAACTACATGGGAGTCCAGAGACATAGCCATTATGCCAACTGCTGGTCCCAATATTTTTTATGAAAACTTAATATAGGGGCTGGAAGGTGTGTGATGGTTAAAGGCACTGGGTTCCAACCTGGCTGACCACAGTTCAAGTCCTGGACCTGGTAGCTTGGTTTCTCCCTTTCCCTTTCTCTGTCTCTCTCTGGCCAAATTAAAAAATAATAACAAATGGAATTAAAGAAAGAAATAATTCTTTAAAAAAATTAATATTGACCCAACCCCATGGGGGTTAAGGAAGCCAGATCCCACGTGACCACATAGTTCAATTCCTGGTCGGCTTAAAAGACACATCAGTCATGCAAGTCCAAAACCCTGACAGGATGAAGAAATGGAGAAGGAATTGGAGGCATGACCATGCCCCATTGGGAAATGTTTCTCTCTGTCTGTATTTGTCTCTTTATTTCTCAGTGACCCTCTGGCAAGTACACACACCCTCTGGCAAATTAAAAAAAATGATTATTAAAACTATAATACATAGAATTTTTAACATAGTCCTGGTGAAAATACACATTCCATAGTTTACATACCAAACAGAAAACACAGTCTTTTGGCTACAGTAGTGCTGTTGAATAGAACGTTCCTGATGATGGAGGTATTCTGTGTCTGTGCTAGCAAGGTTTCTGTGGTTATGGAATAACCACATTTCTGAAATGTAGTCAGTGTGGCTGAGCTAAAGAACTGAGATTTTGCCTGTATAACTTTAATTCATGGGACCAGCTGTTGGCATAATGGCTATGTCACTGGACTCCCATGTAGTTGATCGTGGTTTGAGTCCCAGACCCAGAGGCTTAAACTCACACTGGGCACGTGTGCACATGTGCCCAAGATCCCAAGAGGAGAATGGAGGAGAAGGGACTGTGGCATGGCCATCCCCTCGAAGGGTGATTTCTTGCTTTCTGTCTCTCCATCTCTCTCTGTCTTTCTGGCAAGCACATGTGCCCTATCGCAAAAACCTCTCAAAAAAAAAAAAAAAAAGTTCACTTGCACTTAAATAGCTACAGGTGGCTAGTAGCTATCATGTTAGACCCTGTAGTCCTAAAGCAGCTGTATTTGGGTACTTCAATGTGAGGCCAAGAACAATGGGTAAGGACTTGCCTTAAAATTGTGTTTGCTGAGCCAGCAGGTGGCATGGTGGTTTAGGCACTGGACTACCACAATGCTGACTGCACAATTTGAGTCCCAGACCTGGTACCTTGAAAATCATATCAGGTGCATGTGCATGCATGCCCAGAATCCCGAGAGGAGAATGGAGGAGAAAGGACTTTGGCATGGCTACTCTCCCCTCCCTGGGGGGGGGAGGGGGCAGAGTGCTTTCTCACTTTCCCTCTCTTTGTCTCTCTGTTTCTCTCCATGAGTGCACATGCCCTTTGGTAAAAACCTAAAAAACAAGAATTAACAAAGCTGCATTCTAAAGAGAATACTAGGTAGTTTTCTCATAAAGAACAACCTCCATCCTGCTCCCTGAAGGTGAATTCTAGCTCCTTCTGCCTGAAATGCGTGAGGGGAGAAATGGCTGGTAGCTCTTACAAGTCATTTTTCAAGCCCAATACAACTGTTTCTCCCACTGACCTCTCTCTTCGTTCTCTTCTCCAGGGCCATCTTATAGTCAGCTCAGGCTGCCAGAACAAAATACTGTAGACTGGGTGGCTAAAACAGACATTTATGTCTCACAGTTCTGGAGGCTAGAAGTCCAAGATCAAGCACTGCCAAGTTCGGTTTTTGGAGAGGGCACTCTCAGCTTGCAGGTAGCGGTCTTCTGTCTTCAAGCGGCCAGGGAGATGGGTGTTAGTGGGAGGCAGACTGGCAGATTTCTTCCTTTTCTTATAAGGCCACGGTCCTGTCAGATTAGGGCCCCATCTTTATGACCTCATTTAACCATAATTGCATCCTTAAATGACCTGTCTCCAATACCATCATGTGGTGTGTTTGGGAGGGTGAGGAGGCATTGGGGCTTCACCGTATAAACTTGGCAGGGACACTATTCTGTCCATCACAGGAGTCTTTCTCACCTGCCAACCCTAGAGGCTGGGGCTGCCTCCCACCAACAAGTTACTCTATCGGTCTGACTTACTGTTGGAACCTCCTCTCCCCAGGCACAGAGGTTGCAGGAACCCCTAACGCATACCCATTCTGTGCTGCTCAGGCCTCGAAGGGCACTAGCACATGACATCAGTGCTCCACCTTGCTTTTGCCCCCTTTATCACTCATGCTCATTCAACTGATTCAGATTCTCTTCTCTAAATGGGAGGACACCATGGCTTCAGGACTACTGGGCATCAGGATTATGTACTATGCATGGGTATAACCCACCATGCTTGTTAGAAAAGAAGAACAGAACCATGGATCTGGGGCTCCTGCTGGCTCCGAGAAGACACCACTTCAGCCACTGCCATCTGCCGCAGGGCAGGCTCCAGGCTGTCTTGGCACCTGCCTACAGTAGCCCTTCTCCAGCCTCTCTACCTGTCCAAGACTTTTCCCAGTCAGTATATTATATACAAGCCTTTGCAAGACTAATCCCACTTGTCCGTGCTCACTTTATTCTTCCACACCTCCACCATCTATAAATCCAGCATTGTTCCTGGATTAGTATGTGCTTATGCCTGCATGTCTTTGAAAGTGTTTTTAGGCAATAACACCATCCTTTTCTGCAAATACAAACTCTGTTTCTCTATCAAAACTGTAAATATCCCAAGCAAGGTTTCTCTATTTTGATTGCTCTACCTTTCTGGCAGGGGGTAGGGGAGATGTATCATAGCTTTCTCTCTGTTTGCTGTGGGTCTGAGTAGAGGGAGGGAGGTCAGCTACATCCATTCACTCTTCTTTATGTGTCTATTTAAAATCATTTATTTGCTTACCATTGCAAATGCTGGGTAGCCTGTGAAGAATTCAATAGGCTTGCCTTTTAAAATCCGGGATTCAGAAAATTATACACATACATATAGACACACTATAATCAATTCATTAGAAGTTACTGGCCTGGAATATACATGATTAATTTAAATTCTTGAATCATTCTTTTTACATATTTACAATTCTTTTTTGGCCTAAGCAGAGAAAGGTGCTGATTTAAAAGGGAAATTTTCAATTATGATAGTAAACTCTGGAAAATATTGTCAAAGTAGTGTATAAAAGTGGATTGTGTAGCTTTCTGTTTGTGGCCAACAAACCATATTTACCTTTCCACCTTAACCAATTAGGAAACTGAACAAAATGAAAAGACATCAGCTTTTAGATATTAGACAATAGGCAGTATAAGACTGTGAGGCTTAAAAAAAAGGAAATAAAAACTGTGAGGCCTCTATTGCACATGCTTACTATATGGAAGCAATTTACAAGCTACATTTAGGAGCAGGAACCCAAAAGAGCCCCACTGTCTTGCTGAATTAAGAAGACATAGGTCACAGCTCACAGACACCAAGCTAGCCAGAGTTTGCAGAGCAGAGTACCTAAGGAGGGGAGCACCACAGAGAAAGAGCTCTGGAGATCCACAGAAGGAATGCTCTTGAGACTTTGGCTGGTTACTGCTGCCCATGAGTGACAGGAAAATAAACACGCTGGGAACAGGAAAAGAATAGAAGGACAATTCTTAGAACTCACACAGAGATGGAAATATAGCATGTTCCTACTAGCCAGAGTAGAAAAAACTCAAAAACGTGGGGTTTCAGGAAAGGTTCTCTGAAGGGTGTCAACTTACTAGCAGGGTTAAAGCAGATGTAGACTAAAAGTTGATCTGGACCCATTCTTTAAAAAAACAAAATGTGTTTCATTTAATTGTCATTTTCCTCTTTTTTGGCCTCAGGGCACATGTACTCATAGGAGATACAGAGAAAGTGGGAAATCAGCCCCTATCAGGGATGATCACACCACAATTCCTCCTCTTCTATTCTCCACCTGGGATTCTGGGCATGCACACACACATGCCTGGTGTGATTTTCAAGCTGCCAGGTCTAGGACTCAAACTATTGGCCCTGTAGGAGTCTAGCACCTTAACCAACACACCACCTGCTGGCCCAATCTCGACCCATTCTAACAATGCTTAAATGTTAGCCACCAACTGTTCCATTGATTTTGAGTAGATTAACTACAGGCAAAAATAAATTCCAGCACTATTTAAAGGAACACAACAAAATTCAGCACTCAATAATGTAAGATTGACAGTGACTGACAAAAATAAACAAATTACCTCCATGTAAAACAAAAAAGTAGGAATAAATGACTTATTGCCTAGAGATATGTTGATCAATTAAAATGGAGCCATAGGTGATGGAATGAGCAGACAAGAATTATAAAACAACTATTGTAAGTTTGCTCCATATGTCTAAGAGGATGGGGGAAAAACATGATAAGGTTAAAAAGAAGAAGATATTTTAGAAAAGATACAAAAGAACTTGTAGAAATAAAATGCATAGTTTATCTGTTGGTCAGCCACAGTGATGCAGCAGCAATGCAATCTTCTGCAATGCTGAAAGTACATGAGAAGGAGGTTTGTATAGTGAAGTCTCCCTGAGTATGTTGGGTTCCTGCACATGCCTATGTCTGGGCTGACCGAGGATAGGATAACAACACTAAGACCCTGTTAACACTTTGCCATATTCTCTCTCTCTTTCTCTCTCTCAATCTCTCTCATAGAAGAAATATATTTTTAAGATAAACTTTTAAAAATACAATATCTAAAATGGAAAAATGAAGTTTATAGGATTAATGGATGATCAGACATTGCAGAAGACAAGATAAGTAACCATAAAATCATAGCTATATAAATCATTTTTTTTAATGAACATAAAAGGACCAGCCAGCCCTGTAACACAGTTATTAAACACTGTGCATAAGAAGCCACGTGGTCGACTGTGGTTTTATTCCCAGCCCTTGAAAAGCATGGTATGTATGTCCATGACCCAAATTTTGATGGGATGGAAAAACTGAGGAAAAAGAATTTCAGTGTGGCCATGCTGCATTCTCTTTTGTCTCTCTTTTTCTTTCTCTGGTGAGTACATGTACCCTCTGGCACTTTCAAAAAAGGAGGAGGAAAAGGAGAAGAAAAGAGAAGAGGAAGAGGAAGGAGAAGAAAGAAAAAAGAAAGGAAGAAAAAAGGAACACAACAAAATGAAGAAAGTGATTTGTGGAATAATACCAAGTGGTCTAACATAAGTGTAATTGGAGACATAGGATGGCATTGATGGGGGGAAATACGGCCAGGAAAAAAAAAATGGAAAAAATAAGAGCCACATCAAATATTAAAATTTTAATGAAAACCATAATTTCATAGGCACAAGAAGCTTGACACGCCCCATGTAGAATAAGCCTAATGAGGGACCAGCGGATGGTGTAGTGGTTACCTCACTGGACTCCCATGTAGTCATCTGTGGTTCAAGTCCCAGACCCAGTGGCTTGAAACTCACACCTGGCACATGTGCATGTGTGCATGCCCAAGATCCTGAGAGAATAGAAGAGAAAGAGATGTGGTGTGACCATCTGCCTTAGGAGGTGATTTCTCACTTTTTGTCTCTCTCTGTCTCTCCAGCAAGCAAACATGCCCTACAGCAAAAAAATCTCTCAAAAAAAAAAAAAAAAAAAAGAATAAGCCTAATGAAAACAATCTAAAGATACCTTATAATAAAACTACTAAAATCCAGGAATAAAGAATAATCTTGGACCAGTCCATGGCATGGTGGTTAAGGTGGCCAGATCCCACATGGCCAACTGTGCAATTCAAGAGCCTGACCTGGTGACTTGAAAAACACACCTGGTACATGTGTGTGGGTGCCCAAAATTCCCAAAAGGAGGGCGAGATAGAGGAGACAGGACTGTGGCATGACAGTCCCCCAGGGGGGGCTGTGCTTTCTCACTTTCTCTTTATGTGTGTCTCTCTTCTTTGTTTCCTCCAAGTACATGCATGTCTCCTCTGGCAACTTAAAGAAAGAAAGAGAGGAATCTTAAAAACAGCTGGGGGTGGGGGAGTAAAGGAGCAAAGAAAAAAATGACAGTAGACTTTTTTTTTTAAGAGTTATTTATTTAATCTCATTTACCATTATTATTTTTTTTTAATTTGACCAGAAGGAAACAGAGACTGAGAGAGGGAAGTCAGAAAGCAGGCTGCCAGGCCCAGGACTCAAACTGTGGTCTTCCATGTGGAAATTCAGCACCTTAACCACCATGCCACCTGCCAGCCCCTGATGACAGACTCTTGTCAGAAGCTATGAAAGCAAAAGAACAGTGGAAAGAGAGAGAGATCATTTCAAGTATGAAAGAAAAAGTACCAAAATAATAAAACTATAAACTTAGGAACCAGCAGGTAACACAATGGTTACACTGCAGGTCTCCCACATGGCTGACCATGGTTCAAGTCCCCCGACATGGCAGCTTGAAACTCATACTGGGTGTATGTGTGTGTGCCCAAAATCCCTAAAGAAGAATGGTGGAGAAGGGATTGCAACATGGCCAACACCTCTGAGGAGTGATTTCTTGCTTTCTGTCTCTCAGCAAGCACATGCACCCTGTAGCAAAAAATATCTCTCTATAAAAATAAAAAATAAAAATCCTGTAAACTTAAAGTTCTTTGCTTGGGAGAAAAAAATACCTTTTCAAAAAGAAAAGTAAATAAATATGTTTTTAGACATCTAAGAGAATTCGTAACCAGCAGGCCTACAATACAGTAAATGTTAAAGAAATTTCTTAGAAAGAAGAAAAATGACATACTTTAGAAATTTGGATCTACACAAGAAATAATGGCTTCAATAGATAACAAATGAGTAATATAAAAGACATTTTTACTCATCAAAAATCTTTTAAAATAATTGACTGTTTATGACAAAAATAATAAAAATTTACTGTGGGCTATATAGCATCTGTAGAACTAAAAATGTATGCCAACAATAACATGAAAATGAGAGATGAGAAACAGAGGCATATTGTATATAATTCCCACACCATATGTGAAATGGTATATGATTATTTTGAAGGTAGAGTGTAACAAGATAAAAATACATATTGTGAATCCTAGAGTAGAATTCAACAAACTATTGGTCAACAGGCCAAATCCAGCCCACACTTTGTTTTTAGAAGTAAACACTGAATACAGTCAAAAGCATTCAGTTGTTTATAGTCTATGGCTGCTTTTGTGCTACAACAACAGAGCTGTGTAGCTGCAACTAAGAATTTAGGGTCTACAATGCCCACAATATTTACTATTAGACATGTAACAGAAAAAGTTAGTCAACCCCTGCCCTAAAGCAACTATTATATAAATAATGTGTGTGGGTGGAGTGGGCAGTCAGTGGTATGTTGGTTGACTAGATGCCACATGGCTGTGTGGTTGTAGTCTTAGGCCTGGCAGCTTAAAAAATATACCAGTCACATGTGTGTGTCTGTGTGCCCCAAGTCTTGAGAGGACTGAGGAGAAGAGGGAACTGTTGCATGGCCAGCCCCTCTGGCAAGTGCTTTCTCACTTTCTCTCTTTCTCTCCGGTGAGCACATATGCCCTATAGCAAATTTTCTTTAAATAATAAAATAAATACATAGATATAGAGATACATAAATATATAAAGGTAGATTTGAAGTACAAAATCCTTTCATGATTAAGACTCTTAAAAAAATAGGTATAGAAGGTACATTTCTTAACACAATAAAGGCTATATATGATAGGAAAAATGGAAAGCTTTTTTATTAAAAGTGGAACGAAACAAGAATGCTCACTTTCTCAACCCCTATTCAACATAACACTTGAAGTTCTACCAGTGAAATATGAAAAGAGAATGAAATAAAAAGCATTTAAATTTTAAAAGAGTTAAATTGTTCCTATTGGCAGATGACATGACTATCTATCTATCTATCTATCTATCTATCTATCTATATATATATATATGACAACTCTTAGATATGATAAATTCAGTAAACTTGTCAGACACAAATCTGTAGTATTTTTGAACAGATTAAGACAGCAATGAACCAATCTGATTTACAATAGCTATAAAAAAATACCCAGGAATAAATTTAACCAAGGAGTTGAAAGATCTCTACTCCGGGGGGCCAGCAGATGGCATGCTGTTTAAGGAACCAGATCCCCACATAGCCAACTCTGCAGCTCAAGTCCTGGAACCACTGGCCTGAAAAACACACTGAATGTGTGTGCATGCATACCCAAAATCCTGAAAGGAGAATGGAAGAGAAGGGATTGTGGCATAACCATCTTCCCTGGGGTATGTTTTCTCACTTCCCCTCTCTCTCTGTTTCTCTATGGTGAGTGCACATGCCCTATGACCAAAATATCTAAAAAATAAAAACTTTACTATGACTACTATAGAAAACTGAAAAAATAAATTAAAAAAAAGACAAAAAATAGAAAGACAGTCCTTGTGTATGGATTGAAATACAATATAATTAAAATGTTAATACTACTCAAACTAATTCATATATTCAATGCAATTCTTATCAAAATACCAGTGACATTTTCACAGAAAAATAATTATAATTTTTTTTGGAATCACAAAAGACTCTATTGCCAAAGCAATACTGTGCAAAAAATAATAAAGTTGGAGACATCATACTACCTGACTTCAAAATATATTGCAAAACCATAAAAACCAAAACAGCATGTACTGGCTCAAAAACAAAGACCAATAGAACAGGGCAGAGAATCCATAAATAAACCAACAATATAGAGCCAAATGATTTTTGACAGCAGTCTCAAGTGGAGAAAAGACAACCTTTTCAAAAAATGGTATGGAGAAAAATTAGATATTCACCTGCAGAAGAATGAAATTAGACCCTTATCTCTTGCTATTTACAAAAATTAACTCAAAATGGATTAAAGACTTAAACATAAAATCAAAACAATAAAACTATGTGAGGAAAGCATAGGAGAAACACTTCAAGGTATTACAGTAGTGAAGATTTCTTAAATAATACCCTTAAAGTATGGGCAACAACACCAAAAATAAACAAGTGGGATTACATCAAGTTGAAAAGCTCTGCACAACAAAGGAAACAATAAATAAAGAGACATCTCACAGAATGGGAGAAAGTATTTGCGAGCTATACTTCTGATAAGGGATTGGTAACTAGACTATACAAGGAACTAAAACAGCTTACCCACAAAAAAGCTAATACTCTAATTGAAAAATGGGCAATCAGGCCAGTCTCATAGAACAGTGGTTACGCATTGTACTTGGGAGTTGAATCACACATGGCTGACTGTGGTTCCAATCCTGGCCCTAGCAGCTTGAAAAACACACCAGGTGCATGTGTGTGTTCAGAATACCCAACAGGATGGAGAAATGGAGGAAAAAGTATTGTGACATGACCACACTATATTGGAGGGTGTTTTCTCCCTCCCACCACCACCACCTCCTCCCAGTGAGTACACATGCTCTCTGGTAATAAATTTGTTTTTTAAATGGGCAATTGATATGAACAGATAATTCCCAGAGGAAGACATACAAATGGCTAAAAAGCAGGCTAGCAGGTGGCATGAAGGTTAAGGGAACTGGATCCATCATGGCCACTGTGGGAAATATTATAGAAGTTCCTCAAGTCTCTTTCGCTCTCTCTCTTCCCCTCTCTCTCTCTCTCTCACAGACTCAAGGAAGAAGGGACTGCGGGATGGCCATTCCCCCTGGGGGGTGATTTCTCACTTTCTGTCTCTCTGTCTCTCTGGCGAGGGCACACGCCCTGTAGCAAAAAAATCTCTCTCAAAAAAATAGGTAACATAGTATCTTTGCAGTGATGGAAATGTTTTGTATCTTGACGGCATCAATGTCAATATTTTGGTTATGATATAGTACTGTAATTTTGCAAGATGTTACCACTGGAGTAAACTAGGTAAAGGGTATAAGAGAGGAGGCTCTCTTTCTCTCACTCTCTCTCTGGCAAGCACACACACCCTCTGGTAATGAAAAAAAAAATTAACGAAAACTTAATTATACACACATACATTGGCATGTATGCCCCCCCTTTTTTTTTTTAAAGACAAGATCTTTTGTTGCCCAGACTGGACTCAAACTCGAGATCCTCCTGCCTAACCCACCTGAGTAGCTAGGATTATAGGTACATGCCACCATGCCTGGCAAAAAATTTTAGCAGTCTGCACTTAATGAGTGAAAATAACCCTATGGTGTACCCTAACCCTGTTGCAGAAGCCACCTCAATAAAGGTAGAGTCTTCAAGAAACTGCTCCAGATCTTCGACAGAGCCAAAGTTACAAAGTTTAATAATTTTTTTAGAATTATTTACTTAATTTTATTTCTTTTTATTCTTTAGTTTGACCAGAGAGAGAGACAGAGACAGAGAGAGGGATAGTGAGAAAGCAAGCCACCAGGTCCAGGACTCAAACCATGGTTAACCATATGGGAGTCCAGCATGTTAACCACCACGCTACCTGCAAGCTCTGAGATGGTTTTCTATGTAACCTTTCTTTACCTAGCAGTTGGAGGAGAGTCTCCCAAAGTTAACTATGAGAAAATAGCTTCACTTCTAAAGAAAATCCTTGATTTCGGGAATATAGCTCTTTGCAGGACTTGTGTTCAGCTTCTATTGGAGGCTTCTTCTCTAAGTTACATGGAGAAGCCTGCAGGGCCGCCACAAAGGCAGCAGGGCAATCATAAAACTCTAGCTTTAGAGGGACCAGCAGGTGGCATAATGGCTACATTGCTGAACTCCCACGTGGTCGACCACAGTTTGAGTCCCGGACCCAGTGGCTTAAAACTCACTCCAGAGTGTGCGCGTACGTACCCAAGATTCCAAGAAGAGAATGGAGGAGAAGTGAATGTGGCGTGGCCATCCCCCCCCAGGGAGTGATTTCTTGCTTTCTGTCTGTCTCTCTGGTGAGCGCATGTGCCCTATAGCAAAAAAAATTTTAAAATTTTTTTAAAAATAAAAACTCTCTAAAAAAATGAAAACAAAAAACTAGTTTTAGGGTGGGGTTGGAGTGACATGGAACCTACAGGTGGTTTAAGGTCCAGGGCAGGAAGCAATTGTGTTTTCTGGAACACTGCCAGTAAGCAGGTGAGCCTGACAACACTGGAGCAGGGATGGTTTCAAAGGACCAGCCTCTGGTGTGACAAACCTTGTGTCATCCACTCCTGGAGTCATTGCCTATCTGCTGCGTTTCTGAGACCGGTTGTTCTAGGATCTCCTACACCCACTCCTCACCCTCTTGCTGTATCTTCAGGGGGAACTGACCATGACCGGCGACATGGAGAGCCTACAGAATGCCCTGTACCTAGATATGGTGCCAGAGCCCTGGACCCGGAGAGCCTACCCATCCACAGCAGGCCTGGCAGCCTGGTTTTCAGACCTCCTCAACCGAATCAAGGAGCTAGAGGGTTGGACGGGTGACTTTGCCATGCCCTCCACCGTGTGGCTGACAGGCTTCTTCAACCCCCAGTCCTTCCTGACGGCCATCATGCAGTCCATGGCCCGCAAGAATGAGTGGCCACTGGACCAGATGGCCCTTCAATGTGATGTGACAAAGAAGAACAGAGAAGAGTTCCGGAGCCCTCCTCGGGAAGGGGCATACATCCACGGCCTCTTCATGGAAGGTGCCCGCTGGGACACACAGGTAAGTAAAGCCTAGCATGAACCAAAGGGCATCACCTTGTGGGCTGATCAGGTACTGTCTCCCACTGTGTGTGATTTGTTAAGAGGATGTCCCTGGATAACCTTTCTTCCCTTGAGGTTATCAAGACATTTTTATCCAGCTGGGCAATGCAAAGAGCATAGGCTTGACTGAGGGAGTAGGTGGAGTGGTTAGATGGAGGGCTCTGGAACCAGGCTGGCTGAATCTGAGTCCCAGCATCACCGTTTAACCCTGTGACTTGGCTATCTTGTTACCTCTCCAGGCCTCAGTTTATTCAACTGCTAAATGGGAGAGGAAAGTCATTGTGAAAACTAAGCAAGGGAGTATATGAGATGCTTAAACAGTGCCCGCCATGTAGGCAGCACTCAAAAAGAGCTGGAAGCAGCCATCCTGCAACTGTATAACCTGAGAACAGCATTTCACCTCTCTCTGGTCTATTTTCTTCATTTGTGAGCTCTGGGAAGGCAAGAATCCCTCTGCCTTATGATGTCATTCTATGTCATCAATGAAGAGCTACTACATGACACTTAAAGTAACATTTTGAAAGAATTCCTCTGGGGGCCAGCAAGTAGCACGGTGGTTAAGGGCACTGGACTCCCACATGGCCAATCAGAGTTCAAGTTCCAGATCTGGTGGCTTGCTTTTTCACTTTCCCTCTGTCCCTCTCTGGTCAAATTAAAATAAATAAATAAATAAATAAAGTTAAATGAGATAATTCTTGAAAAAAAAAAAAAAGACTCCCTCACTGACTGAAGGCTAATAAAAACTTGAGTCTCTGTAAGATTGGAGATGTTGGGGCCAGCAGGTGTTGTAGTAGTTGGGGTGTTGGACATGGCCGACTGTGGTTCGAGTCCTGGACCTATTGGCTTACTTTTTCACTTTCCCTTTCTCTCTCTCTCTCTGGTCAGAATAATAAAAATAAATAACTCCTTAAAAAAAAAATTGGAGATGTTTTGCCACAGAGAAACGGGCAAGCAAACACAAATAGCGGGGGTAACTAATGAATAAGGATGGTTAACTCTAGAATAAGTTTATGCTTGTCATACACATGATCTGAAAGAGCACCTAGTCAAATATCCCACTGGCAGTGGAATAAACTATTAGCTAAACTATTCCGAACAGTCAATGCTAAGTAAATGGGGCAAAATGTTAGTGGATCCAGATCGCAGGAGGCCATGTGAATATGCATAGAGATGCACTGGGTTCAGTAGTATACCCCCAAAACTCACGTCTACCCAGAATCTCAGAGATGTGTCTTTGCAGATGTAATTAAGATGAAATTATACTGGATTAGCATGGACCTTAAGCCCTTATAAAAAGTCCACATGGATACGTAGAAGAGAATGTCCTGTGAAGATGCAGGTAGAGAGAGAGTGACACATCTACAAGCCAAGGAATGCCAAAGATTCCCAGCAACCACCAGAGGCCTGAGAGGCATGGAAGAGGTTCTCCTCAGGCCCTTCACAAGTAATCAACACTGCCTATACCTTGACTTAGGACTTCTGCCTCCAGAACTGAGAGAATAAACTTCTGTATGAAGCCAGTAAGTTTGTGGGATTTGTTAGAGCAGCCCACGGAAACCAATAGGAGGGCCAACAGAAAGGACAGCATTCGAACAGCCTGAGCCTTGAGGAGACTGACGCCCTCTCGTCACTTGAACACTCGCACAAGATCCTGTCTGAGGAGATCATGCATGGTGGATGGCATCAGGTGTAGGGA
>NW_006160007.1:2079428-2081109 GCF_000334495.1 Tupaia belangeri chinensis | reverse complement strand
GGATGGCATCAGGTGTAGGAAAGCCTATAGCCAGGATCACCAAAAAACACCAAGACAGGTGAAGTATATGGCTTGGCCGAGTAGTACAGTGGTTAAGAACTATGCATTGCGAGCTGGATCCCAAGTGGCTGACCATAATTTGATCCCTGGCCTGGCAGCTTGAAAAACAAGCTAGTGCATGCCCAAAATTTTGACAGGAGGGAGAAACGGAGGCAAAGGGATTACACTGTGACCACTCCCCACTGAGGGATGCTCATTCACGTGCTCTCTCTCGCTCTGGAGTACACATACTCTGACAATTAAAAAAAAAAAAAAGGTAGAAATACAAAGAGAAATAGTTCAGAAAGAAGGCAATGACACATGGGGGGAGGATATTGATTCTGATCTGAAGCTCCCATTTATCATATCTTATTGTAAATAATAAAGTTTCCGAAAATCAGTACCTGTCGACCATGAGCTCTTTTTTATTTTTTTTTATTATTTTATTTTAAAAATTTGCTATAGGGCATGTTTGCTCACCAGAGAGAGAGAGGGAAAGTGAGAAAACAAGTGAAAGGGACTCAAACTGCAGCCATGTGGGAGTCCAGTCCCCAACCACGATGCCACCTGCTGGTGCCCTACTACGAGCTCCTATTCTCAAAGGTTTTATCCTAGAAAGATGTCAGCAAAATTGGCAGGGTCCAGGCCTCCAAATATCTTCTCCTTCATAAAATCATAACATGGGTCAATAAAAAAACAAAATACAGAATCATCTTTTTGAAATCTCTGGAAGTCAATTAAATGCTTCAGCAATCTAGAAAGTTTTTAATTCAAGAACAACACTGAATTTGGGTGGTTATATAAGCAAATAGTGTATCTCTCCTTGCTCAAATAGCTAACATGCTCTAGACAGTGGATGAGGTTGCATGTCAAATGGAAAAGAGGCATAAACAGGACATAACCAAAGCTTTAAAATCTAAAGCACTTGCTAGTCAAAACTCTATCTTAATCTTATCTTTAAATCCCCAGCACCTATCATGACTTCTGGAACGTAGCTGCGTTCAACATACTTCTGAAATATATGGATGAGTGAAAAAATAAAACTAGAGGACAGTAAAGCACCAAAGGGATTTATTTGTGTATGGCAGATAATACCATGTGGAACTCAACTTCAAGAATCAGGCTGGGACCAGCAGTTAGCGAATGGCTGTCACTGAACTGCCATGTAGTCAACCGTGGTTCGAGTCCCGGACCCGGTGGCTTAAACTCACGCCGGGCGCATGTGCATGTGTGCCCAAGATCCCGAGAGGAGAATGGAGAAGGGATTACGGCAGGGCCATCCCCCCTGGGGGGTGATTTCTCGCTTTCTGTCTCTCTTGTTTTCGGGCAAGCGCACACGCCCTATAGCAAAAACCTCTCAAAAAAAAAAAAAAAAAAAAGGAGTGAATTAAGCTGACAAAAACAGAAACATGTTTTCCAAGTATCAGGTGCATTCCATTGTGAGTTGCCCAGAGGATCTGGAAGTGGGCGAGCAGAAGGGCATTCCATTCCCTCCTCTCTTGAATCTTCTGACAGGACCAAGGCTGGCTGGATCTCTGCTGGGTTTGATCTAAGATGGTTCTTCCATTCTTGTCTTCAGGCTGGAACCATTACAGAGGCAAAGCTGAAGGAGCTGACTTCCTCCATGCCTGTGATATTCATC
>NW_006160007.1:2049496-2079397 GCF_000334495.1 Tupaia belangeri chinensis | reverse complement strand
TGCTGATAAACAGGATTGCCGCAGCATCTATTCCTGTCCTGTGTACAAGACCTGTCAGCGGGGACCCACCTATGTATGGACTTTCAACCTGAAGACTAAGGAGAACCCATCCAAGTGGGTTCTAGCTGGGGTAGCCTTGCTTCTCCAAATTTAGTTTCCTACGGAGCCTCTGACAAAACAAGGGGCTGGGCTGGAGGCTGCCTAGGGGGACAGTTGGTAAGGGATAACTACAAACACTTAGATTAAAAAAATCATGAGCACCAATCATTCTGTAGAATTCCTCTAAAAAACTCAGAGAGGAGACTAAATTGAGGCTGAACTGGAGGAGCATGGGTCCAGGAATGAGGGGAGAATTTTACAGTACTAATCTTTTCTAATAAAGTGATTTACTCTTCCACTGTGTCTGGCCCAGGCTTTGAGAGTTGCTGAGTCATAAATGAGCCTTGACCTTGATACACAGCACCATCCTCAATGTTTTAATCCCAGCCACTCCCTGTCCCTGCAATCCTTGGACCAGCAGCCTTGGCATCACCCAGGAATCAGAATCTCTATCTAACAAGCTCTCCAAGTGACTATGTGCACATTACAACTTTAAAAAATACTCCGGGCCAGCAAGTGGCATGGTGGTTAAGGCACTGAATTCCCACATAGCTGACTAGTTTGAGTCCCAGATCTGGCAGCTTGAAAATCACACGAGGTGCACGAGTGTGTGTGTGTGCGTGTGCGCACACGCACACCAGGATCCCAAGAGAATGGAGGAGATGCAGCATGGCCATCCCCCCAGGGGTTGATTTTTCACGTTCCCATCCTGTCTCTCTCCAGCAAGCACATGTGCCTTGTGGCAAAAACCTAAACTGAACAAACAACAAAAAACACCAGTCTGGATCAGGGGTCACCACAATTTTTCTTTAAAAGGACAGACAGTAAATATTTTAGGTTTTGCAGGCTTCAGCTCTGCCCCTATAGCCCCAAAACAGCTATAAACAATAGTAAACAGTGAATGAAGGAGGTGTGGCTGCATTACAATGAGCTTTATTTAGAAAAACAGCAATGGCCATATTTTGCTGCTCCCTGCCATCAAGAATAAAGGAAATGCACATAAGATACTTATTCTTCAATAATTCACACATCTACTCAATAAATTTTTATCTGATACCTATTTGCTGAAGTAACTGTGAATAAGCAAACAGGTTGTTCTTCTGAATCTGTCATCCTTCAGATCATTTATGAGGTATCCAAGGAGAAACTCTTCCCTTAAAGCTTTTCATTGAAAAGTTCTCTACATTTTCCTCTGTGGCAAAATTTTTCCCTGGAAGATCAAAGGGTTCCTCAGTCTTGAGGAGTTTTAAAGAGCTCTACGAGATGTCTTGTGTGGTAAGTCTGGGAGGGCCTAGTATTCCTTGTGGGATCATTTTTCTTTTATATCTTTACAGAGACTTCCTTTTTTTGATTAATTACTATTTACAACGAAGGTTCTTAAACTTGAGCAGACACCAGAATTCCCTGGTGGGCTTGTTAATACAAAGATTGCTGGGCCCCATTATTTAGTAATTTCTGATTCAGTGAGCTTAACAAATTGCTGGTGCTGCTGGTCTGGTGGCCCTGATTTAAAACCTCAAATCTTTTTTTTTCTTTTTTTTTTTAAGAATTATTTTATCTAACTTTATTTATTTTAATTTGACCAGAGAGGGACAGAGCGAGAGAGAGAGAGAGGAAAAGTGAGAAAAAGCAGGCTGAGAGCTCCAGGAGGACTCAAACCACAGTTGGCCATGGGAGTCCAGCACTCCTTACCACACCACCTGCCAGCCCCAAAACCTCAATCTTAACCATCCTACAAATCTGTGCTATGCAGAATACAGAATCTAACACCAACGCCTCCATGATTTCCCTGCTTTCTGCTCTGCTGTTCTTGTACTCCCTTGAGTGGGCATTTTTATACTATAAGAGAGGTAGCAAATCCCTCTTAGAATCCAGAACGCCAACTTTAGTTCTGACTCTCTTCTCTCAACGACGAGTAAAATACTTCCTGCTGCTTGCCATCATGTTGCAGTTTCCAGCCTATGGGTTCATTTCTTTTCAGAGAGCTAGGTCTGTCTCTTATTAGCATCACCCTTCTTGAACCTTAATCAGAACTGTATGACAAAACCAGGCAAGGAGACGATTGGGATGGTGGAAAGAAGTTCACATCACAAAGGCAGGACACTTTAAGGCACCTCACTTTTGAACACATGGAACTGGACAGGTTAGATTTAAGTGCTAATAACTCTCAAGACAGCATTATAATTTAAATTGATACTATTGATTTCTCCCTAACACTACAGACAAACTGAGGTAATAAAGATAATTTCAAAGCACAGAACACTCTGGCAAAAATAATAGCCCAAGTGAGATGCCAGGAGAAAGTGGGCTAGATTGAGCTATGCAGTCAACTGAGAGGTAGACTCAGAAAGAGGGCATGGAAGACAAACTTACCTGAGACAAAGGTGGATGCAGCACTGGCCAAGCTCTTACAACCTGGGCATCAGGTTAGTGTTTCATTACTGTTCAAACTAGACAGATGCATACGGACAGCTCTCGGAGCTCAACTTAAGGGGGTTCTCTGAAAAACTGGGCTTTGAGGCGCTAAACAGTGGGGCAGTGGTAACATAACACTGTGAGGCTGACCCACATGATGTGTCCACAATCCGGGTGGCTGAGGCTGGGGGTGGTGGGTTATGGTGTGAGGACCTTGTTGAGTGCTTGTTTCTCTCAGTTTTTTTTTAATGTCCTTTGAGTTACAGTAAATACATAGTAAACAACTCAGACACAAATAAGATAGGAAGGGACCTAAGTTTATTTTCAAACAAGAGTCATTTGAAGTTCATTTTTCACCCGTATGACAAAGAACACCTGTGGACTCACTGGGCCTCTACATGTCCTGTCTGCAAGGAAAAGAAGGCCTGTTCTAGAACTTTAGTTCTAAAGGGTCAATCTGAGGTTCTTCCATGAGGAGTGGTTGCAGCTACTCCAGTTAAGTCCTTCCTAGAAAGCACTAGTCAAACTGGATCTCCAATTCAGACTTTTCCCCAAAGGGGTCCAAAAGGAGAGACGAGATGAAACATGAAGACTACTTCTCCTGAAGTAGAAGGAAGAAATTAAACCATCATGAAATCTAATCAGAGGGCAAAACAAATAGACAAAAACCCCTCCAAGTCCAAAACTCTGCAATCCATGAAACAGGGATCTCCTCCCAGAGATGCAGCTCCTCCAGGTAGAGCTGAGTCCTTTAAAAGGACCAGGAGAGAGGAATGGGCAAAGAGCCTGGCTATTTAAAAGACTTCTTTCCTAAGTGGGACCTTTGATGTTTGTCAAGGCTTGAGCTCCAGCTGAAACTTTTCCCGCAACGGGAACATTTATAGGGTTTCTCTCCTGTGTGAACTCTCTGATGTCTATTAAAGTTTGATCTTTGAATAAAACTTTTCTCACAGTTGGGACATTTATAGGGCTTTTCTCCCGTGTGGATTTTCTCATGGTGACGCAACCCTGAAAAGTCACTAAAGCCTTTCCCACAGTAATCGCATTTACAGGGCTTCTCTCCTGTGTGAGTTCTCTGATGTTTCACCAAGTCTGAACTCCGCAGAAAGGTCTTTTTGCAGGTAGGACACTGAAAGTATGTTTCTCCGGTGTGAGTTCTTTGGTGAAAAACAAGCTGAGAATTCCTATAAAAGGTTTTCCCACACTCTCTGCAGGTGGGGCGTTTTTGGGCCATGGGGGCTCTTGACTGGCCCTTCTGGGAGGCTTTTCTCTTCTCCTCAAGCCACAGAGCAAACAGTTCTCCTGGATCAGGATTAGGCAAGGGCTGACTTAGTTGTTTCCCACAAGTCCTTTCTTGAGGAGAGAGCTGACCCCCTATACTCTCACTCTGAAGGTTTTCCAGAACCTCAGGGGGAGTCTCTCCTTCCTCAAAGCATCCTGGCTCATCTTCTCTGAAGAAACCCCTCAAAGAAGCCTCAGCAGGTGGCTCTCCTGAGGCTTGACAGGAGGCATCCAGGAGTTCCTGGTCCCTGTGATTTTCCAAGTTCAGATTTTCTTTGTCGTTTTCTTGTCTATCTCCTGAAAGAAGATTGAAATGATTCAATAAGTGCTATGTCCTGTTTTCTAGCTCATATGTGAAGAGGTCATAATAAAACATTCCTTCTTTTTACCAAGATGGCATCAATGAGTGAGGAAGAAAACTATCATCCAGGCTGAATGCCCATGGTTCACTTCGCCTGCATTGGGCTCAAGACCAAGAATTTCTGAGTAACACAGGAAGGCTCATACAGGGTCTTTCTGACTCCTCCATAATTAACCAGCATACACTTTTCTTTCTTGTTTTTTTTTTTTTTTTTTTATTGCTAGATAGCACATGTACTTGCCAGATGTAAACAGAGACACAGAAGAGGGAGAAAGAAAGCAACCCCAAAGGGACATAGTCACACCACAATCTCTTCTCCATCTGTCCATCCTGTCTGGATTTTGGCCATTCAAACACACAATCTGTATGTTTTTTCAGGCTGTCAGGGCTGGGATTCAAACCACTTTCAGCCATGTGGGATCTGGCTCCTTTAACTACTAGGCTATGGGGTCAGCACAGGCAGCATGCATTTCTTCTTTTTTTTTTTTTTTTTTAAGAATTTTGCTATAGGGTATATGCACTCACTGAAGAGAGACAAAGAGAGATACCAAGAGGGAAAGTAAGAAATCATATCCTGAGAGGGTAGCCACGCAGCAATCCCTTCTCCTTCACTCTCCTTCTGGGATTTTGGGCACACACGCACACACGCCTGGAGTGATTTCCAAGTTGGAAGATCCAGCTTGAACTGTGGACAGCCATGTGGGAGTCCAGTGCCTTAATCACCACGCCACCTGCTGCCACATGGCATCCATTTCTTAAGACCCAGGGAAAACAAGTATGTTATATATAAGTATCACTTTTAAAAGTGATTTTTATCTGAAAAAAAACACATATGTATAAATATGATCACAAAAAAGACTTGGAGAAAAAATATACAGAAGAAAACAAATCAACCTCAATCATATTAGCTAGGGATGCTATGAGCTAACATTGTATTCCAGTCTTTTTTATTTAATCTATATGTATGCATATATATGCTGTTTTCCAACACAACTAATAAATACCATGTATATATATACACACACATATATACATCATATTACATAAGTTGTAAATGGTATACTCAATTTAACATAGATTCTCCCATTTACGAGTAACGCTAAAACCCATGAAATGTGTTCTGCATCATCTTACTATGGTGGGAATGCAGGGCTGCAGTATAGAAGTGAATCCTGGGCTCAGCCACAGTGATATGTGTTCTAAGATGCTGTGCTCCATGGGCTAGGGCACCATGGGAGTCCTAGGTTTGAGTTATAGTCAGAAAAAGGCCTGGAGTGGTGGCATGTGTCTGTGATCTCAGCAACCTGGGGAAGATGAGACAGGAGGATCATGAGCGTGAGGCTGGTCTGGGCAAGAGAAAGACCCTATCTAATAAATAAGCCAGCACAGAAATGTACTCCTGTAATCCCAGCTAATAGGCTGAGGCAGGAAGAGCAACATGACAACATCCTATATAAAACTGGGAGGGGGAGACAGCAGGTGTAGTAGTAGTTATGGCCCTGGACTTCTACGTGGTAGATCGCCGTTCAAGTCCCAGACCTGGCAGCTTAAAATTCACACCGGGTGTGCGTGTCTGTGTGCCCAAAATCCTGATTGGAGAATGAGGAGAGACGGGATTGTGGTCCTAGGGGGTGTTTTCTCGCTTTCTATCTCTCTGACTCTCTGCCAAGCACAAATACCCTGTAACAAAAAATCTCTCTCTCTCAGAGGACCAGCATGTGGCGTGCTGGTTAAGGGCAATGGACTCCCACATGGCCAACCACGGTTTGAGTCCCGGACCTGATGGCTTGCTTTCTCACTTTCCCTGTCTCTCTCTCACTGGATTTGTCCCTCTCTAATCAAATTAAATAAATGAATAAATTTTTAAAAATCTCTCTCTCTCAAAAAAAAGGTAAATCCCTTGGTCTATGCATGAATCCAGTTTTACATGCACTCTATTAACTCACGTAAGTAGTTGAAATTTTGGTTTTCTCATCAAAACTTAGGTTTTTGGTTATTACTACTTGATGTGTATTATAAAGACTATTCTAGTAGCTGGATATCCTCAACTCTTATAAATTATCTCTGTAGATCTAAAAATGTTACTTACCTTTTTCTTTCACATATTAGTGTCTTTCCAATTATCTGCCAGAGATCTGGTCATCTATTAGAGAATTAGACCTAAACTTGTTCATGCACAAAGCATTGAAAGATATTTCTCTCAAATGGCAAAGGTGCTTTCTCTTGTCTTTAAAGAAGTCTTTATAAATATCATTTTATTTTTTATTTTTTGGAGAGGTTTTTGCTATAGAGCGCATGCGCTCTCAGAAAGACAGAGATACAAAAAGCGAGAAATCACCCCCCCAGGGAGGATGGCCATGCTGCAACCCCTTCTCCTCCATTCTCCTTTCAGGATCTTGGGCACGCCCGCACATGCGCCCAGTGTGAGTTTAAGCCACCAGGTCCAGGACTCGAACTGCGGTCGACTACATGGGAGTCCTGCAACATAGTCATTACATCAACTGCTGGTCCCAAGGTTCTTGACATCTGCAGTCAACCCAATTTCCAGAATCACTCTGCCAATCTCTAGCATGTGAAGCTGAGGGGAGGTATTTAAGTACTTAACTTTTCTTTTTATACAGAATTATTTATTTAATTCCATTTATTATTATTTTTTAATTTGACCAAAGAGAGAGAAAGAAAGGGAAAGAAAAAAAGCAAGCCACCAGGTCTGGGGTTTGAGCTGCAGTTGGCCATGTGGGAATCCAGTGTCTTTAATCACCACACCACCTGCCAGTCTCAGGTTTTGTTTTGTTTTGTTTTTTTATACAGCTACTTAGATTGATGGAAGATGGTTTTCATTTTTAAAAAATTTAGTTCCTTAGTTATGAAAGAATAAATCTCTTTTTCATATTTGTGAGCTACTTTTCATACTCCAAGACTGTTGTCCATTTTTACAAAGAACATCATTTTTCCTATTAACTCATTTTAATTCCTTCTGTATTAAGAAAAATAAAAATTTATCTGTCATGTTCATGAAAGATGTTTTTCATGATTTAGTTATCCTAATTTTATTTGAACTTATTTTTATGTATAGAAATTATGGGGGCAGGGACCAGCAGTTAGCGTAATGGCTATGTCGCTGAACTCCCATGTAGCTGACCGTGGTTTGAGTCCCGGACCTGGCGGCTTAAACTCATACCAGGCGCGTGTGCGTGCGTGCCCAAGATCCTGAAAGGAGAATGGAGGAGAAGGGATTGTGGCATGGCCATCCCCCCTGGGGGGGTGATTTCTCGCTTTCTGTCTCTTTGTCTCTGTCTGTCTGGCGAGCGCATGCACCCTATAGCACACACACACAAAAAAAACTTTTCCAAGAAATTATGGAGGCACAGGGGCCAGCACATGGCATGGTGGGTAAGGTGCTGGACTCCCACATACATGGCTGACTGTGATTGGAGTCCCAGACTCGGTGGTCTGAAACTCACCTCAGGTACGTGTGCATGTATGCTCAGAATCCTGAGAGGAAAATAGATGAGATGGGAATGCGGTGTAGCCATACCCCTGGAGGGGTGATTTCTCACATTCTCTGTCTCTTGTCTCTCTGGTAAGTGCACCCACCCTATGGCAAAAACCACCCTCATAAAATTATGGGTTTCTTCCTTCTTAAAAATATTCAAACCTATTTATCTTTTCCTTAGTGATTTCTTCCATTGTTTCTATACGTATTTAAAAATACTTTTCCTTTTATTTGTAAGAGACCACTTGTGCACGCACATGAGAGTGAGAGAAAGGTACAGAGATGAGCATCCTCCACAGGTCTGGTCACGACGCAATCCCCACCCTCAAGTCCTCCAGCCCCTAAATCTTGAATACTTCTGGCCAAGACCAGAAGATCAGAAATGGCTCTGGATCAGTGAAAAATCACTCACCTATGCAGGTGAGTCTTGGAATCTTCTCGCTGATGTGAAGATGCAATCCTGCCAGCTCTTCTCCATACTCTGTTGAATTAGTCAAGTTGGGTTTGGAATTGGAAATGCCTGATACAGAGAGAGATGAGCATGTGAGCCGGGATGAGTGAGTGGGAAAGACTGGGACCTCGAAGGAGGAAACACAAAGGCTCTGGAGACCACGTAGAGAAACTCATCTCAGAGCAGTGTGCGGCACTGGTGAAGACATCACTGCTCAAAGATGACTGGGGCATGTGGTGAGGGCCACAAACAGGTATCTGGGCAAGTGACCAGAAAGGTCTGCAAACCACCTGGCAGGAAGTGCACGGACCCTGACTGGACCCCATCAGTGGTTGGTTAAGACAGTGTACTTTTGTGGGACCAGCAGTTAGCGTAATGGCTATGTTGCCGGACTCCCATGCAGTTGACTGTGTTTGCATCCCGGACCCAGTGGCTTAAAACTCAGGCCGGGCACGGGTGGGTGCGTGCCCAAGATCCCGAGAGGAGAATGGATTGTGGTGTGGCCATCCCCGCTGGGGGGTGATTTCTCGCTTTCTGTTTCTCTGTCTCTCTGTGTCTGTCTATATATATATAGTGTAGTTTTGTAAAAATGAGAACAGACTCAGCCAGCCACAATTGAGTCCCACATTACTTCGGCACTTTTGGGCCCTGGAACAGCAGGCAAGGGTGTGATCTGACAATTTCATCACCTTTGCAAGGGAAATACCACCACCCATTTCACAGACCATATGTAATGCACTCGGGAGGGTTCCCAGCACACTGCGTGCTTTCTGTATTCAAGAGTAAGTTCTTACTGTAACTCCATCTCTAATTCACTCCAATTCAATTGTGTCACTAATGATCTCCTGTACCCTAGAACTTTCAGTTAAGCAGATGTCTATGAAGGCATAGAATACCTAACCGTCTTCCGGTCGTTCTCTCTTCCTCCATCAGGCTAACCCTAATCCAGACCCTCACCTCCTGAGACCATCTTCCCATAGGTCTCCAGCATGAGATCCCAGTACTGCTCCTTTTGAGTGGAATCCAGGTGTCTCCACTGCTCCTGCTGGGGGTGGGGGGAGGAGGGAAATAAAATACTGTGACTGCAATTAAGTTTTTTGAGTCTGCCTCCCATGTCTGTAAGAAAGCTAAGGAGAAAGGAATATGGCCAACAGAAGAGCTAAGGAACCATGGGAGGGCCACGCAGTGGCACAGTGGTGCACAAGTGGGCCACAGGAAAGGTCCTGAGCTCAAATCCTGGAACCTCCCGGTACACACCGGGCATGTACATGTGCCCATGCCCACGACATGGCTGAGGCTAGGACGGACTCACAGTATCAAACCCTGTTCTGGGTGCCTGTCACCAATCATTGAGTGTCTCTCTCTCTCCCTCTTCTTCCTTTCTATTCTTCTTCCCTCCGCTGCTCCTCCTGTCTCTGTCTCTCTTTCTCAGAAGAAATAAATGAATAAACTTTAAGAAAAAAATCATAAGAGTGTGGCTTCAAGGGATGAAGGGGCCAAGGGGGAAAAAACCTCAACATCTGTATTTTTTCCCGGCCTCAGTCGTTTCTCAGAACACGCTCCATCACCTGGTTCTTAGAACTCAGATTGCGCAGTGGTCACGTCATCAGTGGCCAGGGCTCCCTACACTCCCTCATCTAGCCTCACTGATGCCCTTCGCTCCTCATCCCAACATGCTGGGTTCCCAGCCCCATTTCTCCTGCCACATTTTCATAGTTCTCTCAGGCTCACAATGGGGTCTGATCATATAAGAAAAATACTGTGGGCTCATCTGAGGCCTGCACTGGGGACCCAGGAATATCTCACCTTACTATACCTCCTAAACCCCTGATGCAATCTCCCCACCTAGCATCAAGGCCCTTGTCCCAACATCAGTATTTTTGGTTCTGTTTAGAAATATTTAGGCAGGGGACCAGCAGATGGCATAATGGTTACTCACTGAACTTCCTACATCATCGACCCCAGTTTGAGTCCTAGACCCAGTGGCTTAAAACTCACGCTGGGGTTGTAGGCATGCATGCCCTAAGTCCCAAGGGGAAAATGGAAGAGAAGGGATTGGATGGCCATCTCCCATGGGGGTGATTTCTCTGTCTATCTCTATCTCTCTAGTGCCCTATAGCAAAAATCTCTCTAGAAGAAAAAGAAAAAGAAAGGAGGAAAATATTTTGGCAGAACCAACAGATGACGTAGCAATTATGTTGCTGGACTCCCACGTGGCCAACCGTGGTTCGAGTCCCAGACCTGGTGGCTTCAAAATCATGCCAGGTGCTTGTGTGTGCATGCCCAAGATCTCCAGGAGGAGAATGGAAGAGAAGGGATTGCAGATTTCCCTTTCTCTGTATCTGTCTGTCTGTGTCTCTCTCTGGTAAGCTCATGTGCCCTGAGTTAGCAAAAACCTCTAAAAGAAGAAAATATTTAGCTTTGGAGCCAGCAGGTGGCATGATGATCAAGGTGCTAGACTCCTAAGTGGTCATCCACGGTTCTAGTCCAGACCTGGCAACTTGAAAATCATGCCAGAAACATGTGCATCCATGCCTAAAATCCCAAGGAGAATGAAGGAGAAGGGACTGCGGTGCAGCCATCCCCCGGTGGTGATTTCTCACTTTCCCTCTCTCTCTCTCTCTCTCCAGGGAGTTTATGTGCCCTGTGGCTAAAATCTAAAAAAATAAGAAAAGAAAGAACATATTTAGGCTTTAAGTTCTATACTTCCAGGTACTTAGGAGTAGAAAACATACGAAAGGCATGAACCTTTTCCACAATGTACTTTTTTTTTTAACTCTTTCTAGTGCTTGTAACGGAGGAGGGGAAGTCTTTGAACAGTAAAGGTGTGATATTCCCACTATTTAACTAAGATCTGGACATGTATAAGGGAAAAGAGAAGAAATAAAAAGGAATTTGTTGGAAGAATCAACAAGAAAGACAAGTGCACCATCAGTCTCACCCTGAAACAAAGATGTGGGTCCAGAGAAGATCAAGAAGTTGCGATCTTACACACTTGCAATCTCCCCACCGTTCTGCACTTAAGGTCTAACATTATATCCACTTTCTTTCAGTTAGTGAGAAACTGATGGATTATCTGGAGCAAGGTGTCCCACTAACACTCCCAAAAGCATTAATTTCCTGAAGAATGAACAGAGAGGAGATTCAAAACTAGGAATGCCCTCTAGCTAGGAATTCAAATTTCAATGTTCCTACCAAGAGGCCATTAGAAACTCAGATTGTATAGCACAATGATTAGCAGCCCCTTCTGTGGAGGTAGATGTATGGGGTTTCAAGTTTCAGCCTGTCACTTTCTAGCTGTGTGATCCTGAGATAGAAGTAACCTTCTGGAGCCAGTCCTCACACAATGACGGTACTAAACTCAAAAAATCACTGGGGAACCAGATGGTGGTGCAATGGTAACAGAGTGGGACCAACATGGGAAAGGTCTGAGTGCACATGCTGGGATCTCCCTGAGCACACTGGGCATGCGCGTGCCTGTGATCCAAGCTGGCTGAGACTGAGGCTGCATGTCAGTGTGGAGACCCCATTGGGGGTGCCTATCTCTTTGTCATGAAAGAAATAAATCAGCTTAAGGGGAAAAAAGGAATAGTATAAAAAAAAAAAAATTGGGAGACCAGCAGTTAGCATAATGGCTATGTCGCTGGACTCCCATGTAGTCAACCGCAGTTCGAGTCCCAGACCCAGTGACTTAAACTCACGCTGGTCACATGCGCATGCGTACCCAAGATCTCAAGAGGAGAAGGGGTTGTGGCGTGGCCATCCCCCCTGGGGGGTGATTTCTCACTTTCTGTCTCTCTGTCTCTCTCTCTCTTTCTGGCAAGCACACTCACCCTATGGCAAAAACCTCTCCAAAAAAAAAAAAAAAAAATTGGTAACTTGGGGTCCGCAGGTGGCATGGGGTTAGGGTGGTAGGTCCCATATAGCTGACTGCACAGCTTGAGTCCTGGACGCAGTAGCTTGGAAATCATGCTGAGACTGTGTGCATGTGTGCCCCAAATTCCAAAAAAAATGATGGAGAAGGGACTACAGTGTGGCCATCCCCCCCCCGGATGGCAACTTGCTCTCTTTTTCCTGCACATTTCCTATAGCAAAACAACCAAAAAACATCACTGAGAGAAATAATAAGGTGCCACTTGTTTTCACAGCAGACTATACTTTCATTCACAGCATTTATCACAGTCCGTTAAATGTTTACATGTCTATGTGCAGATATGAACACACACGTGAGTATGTGGTTAACTGCGACCTCTACTAGCAGGTAAGCTCCATGCGGCCAGGACTCTGTCCTACTCTCACTGTGCTTCCCCAGGCCCAGAGACCTTGCTCCAGACGTGATACGTGTCGTGAGGGTAAAACAATGCTCTCAGCAAACAAGTCCGCAGTAAATGATATATATTACTACTACCATATGCACTCTCCTAGGCTCACCCTCCCAGGTTTGCAGAGAGAATTTCTGCACCCTTTCAGAACCCCCAAACTTGATAGCCAGGTATTATGTCATAAATAGCCAGGCCATAGGAAACAGAAATAGGGCAATTCTGGAGTCATGTCCCCTTGACACAAAACATTACCCAGGGAAGGCACCCTCAGCCCTAAATAAGGCTGCCCCTTAGCACTTCAAAGAGAAGTAGAAATGGCTCAAGGGAAAAGGAGACACCAAGAAGTCTTTAATTAAGGCCTAGTCATAGAGGTGCACACTACTAAGATGCTGTGCTGCTCAGGTGGCACCACATGAGAAGCCAGGTTCGATTCCCTTTCCAACCTCAACGCTGGGTATAGTCACATATACTTGGAATCTCAGTAACTTGGGAGGTTGAAACAGAAGCACTGGCCTGGCCAACAGAGTAAAAGCCTGTCTGAGAAAGAGATGGGGGACAGACATTGTGCTGTGGTAAAGCACAACGTTCTACAAGGCTGGACTTCACCGGAAGGCTCTATGTTCATGTCTGGAGATCTCTCTAAGTATACTGGACATGTGCATACCTGTGGTCTGGGGCTGGCTAAGGCTGAGAGGAGATAGATCACAGTGACAGCTGTCTGTCCATCTCTCTATCCTCTTTGTCTCTCTTGATCACGGAAGAAATATATAAGCTTTAAAAAAGAAAAAAAAAAAGAAAAAGCTCCAGCAGGGTGGCACATGCCTACAGTCTTGGCTGGAGACTGAGGCAGGAAGATCACAACATGGTGAGACTCTTTCTTAAAAATATGGAGAGTTTGGACCAGCAGTTAGTGTAATGGCCATGTTGTTGGACTCCCATGTAGTTGACCGCGGTTCGAGTCCTGGACCCAGTGGCTTAAACTCACGCTGGGCGCGTGTGTATGCGTACCCAAGATACCAAGAGAATGGAGGACAAAGGATTGCTGTGTGGCCATTCCCCCTGGGGGGTGGTTTCTCACTTTCTGTCTCTCTGTCTCTGTCTTTCTGGTGAGCGTACATGCCCTATAGCAAAAACCTCTCAAAAAACAAACAAACAAAAAATATATATATATGGTTATTCATAGAGCTTTAGACTTTCCTATAAATGACAGTATCTAAGTTATTCATAAAAATCACTCTTGATAATTCTTCTGAACATAAGCAGCTAACCTAAAACTGAAGATATTTGTGTGACATGAATAGCCTATGTTTTAAAAATTAAAATTTTTTAAGATATTTTTGCTAAAAGGTGAGTGCACTTGCCAGAGACACAGATGGAGAGACAGAAAGGGAGAAATCAAGCCCTAGGTGCAGCGGACACGAGGACTCCAAGATGGCGTCAGTCGTACCAGTGAAGGAGAAGAAACTCATGGATGTCAAACTTGGGGAGCTGCCAAGCTGGATACTGATGCGGGATTTTACCCCTACAGGCATTGCTAGAGCATCTCTGAGAGGTCACTGCCAGTATTACAGCAAGTAGGTCAACGTGAAGAAAGGGGGTGTTGCGGGATTTCTACGGCGCTGGCTGCTTATGTGCTCTCCAGCTACTGCCTTTCTTACAAGGAACTCAAACAGGAGCAGCAACGCAGATACCACTGAGAGGGCCAGCGTGGAGGGAAAACACTGAACCAGACCTTCATCTCCTTGGCCTAGCATCCCTTCAAAGGAACTTGTTGAGTCCTTTCATATCCTAATCCAGAATTCACACCCAATAAAAGATGACTGGTATGTGTAAAAGAAAAAAAGAAATCACTCCCTAGAGGGGATGGCCATGGCCATGCTGCAACTCTTTCTCCTCCAATCTCCTTTCAGGATTTTGGGCACAAACATATGCACACCCAGCATGAGTTTGAAGCCACTAGGTTCAGGACTTGAACCACAGTCAACCACATGGGAGTCCAGCACCTTAACCACTATGCTATCTGCTAGCCCAAAACTTAAATATTTTATGTAATATTAAAAAACAAACAAAAAACAAAACAAAACAAATTCTTTTATCAGTGGAGAAGTTGAATTTTTTAAAGAAGAAAGGACAGGAAGCTGGAAAGCAACATCAATATACTTAACTGTATATTGAACTATTAACTAGAACCACATTTTTTTTTTAAGAGGTTTTTTGCTATAGGGCACATGCGTTCGCCAGACAGATAGAGAGAGACAGAGAGATAGAAAGCGAGAAATCACCCCCCGGGGGGATGGCCATGCCGCAATCTCTTCTCCTCCATTCTCCTCTCGGGATCTTGGGCATGTACGCACATGCACCCGGCGTGAGTTTTAAGCCGCCAGGTCCGGGACACGAACCGCAGTCGACTACATGGGAGTCCAGGACATAGCCATTACGCTAACTGCTGGTCCCTAAACCACATTTTAAGTACAAACTTTGCTTTAAATATTTTAATGTTTATAGTATGAATTGTTAGCAGCTTATGTTGTTAATCCTCCATGGATGAAGCTATTTTAACAACCTCCTGAAAGTAATCAGCTTGAGCAAACATTGCTGAATATAGGAATTCTCAGTCTTGGTTGTTGGAACACACTCCCTTGCTTCAGTGCTAACAGGGAAAAGGATGTAAGTGCAAATCACAGTAATGTCTCACTAGTAGCCTGGCTTGCGGGACCCAAGGTCAGTTGCCTAGGTACCAGAACAGTAGTTATCAAGAATAATACGAGACAAAAACAGGACAGGGCCACCAAATCCCCACAATCAGTTCATTGAAAAACCAGAAAAGCTGCTTTGGAATTCTCGGAAAAGTGTACCTCCTCCTCAAAGCCACAAACTTATTCAAGGAACCCCTTGTTGGAGTAAAACCCTCTACTTAAGAGGCAAGAAGACACCACCAGTAGTCTTCTTGCCTTTTTCTCAAATGTGTAAGAGGGAAAAAAATCGAACTTCCTTTGATGGGGAAATCTATGTTTTTGTGTTGAAGCAGCACCATCTTGTGGGTTTGTGAGACATTACCACAACGACTTGCACAAAGAGATACTTGTTCTGTGTTTGTTTCCTTTACGTGTGAACACGCAGGGATCTAAGGTTATCACTGGACTCTCTGTGACATTCCAACTCAGACATGGTTTCTGATGCTGAAGTACTACGTGTAGAGAGAGTAATACCACTTGGTTTGTCTGGCATTATTCATGAAGTTCTTAATTTATGGAAGAGGTTAGAGGGAGTGACTGCTTCTGTTTATAAATTCCTGTCCCAGCCAGTGGCATGGTGGTTAAGTGGCTTGAGTCCTGGACTGAGTAGCTTGAAAAAGATGATAGGTGTGTACATGTGTGCCCAATACCCCAAGAGGAGACTTGGAGGAGAAGGGATTGCAGTGTGGCCATCCCCTCCGGGGAGTGTCTACTTTCTTCCTCTAACTCCAGTCCATGCTCATGCCCTACAGCAAATTGAAAAGCAAAATAAAACAAAACAATACAACCCCTCCACTTTCAAAGGATTCCATTAAATATCAAGGTCTTTCTGATACAAATAATTGTGAGTTTAGGGGAAGGATACTGAGATTAAGTAAGGATGACTTTGGGTCGAGCACTTATTAATCAATTATTAGCCAAATGTAGGGAATTGTAGAAACAAATACATGTGTATATGTGTATATAGTTGTCAGTTATGAATTGGTGCTACCAGCATTTTGAATCTTTTGACTTTCAGTTACCCAAAACTGTAGTGGTAGATAGATGTCTGTGCACTCTACTAGTAAAAATGTATTAATAAATACATAACTGTTATAAGGCTAGCCTGTACGTACCAGAGAAGCAACAAGAATCCTTCAAACCTGGTCAAAATATTTCAGAGACTACTACAATCTTTTTTATCAAGTGACCTCCTGCTTAACAACTTGGTTTCTGGTTACCTTGATTGTTTGTTGAGAGATTTTTGCTATAGGACGTGTGTGCTCTCTGGAGAGACAGAGAGATGGAAAGCAAGAAGTCAGCCCCCAGAGAGGTGGCCCTGTCTCAATTCTTTCTCCTCCATCCTCCTCCTGGATCTTGGGCACACACACGCACTCTCCCAGCATGAGTTTCTAGCCACAGTCTGGGACTCAAACCACGTTCAGCCATGTGGGATCCAGTGACATAATCATTATGCCATCTGCTGGTCCTGGTTTCTAGAGGAAGGGTACCCTGATTTACTAAAAAGGTCTATACCTCCCCTGCCACCTCCACCATTTCCTTTTTCCCAGGATAAACTGCAGCATTAGTATTGTAGTTTCTAAATTCTGAGCCTGGACAGCTGAAGCTCTGATTCTGGTTTGAAGCAGGGCATCACCACCACCTGTCTTCTCTATTTCACCTTCACTCTAAAGTTCCTCCCCAGGCAAGTCCCCAAAAGAATTCCCTGAAGATTTTAAACAATGTTTCAATTAGGTATATAGGTTCCTGAAAATTTTTATTTTCCATCAAATGCAACTTTTAGCTATTAACTAGGTAATCAAGATAAATCTGTCTCAAAGATTTCTATTCATATCTACGATCAAAATGGAATAGCAGGAACTGGATTTACCTACTGTGTTTTTCAAAAATTGCACAGTAGGTGGAGCGGAGCAGAAATGAGATCCCACAAAGTGGGGAAACGAATTAAGTGATTCCTACATTGTCCAAACTCAACGGCCTAAAGAGAGGATCTAGGCTCTGGTGTTATGAGGGGGAAGCCAGTGTGAGCCAGGCATCCCAGTTGAGTTCTGCGTAAGGAGCTCGGAGTTTAAAGAGGACAAGGTGACCAGATTCAGCAGGGTAGAAAATTAGAGAGAGGGGAGCTACACAAAGAGAGAGCTCTGGAAAAGAACCACCTAAAGAATCAGAGAAGCTGGAAAGTATTCATATTTCCACCAACCAAAGAGGAAAATCTAATACATTAAAAGCCATCAGACAGGGCCAGCAGGCAGCATAGCGGTTAAGGTGTTGGCTGACAGAAGTTCGAGTCCTAGACCCTGCAGCTTGAAACTGACACTGGGGGTGTGTGCGTGCGTGTGTGCCCAAAATTCCAAAAGGAGAATGGAGAAGAGACTGCAATGCGGCTATACCCCCTGAAGGGTGATTTCTCACTTTCTGTCTCTCTCTGTTTTTCCAGCAAGCACATGTGCCCTATAGCAAAAATCTCTATTAAACACACACCAAAAAAAAGGAAGGAAGAAAGGCAGGAATCAGGCAGAGTACGCAGAAGAGCACTACCTCAGTAGTGAGGAAAAAAATGAGTTGTAGATTCATTCATTATATGGCTTCTCTAGTGCCAGTACCCAAATATCTTAACTGCATCCCAGAGCAGAGCCCAACAATGTTTACAGGAACCCAAAACATCCAGCACCCAACAAGGTAAAAATCACAATGTCTGATATCCAATTAAACATTACTTAAGCACACAAAGAAGCAGAAAAACATATCTCACAAAGAGGAGATTAATCAGTCTATCAAAACTGACCCAGACTGATCAAGGTGGTAATTGGTAGACAAGGATATTAACACAGCTACCATAACCACATTTCACACATTCAAGAAGCTAGAGGAAAGACTGAACACGTTAAGTACAGTCATAAAAGACATAACAAAGCCTCAGTTCAGATTTCTAGGATGAAAAGATGTCTGAGATGAAAAATATACTGTAGGTGACTGACAGCAGATTAGATGCCCCAGAAAAAATAATTAATGAACTGGAAGACATAAAAATAGAAACCACTCAAATAGAAAAAAATTAGTAAACTGTGGTATAACCTGAAGAGATTTAATATACTAAATACACTGCACATGTATTATTCTCTTCTGAGTATCTAAGGAGAGGAGAAATATGAGACAGAAAAAAGCAGTTGAAGAGATAATGGCCAAATATTTCCAAATTGGATGAATATCTTAAACCCACGAGTCCAAGAAACTCAATGAACCCTAAGCACAAGGAACAAAACAAATGACCCCAAAGCTCATCATAGTCAGTCTTTAAAACCAGTGAGAGGGGTTAGCAGGTGGTGTGGTGGTTAGGGCACTGGACTCCCACATGGCTGACTGCGCTGAGTCCTGGACCTGGCAGCCTGCTTTCTCACCTTCCCTCTCTCTCTGATCAAATTAAAAATAACAACAACAACAATAATAAATAAATAAAATTAAGCAAAATAATTCTTTAAAAAAAAAAGTGAGAATAGGAGGCCTGCAGATGACATGGTGGTTAAGTTGCTGTATTCCCACGTGGCCAACCACAATCCAAGCTCTAGGCCCAGCAACTTGAAAATCATACTGGGTATGTGCACGCATGCTCAAAATCCCAGGAGGAGAATAATGGAGTAGAAAGGACTGCAGCATGGTCATCCCCCTGCCCCAAAGGGGGAGGAAAGTGATTTCTTTCCCTCTCTCTGACTCTGATGACACATATGCCCTATGGCAAAAATCTTAAAAAAAAAAAAAAAAGAAAGAAAAAGAAAAAAAAAAATAAGACTATTAAAAAAAAAAAGAAAGAAAAGGGGCCAGCAGGTGGTGTGGTGTGCCGGTTAAGGACACTGAACTCCCACATGGCTGGCCATGGTTCGCGTCCTAGACCAGATGGCTTGCTTTTTCACTTTCTCTCTTCTCTCTCCCTCCCTCTCCCTCTCTGTCCCTCTCTGATCAAATAAAAATAAATAAATAAGTTAAATAAAATAATTATTAAAAAAAAAACCAAAACCAAAATTAAAATATAGGTAGTATATCTGGCATTATTCTATTTTATGTAACATTCTAGAAAATTCAAACTAACTTAAGGTGACAGAAAGCAGATCAGTAGTTACCTTGGAATAGTGGTGGCGGGGGATGGAGAAGAAGGAGGGATTATAAAAAGTAAAAGGGGAATTTCTGAGTGGGATCAATATGTTTATTATCTTGATTGTGGTTATGATTTCATGAGTGTACAAATATGCTGAAACTTAACAAACTGTACATTTTAAATATATGCAGTTTATTGCTTTACTTCCATAAAGCTGGGGGTAAAAGAAAATTCACCCACCCAACATTAAATATAATCATTCAAAATCTTAAACTGGGGGTCAGCAGATGGCATAGTGGTTAAGGCACTGAACTCCTATGTAGTCAACAATGGTTCGAGTCCCAGAGGCTTAAAACTCATGCCACGCTGGGACCAGCAGTTAGCATAATGGCTACATCGCTGGACTCCCATGTAGTTGACCATGGTTCAAGTCCTGGACCTGGTGGCTTAAAACTCACGCTAGGTGTGTGTGTGTGTGCTCAAGATCCCTAGAGGAGAATGGAGGAGAAGGGATTACGGCGTGGCCATCTCCCCTGAGGTGATTTCTTGCTTTCTATCTCTCTGTCTGTCTGGCGAGCACCCGCACCCTATAGCAAAAACCTCTCCAAAAAAAAACAAATAACTCATGCCAGGCACATGTGCATGCATGCCCAAAATCCCAAGAGGAGAATGGAGAAGGAACTGCTGTGTGGCCATCCCTCCGGGGGTGATTTCTCACTTTTTGTCTCTCTGTCTCTGTCTCTCCACTGAGCGCACATGCCCTATAGCAAAGAAAGAAAGAAAGAAAGAAAGAAAGAAAGAAAGAAAGAAAGAAAGAAAGTCGAACTGACTTCTACATGGTGCTTAGACTGGGTAACAAAAGTCTTAGAATAATCCAAAGGTAATAAAAGAGAAGAGAGGGCTGTGCGTGTATAGAGACAAAATCTGCCTCTACAGAGGAACTTGTATGTTGTTCCAGAGGCCAGATTCTATTACTCAAGGTGATAATGAGGAAACAATGTGGCTTGATAGAAATACTGAACCTCAGGATTTATTCCACATGTACTGTAATTGTTCCTGAGCGAGGCCCTCCTCTCTGCTCCACTTCTCAGGCTGTGCCCCACTTCTGTCCTCCTCCTGCAGGAGTAAGCTCACCTGAGGTGCTGATGGGAGAAGTGAGGCTCCGAAGTCCTGGTCTCTGATGAGCCTTTCCTCAGGTTGGGCAGGAAGCTGGGAAGTAGCCAGAGCTGAAGTAAGAAAGGGAAGTTTTCAGAATCTACAAGTCTTCCTTAACCACTCCCCAGAGACACAGATAAAAGTCTTCACAAATTAGGGACCAGCAAACGGTGTAATGTTTATGTTGCCGGACTCCCACGTAGTCGACTGTGGTTTGATTCCTGGACCCAGTGGCTAGAAACTTATACCAAGTGTGTGTGCATGCCCGAGATCCTGAGAGGAGAATGGAGAAGGACTATGGTGAGGCCATGCCCCCTGAGGGGGGGTGATTTCTCACTTTCTGTCTCTGTCTCTCAGACAAGCACATGCACCTTATAGCAAACATCTCTCTTAAAAAAAAATAAAAAGAAACAGGGACCAGCAGTTAGTGTAATGGCTATGTCGCTGGACTCCCATGTAGTCGACCGCAGTTCGCGTCCCGGACCCAGTGGCTTAAAACTCATGTTGGGCGTGTGTGCGTGTGCGCCCAAGATTCCGAGAGGAGAACAGAGGAGAAGGGATTGTGGCGTGGCCATCCCCCCTGGGGGGTGATTTCTCACTTTCTATCTCTCTGTCTCTCTCTGATAGTGAGTGCACGTGCCCTATAGCAAAAAACTCTCTCAAAAAAAAAAAAAAAAAAAAAAAAAAAGAAAGAAAGAAATTACACTTGTTATGCCATCTAAATTTCTAGATGTGTTACCTCCTGTAACAAGCTTCGGCTCCCTCCAACCTTCCAAATGTCTCCTATTTTCACCCACTTCTTTCTTTAGAACTAAAATCCAAATTGTCTGGCTCTGTCCTAAAGTGGTTAAAATATAGATTTTAAATCTCTGATTCATGATATTTCATGTAATACCCTTTACCCTGTTGCCAAGCTTTCAGGGATACCCCAATCTAAGCAGTATGTCATTTCATCTCACACTTGGGCCTATCACCCCCAAATTTCTCCAAGAGAGTACCACAAACACCCCATGATATTGTCCTCACCTAATTCCGGTTCTAAATCAGACTCCTCTTTTACAACGTGGCTCAGCAGCTCTCCAGGAGAGTTCTGAAGTCCCAACTCCTGGGGCACCACTTCAAGATGGGGCTCCACACTCCCCACATGGCTGCTTAGAGACTCCATCTTCTCAGATGAGATTTCCTGTCCTAGCACCTGGATGCTGATCTAGAGACCAAGCAGCACTGATTATTGAAGGATCCAGAGTCGGAATTTCTGAAAGATACAAAGCTAACTTTCTAAAACAGATCATAACGCTATCTTTAGGGACACAAGTAGGAAAAAAGAAAGCCAGCTTTTATTTCTAGTCTAGCAGGAACCAGTGGAAGAAATATCCCAAAAGATACCAACAGCTGAGACCTGAACCAGTTCTGGGAGACCTTCGAGATGTGCCACTAAAACTGTGTTTCTACTGGCTGGTCTCCACCAATTAAAACTCGGGCATCTTTTGGTCAACTTGTGAAGACAGAATGGGATGGGAGACTTTATCCTCAATCTCCAATGGCTGTAAAGCATTGAGGGTCAAAGTCTCAGAATCAGGTGCAGTATAAGGACACCCAGATGTGGTAAAATAACAAATATCCACGTGGTCTTTGTGCCTGCTTCCTGACAGAGTTCCTAAAAACCTTTGTAATTTCCTGAGTGATAGGAATGTAGGAAGTGTCTTCTGTTCATTCACAATGAGACCTTTTCAACCATACCTGAGTCTAGGTTAATATGGTGACAGGCAGAAGGCTGACTAGAGGATTGGGACTTTCACTCACACTTCCCAACTTTGGGACGGGAGAGACACTGGAGATTTCAACCAAAAATAAAAGACTTCATAGACTATGCCAAAATAGTGAAATCTCCATAAAAATCCCTGAACGATGGAGTTCTGGGAGCTTCCAGGGTGGTGAACTCGAGGTCCCCCATGAAGGTATACTAGGAGAGAGCACGGAAGCTACACACCCTCTTCTCCAGACTCTGCCCCATGCAGCTCTTCCACTGGACTCTTAGGAACTTGTATCCTTTATAAGAAGTAAGTAAAGTGCTTTCCTAAGTACTGTAAGCCATTCTAATAAATTATCAAATTTGAAGAAAGGATTGTGGGAACTCCCAAATTTATAGTCAGTTTATCAGAAGTACTGGTGATACAGAAGTACCTAGGATTTGCAATGGGCATCTGAAGTAGGGGCATCTTGTGGGAATATGCTCTGAACCGATGGGGACAGTGCTAACTCCAGGTAATGGAAGACTGAATTGCTGGACACCCAGTTGGTGTCACAGAATCAGAGAACTGGTTGTTGGCTGGGTTCATAAGTGGTATCAGAAAAAAGACAACACATTGGATGAGATCCCAAAGGATACCTATGCTTCATTCACAGATCCTAACACTCTCTGCTTACCCACTGCCAGAGTCTCCAGGGATCTCCCTTCAAGCTCTCCACAAGGGTCACTGCCTCCTCTCCACTGCCTGGACACTGTTTCCGCACCCACATCTGGATCTCCCCGGGCAGGATGGTCAGAAACTGCTCCAGCATGAGGATCTCTAGGATTTGCTCCTTGGTGTGAACCTCTGGTCGCAGCCACTGGAAACAGAGCTTTCGAAGTTGTCTCAGGGTCTCATGGGGCCCAGACATCACCTGATAACGAAACTGCCTGAAAAGTTGGCGTGCAGTCTCCGGACTAGAGGGATCCCCTTGTGGGACAGCATCTGGTCCAGGGAACAAGGAATCCTCGGTCTTTGCCAGCAGCGGCAGCAGGCCTGGGGCCTGTCCCACGTCAATGGGCATTGTCTGGTTTGGAAGTCCTTTCAGGTGAAGTGGGTCTGGGGTGCAGATGTCTCGCGGGGAGAACTAGGTCTTCACGGGGACATGCAGAAGGAATGAGATCAAGTGCTAGACGGAAGAGAAGAACATATTTTCAGAAACAAGAAACTCACGTACCCTACATAAAAAGCCTTGGAGTCAACCATGGATCTCTTGAAACTGCTCAGTGGATACACTATTTTAAAATTAATTCTAGGGGAGGACCAGCCCCGTAGCCTCACAGTGAAGAGAGCTGGATCCCACATGGTAAACTATGGTTCAAATCCTGGCTCCAGCATCTTGAAAAACATATGCCTACATGTCTAAAATCTCAACAGGAGAAACAGAGAAGGAATCACAGCATGCCTGTGCCCCATTGTGAGGTCCTTTCTCCCTCTCTGTCTCTTTGTCTCTATCTCTCATTGGCACAGACACACATGCTCTGGCAATGAAAAATTTACCCTAGGGTGTAGTCTTAACTCCTAATATACAACCTTTCTCATCTCTTAGGATGCCATGGGTGTTAATGGGGGGCTCTCGATTCTGGATAGTCAAAAACTCCAATGTCTATCATTACTGATTGGCCCTTTTTTTGGAGAGGTTTTTCCCTATAGGGCGCGTGCTCTCACCAGAGAGAGAGAGAGAGACAGAGAGAAAGAAAGTGAGAAATCACCCCCCCCCCAGGGGGGTTGGCCACACCACAGTCCCTTCTCCTCCATTCTCCTCTCAGGATCTTGGGCATGCATGCACCTGCACCGGGTCCAGGATTCGAACTGAGGTCCACTACATGGGAGTCCAGCAACATAGCGATTAAGCCATCTGCTGATCCCCTGATACCATTTCTAAGCAAGTATCATCACCTGCCCTTTTTATGGTATGTTCTTTTGGTCTTCAAATGTCCAGACCAGGCAGAAGAACAAAGTGCACCATAGGAAGCATTTTCTACTTTCTCAAATAATTATTTATTTTATTATTACTATTACCATTTAATTTACTATAGGACATGTGTGCATGAGAGAAAGTGAGAAAGCAAGCCCCTAAGTCCAAGACTCAAACCACAGTTAGCCATATGGGAGTCCAGCACCTTAACCACCACGCCACCTACTGGCCCAAAGCATTTTCACTATAGATTTTACTACAGATTTCCGAGAATGGCTCTTCTGCAAAAAAAAAAAAAAAAAAAAAAAAAAAAAAAAAAAAAAAAAAAACTTCTATATCAGCAACCATGTATCTGAACATTTAAAAAATAAAAAAATAAATTTAAAAATAGCTGGGCACTATTATTGAAAGCTGGACACAAAAACAATCTAATGCCCTAGGAATAAAGGCTAATGTTAAAATGATCATGTGTTTCCATGGTAAACAGGAGGTCAAAGAGAACAAATTAGATCTTCCCCAAAAGGTAAAACGAAATTTTCAAGTGACCTCTTCTGAGTGCTGCATTGCAAAAAGGTCTACCAAGGAATTTATGGGAAATCTGTGATAACGGAAACTTTCGACCTGGGGCCTAAAGGTTTAGAACAGATAATGACTACCTCAAAAATATTCCAGGGACCAGCAGTTAGCATAATGGCTATGTTGCTGAACTCCCATGTAGCCAACCGCAGTTCGAGTCCCGGACCTGGTGGCTTAAACTCACGCCAGGCACATGTGCATGCATGCCCAAGATCCCCAGAGGAGAATGCAGGAGAAGGGATTGCGGCATGGCCATCCTCCCTGGGGGGTGATTTCTCGCTTTCTATCTCTGTCTTTCTGGCGAGCACACGCGCCCTATAGCAAAAACCTCTCAAAAAAAAAAAAATTCCTATGCCCTTAAAATAAGTAACCACTATTTTATCTGAATGATATCAAAACTTGGAAGATAATAAGCAAGAAAGTGAAATAAAGAAATATTAAGTGACAAAGTTAATAGTAAGGTATTTTTAAAGAACCATGCATTGTATCTAGTTAACTTTTTTTTCAGGTAACCCTAACACTGGGTCAATCTTTAAATGTTACGAAGGAGCTAGAGGTCATCATTTTTCCCTAACACTAATGGCAACAATCAAAACAACACCCTATCACTTGGGTGTCTAGATTAATCAGGGAACTATATAATACTCTAGCTTTGGGGCTGGCAGGTGGCACGGTGGTTGAGGGCGCTGGAATCCCACATGGCCAACTACGGTTTGAGTCTCAGATCTGGCAGCTAGCTTTCTGTCTCTCTCTCTCGTCAAATTAAAAAATAAATAAATAAAGCTAAATAAAATAAATAATTTTTAAAAACCTCTAGCTTTGAATAGCTGTTTTTCTTAAGGTAAAAGAAGCAATGTACTCACCCTCACCATTTCAATCAAATAATTCATCCCACAGCAGGAAATCATTACAAAAAAAAAAAGTATGCTTTTTCAGCAGTCAAACAAAATGGAAAAAGGCTTAAAGGATCATCACATTTTTCATATGAATCTCATTACATTTATTTTTTTGCTTAAAAAGAAACCCATAAGAACTGAAAGGCAGTGCAATGGTGAAATGTGGTGCTCTCTGAGACTGACCCACATGGGAGAGTTCCAGATTTGCAGCTAGAGACCTCCCTGAGTGTTCAGGGCTGGCTGAGGCTGGGGTGGGTCACATGTCAAGACCTTATTGGAGCTCCCATCTCTGTCTCTCTGTCTCTCTTCCCCACACACATGAATCAAATAAAAAAAGACTTATAAAATAATAAATCCACATATTTCATTTTTATATTTATGTAGGATATACCGTGTAGTGTGATATATATTAAGTGCTCAATATATACACATTTGAGGAATCCTGTTTCTGCCCATGGCAGAGTAACTGGTAATACTGACTAGCCTAGTTGCTGGAAACAACTATAAAACTGAAGAAAACATATATGAAGCAACTGGAGAATAAGGCAAGCAAGAATGTAGTTCTTGAGAGAAGAGAAATTTATGAGGTAAGCACCAATATCATAAAGTTGGGGACAATTTTCCAACTGCATAGCAGGACATTGGAGCTCAAACAGAGCACGGCGGTCTCACTAGGTAGAGGAGGCAGAGATCAGAATTTGGAGCTGCTGAAGTTGCTGGAATCTCAAGAACAAGTCTCAGCAAAATTCACAGGTAAGACCCAGTCAATGGTCTAGGCTCGTCAACTTATAACTTAAGAAAGAAATTGGGTTTCCCAAAAATCTGCCCTATTAAAACATAAGACCAACTCTTTCACCCAAGACCCCTACCTGTTAGAGTGTGAGATCAGGGCCTGTTTTTTGTTTCTTGAGACCACCTCCTCATTTCTGCACCCACAGTGGAAGAAGGTGGGTGGAGCTATATTTCTGGTGCTAATTCCAGTTTACCCTCTCTCCCAACTAGGAGCAGAGAAAAGCAGGCAGCTCTTTCACTCCAGACCCCTACCCAGGTAGGGCGTGAAATCAAGGTCTGATTTTGGATATCACTCCTCACTCCGACATGCTCAATCTCAGGTCAATGCCCTACCACATAGCCACCCAATCAGTCTAGATATGTTGGAGCCCAACACCTGAGCACTGTGAGGCCTTGGAAGAGTTCTGTTCTACACTCACATCAACAAAAGGAGAGGAAAAACCCTCTCTGTAAATCTGAACCTTCACTCGTAAAAGGTGATTTCTCACTTTCCCTCTCTCTCTGTCTGCCTCTCTGGCAAGCATCCACCCTCTGACAAAAATCTAAAATAAAATTTTTAAAAAAGTAAAAATAATGACAATATAACAGGAGTAAAGGTAAAAGATTAAAATAGTATGAAGGAAGAGTAATGGAATTAACTTGTTATGTTATTACACTTCCGAACTGCCAAGAAGGAAGTGGGAGGCAAGTGGTGGGGAAGCGTCAGGTGGGAAATGGGAAGTGTAAAGGTGTTAAGTGAGAGGTGGGAAATGAAAAATATGATTTGTGAAATATAAAGTGGTGCATATTAAAGTCGATTTTGGTAAGTTAAAGTAAGCTCTGGTAAGTAAATAATGTATACTTGTAACTCTAAAACTATTATCCACCAATGTATAGATAAAAAGCTAATAAAGGAATTCTGAAAAGCACTCAACCCAAACTGTGTAAAGAAAGGAACAAGAGAGAAACAAAACTAAAAGTCAAATAGAAAACAAGACAAGATGGTAGACTAAAAGTCCACTACATCAATAACTCTATTAAATGCAAATGGTCTAAACAATCCAATTATAAGTCAGAAATCACTGGATTTTAAAATGCAAGAACCCACTATATGCTGTCTGCAAGAAACATATGAAACACAAAGACACAGGTTGAAAACAAATAAATTTTTTTAAAAAGACATTCTTATACAAACAGCAGGCATGAAAGCTGATATGGTTACGGTATATCTGACCAAGCAGACTTGAAGATAGAGAAAAAAATAAAAGGGGCCATTCCATTGTAAGAAATAATTCACGTGGCTATATTAGGAAAAAACAAACTAAACTCCACAATAAGGAGAAATAAAGGACATTTCACAGACCAGCAAGTGGCAAGGTGGTTAAGGTAGCTGGATCCCACATGACCAGCTGTGCAACTCAAGTCCCAGACCTCATAAGGTTGAAAAAAACACTACAAGCCTGTGTGTGTGCCCCAAATCCCAAAAGAAGTAGAAAGGGGATTGCAGTGTGACCTTCACCCATAGAGTGCTTTCTCACCTTCCCTCTTTCTCCTGTGAATGCACGTACCCTCTAGCAAAAAGGACATTTTGTAATGATAAATGAGTCAAATCATCTAGAACATACAACCACCATAAATGTGTATGCCCCAGGATCAGTTTTAAAAGAACTACCCCTCACAGCTCAAGACTTAACCACCCTTCCCTAATTGAGAGGGCAAATACACAAAATGAAAAACAAACAACAACAGAAAATAACACCGGGACCACCAGATAGAGAAATGGTAACAACGCTGGATGCCCACACGCTGGACGCCCACATGGCCAACCGTGGTTCAAGTCCTGGACCCGGCAGCCTCAAACTCCCACCGAATCCTGAGAGTAGATTGAAGAAAAAGGGATTGTAGCGTGGCCATTCCTCGCAGGAGAAGGGTGACTTCTCGCTTCCTGTCTGTCTCTGTCTCACTGGCAAGCAGATACGTCCTATAGCAAAAAAATCTCTCTTAAAAAAAAACAATCAGTAAGGGTATGGGAAACCTGAACACCATAACTAACACAGAACATTAGACTCAACAACTGCAGAATACACACGTGGAACTTCACCAAGAGACCGTACATGTAATCCAAATCCAACAGCCTGAAATCTGGAAATACATATTCTCTGACCATAGTGCAATTAGGCTAGAAATTAGTAACCGCAATCTATCTTATTAAATAGCACTTAGTACACTCCAGAAAAAGAAATCACAACGGAAATTAAAATGTATTTTATACTGAATGATAATAAAAACACAGCATGTTGAACTTCATGGGAACCAGCTAAGCCAATACTTAAAGAAAAACCAGCTGTTTTGAATAAATATGTTTAAAAATGAATGAATATACAAAAATACTCCACTATCTGAATTTATTCAGGTCCTAATAGTTCAATTAACCCAAGATTTTAGATAGCAAAATATTGATCTGTAAATTTATTTGGCTCCTGAACTAAAATCCACCATTTAGATAACATTTAGGAGAAATGACATTTACAGAAAACTCTAGATCTTACCAAACATTTAAATGATGTTAGTAATTACTACTTCTGGATGGTGGTGAGAAACCTGTCTCAATTATTCAAAATACCTTATAGAGAGGGTTTATATACCAATTACTGTACTATATGACGGATCTGCTTACTTTAGTTACAAGAATTTAAAGTTATCAGTTATAATTATTAAAGGTTTAAAAAAATTACAGTGAATTTTTATATGTCCGTCTAAGTATACTTACCACACATACGTAAGTGCATACCTGATTACGTACAGAAGTAACTATTTACTTAAGCACGTGCTAAATATAAATCACTATTTGCTTTTCATGTTATTCCCAACTCTTGTAATCACCCTGCAAGGTTAAGTATTAAAGTTTGCAGATCAAGAACCTCTTAAGTTCACAAGTGGCAGCCACATTCGAACCCAAGAGCTCTAAAACCTGTGTTTTGGACAAGAGCTTTGCCAACCTTGGGTAATTTGTGGGGGCGTTTTGGAACTGTTACACACGGTCGGGGGAGCTACCGGCGTTCAGTGACTGGAGGACAGGGCAGAGCAGGCCACCGGAGATGTAGTCTTCACCGGCATCCCCAAACACCGACAGCACCCTGATGAGAGACTCCAGGCATCCTCCTAGAGGGCTACGTCTCCCCGAGACTCATTTCAGCCCTGGGTAGAAGAAGGCAGCGAAGAGAAGCCGTTTTTGGTTCTCGGCGCAGACCCCGGCCAGAGCTTCCGTCCTCGCCCGCAGGTAAGGTTTCAGGGGTCCCCAGGCGCCCCGTCCACGATCAAGGCCCGGCTGCCCTTCCCCCGCACCCGCCGCGTCCCTACCGCGTCCACAGGCTCTGCAGCCACTACCGGGGTCCCGATCGAATCCCGCGCGGACCCTGGAGGCCTCAGGTCTGACCCCGGAAGACCAGCAGAGAGGCCCACCCAGCCTGGGCTCTCACCTCGGCCTGGCGCCGGTTTGGGGCGCACTTCCGGGAGCGGAGCGGCTGCGCGCGCCTGCGGCAGCC
>NW_006160007.1:2029510-2048202 GCF_000334495.1 Tupaia belangeri chinensis | reverse complement strand
CCCCTGTCCGGCCCCGCCCCGCCCGGCAGGGTGCTGCGAAGCTGCTCTCGCCTCATTCTTCGGTTCCTTCGCTCCTTGATTCATTCAAGCATCCTGCGTTCCTTTCCTTCCTGCCACGCAGACTTTTGTTGCGCACCTACTCTGTGCTAGCCTTTAAGCCAAGCACTGCGAGGACTGCAAAGATAATCTCGTTGCTTGTCTCGGATCCTCTGTCCAGTCCCCACAACCAGAGTTAGACTCTGCCATTATTCTTGGTTCTTAACCTAGGTCTCCCGTCCCTGCCATTGTGCTTTGGTAATTTGATTTTCCACAGCCTTACTCTATCTTGCTTTTCCTCCAGCTGTCATCACCTCTGCTTGTCCTGGGCTCTCACCTCTCCCTTGTTCCCATCCAGTCAGGTGCCAACCTCTCTTCCAACTCGGTCTGGTCTCTCTACCTCTTTCTCTCCCCCTCACTCTGTGTCTCACTCTGTATCATCCTTCATTCCTTCCCCTTCTTCCCTCTCTCACACACCAAGACCTACGATTTTTACCTCATTGTCTCAGCCACCTCTCCCTCTCTCCGTTCTACCTCTTCCCTACTCAGTTTCACATCATTTCAAACTGAGATAATGAACCCCGCCGGCTCACCAGTTCTGAAGTTTCCAGCCTTGCCCGTGTCTAGGCCATCCTATGTCCAGCCACAGCAGTCATCAACACGTACCTTGCCCAAACCTGGGGGTTCAATCCAGGGCAACTGGCAAACAGAGTATTCAAAAAAGAAATTCTCAGTATACTGGAGTGCCCTGTCCCTGTTTCATGCTTAGAGGAATGGAAGGTACCTCCTTTGAAGGAGTAAAGCTTTGAGGGTAGAGGAGCTGATGTTGTCATATACTTGAAAAACTGACCAGTGGAAAAGGGATCCAATATGTTTTCTAGGTCCCAAGGTCTGAACAAAACCCATTGCGTGGAACTATTATTTCGGTCTAACCTAAGTAGAAGTGCATAATGTTGACCTGTGTAACAGTGCAGCTTCATGTAGGTCTGCCCGCAGCGTGGCTAACCACTTACCAGGAAGAGTCAGTGGAACACCAGCACTGGGTGTTACGACACCAAGGTCCTTTGCTTCTAAGAAAGTCAAGAAATATGCTGGTTGGGAGGAGAAGGTGATAGATTTTATCTTCAACATGTTAGCTTTTAGCTGATCAACATCAAGGAAAATAACAGTACCTCAAACCTTTAATTGGACCACAGATCCCTTTGTGAATCTGACAGAAGCTGTAAAACTTTTCCCAAAGCAGATACAGACACATCTACATACGGCATTTTGTGCTCAAATTCAGGGAGCTAACAGAGCCCTGAAGACCATCTGGGAATCCTCGAACCTCAGCTTGAGAACTCCAGAATGGTTTATGGTTCCTAATACGGAAGTGACACTTGGAAGTTCAATCATTTAATTATACTAGCATTGTGGGACAAAGCAATAAACCCCTCTTCACTCTGAACAAAATGAACCAAAAGGAATTTTTAAAATATAGAGACATCTACCTCAACTATTTCTGTTTATTTATTATTCATTTATCCAATATTTATCAGATGCCCAGGAGTAGTCCAATAGCTAGATATATAACAGTGAACGAAATAGACAAGCCCCATCCCTCATAGGACTTATATTTTTAGAGGAGAGCTGAAAAATAAATACACAAGTAACAATAAGTATGGTACAGAATAATAACTGTTGCAGAGGAAATTAAAGCAAAGTAAGGAAGATAGGTAGTGTAAGAGGTGGAGTACAAGTTATAGAGGGTAACATAAAACAGCCTTGAGGGCCAGCCCATGGCACCGGTGGTTAAGGCAGCCAGATTCCACAGAGCCAACTGCATAGTTGAAATTCTGCCCACAGTGGCTTGAAAAACACACCAGGGGCATGTGCATGCACCCTCAAAATCCCAAAAGGAGGGAGAGATGGAGAAGGGATTGCAGCATAACCATTCCCCGGTAGGGGATGCTTTCTCAATTTCTCTCTCTCTCTCTCTCTCTCTCTCTCTCACTCTCTCTCTCTCTCTTTCTCCATGTGTGTGTGTGGCAAGCCCACGAGTCCTTTGGCAAAAAAACTAAAAAAGTGTAAAAAAGAAAAAAAACCTTGAACACAGACGTAAAGTTAAGTAGCTAACCTTGTGTATAGAGAGCTTTCCAGGCAGTGGAAAAATAGTTAAGTCCTGAGACAATGAGTAAAGATAAGGAGACAAGGCATGAGGCCTATTCCCTAGTCTACATCCAGGGGGATCAGGGAAATTAGGAGGATCTACCAAGGGAGAAAGACACTGAGGAGCCTTGGAGGAAGAAGGAAAACCTGACAGAGTGGTATCCTGGAGGTCATGTGTGTAAAACATTCAAAGGAGTAGGGCCAGAAAGTGGTGCGGTGATTAAGGCACTGAATTCTCACATGACCTAACACAGTTCGATTCCTGGGCCCGGAGGCTTGAAAATCACGCCAGGCACATGTGTACATCTCCAAAATCCTGAGAGGAGAATGGAGGAGAAGGGATTGTGGCACAGCCACAGCCAGGGGTGGGGAGATTTCTCCCTTGCCTTCTCTCTGTCTCTCTCCAGTGAGTGCACATGTCCTGTGGCAAAAACCTAAAAAAGGGAAGGGAGTAATCAAGTGGACCAAATGCTAGTGGTCAGGGCTGGCTCTGAAGTGCAGTGGTAACACACTGCTCAAGCAAAGCTGAATCCATGCGAGAAATGGCAGTTCACTCAGTGCCCTGGCCAACCTGTACAAACTGGTCATGACGCTGGCTAGTTAGGAAGGCTGGCAGGTGGGAGGGCTAGATGCCCAGCTACATAGTGAGACCATGTTGAGGGTACTTGTCTTTCTCTGTCTCTCATTCTCATGAAAGATCTAAATAAGCTTTTAAAAAATGCTAGTGATCAAATTTAAGATGAGGATTAAAACTTGATGATTGAAGGGTCAGCAGATGGCATGGTGGTTAGGGGTGCTGGGCTCCCATATGATTGACCACGGTTCAAGTCCCAGACCTAGCAGCTAGCTTTCTTGGTTTCTCTCTCTGTGTTTTGCTCTGGTCAAAATGAGGGAGATAATTATGGTGTAATGGTTACGTTACTGGACTCCCACACCAAGTCCTGGACCTGGCAGATTAAAATTCACACCGGGCATGTGTGCATGCCTGCCCAAGATCCAAAGAGGAGAATGGAGAAGGGATTGCGGCATGCCCATCCCCCTGGAGGGAGTGATTTCATGCTGTCTTTCTTTCTCTGTCTCTCTGGCGAGTACATAAAAATCTCTCTCAAAAAAAAAAATAAATAAAAGTAAAGAACCATAATGATAAATAAAAGAAAAGAAATAATTCTTTAAAAAAGAATTGATGACTGGTTTCATTGGGTTGTGATGATTTCTCCAACAATCAATAATTCCCCCAATAGCAACAGGGGGAATTATTGATGACCTTGACAAGAGTGTTTGGAAGTGAAGAAAAACTGAATGGAACAAATTCAATAGAGGACGAGAAGAGAATTAGAGCAGCAAATATAGACAATCATTCAAGAAGTTGTGCTATAAAGGGAAACAGCAAAATTAGACAAAGCAAGAGCTGTTACAGCATGTTTATATGCTAATTTTAATGACCCAGTAGGGAGGAAAATCTTGCAGAGGAGAGATTGGACACTTACTGACAATGTCCTCAAGCAGAGAAATCTAGGCTTCATGGGACCCCCACAGGAAAAATCTCCACTGAAGAAGAGTTTCAAATAAAAAATTACAAGCCACACCAAAAACAATCCACCACATGGGCGAGATGGGGAATGGGGAGTGGTTGATGAAAGGGTACAGAGTTCCAGTTAGACAGGAAGAATAAGTTTTAGAGATAATAGCTAATAATAATGTACTGTATATTTCAGAATTGCTAAAAGAAGCATTTAAAACAATGTTTTCATGACCAAAAAAAAAAAGAATGAGTAGGTCAGATGATGGATATTTTGACTTACTCTTTTACTGCATGTTCATATATATGAATATCACATTGTACTGGGCTTTTACTTCACAGGAATCTGTCTTCTACCAATAGACAAATCACAGAAGCTAAAGCACAGCTGCATTTGCTCCATGATAGAGCAGGACAAGATGTTCAAAGAGAGCATATAAAATGTGAGAGAACTATCATGAGAGATATACTATGATGAATTTGCAATTCATGGGACTCGAAGATGGCTAATGGTTACGTTGCTGGACTCCCATGTAGTAGACCATGGTTTGAGTCCTGGACCCAGTGGCTTAAAACTCATGCCAGGCGCGTGTGCATGTGTACCCAAAATCCTGAGAGGAGACTGGAGGAAAAGGGACTATGGTATGGCCATCCCTCCTGGGGGATGATTTCTCACTTTCTCTCTGTCTGACTCTCTCTCTTTGTCTCTCTCTTGTGAGTGAGTGTGTGCCTTATAGCAAAAAAGAAAAAAGAAAGAAAGGAGTGTTTGAGTAAGAATGTATAGAGTCCCCTGCTCTAAATCGGTGCTTCTTAAACCTGGCAGCAGGGACCAGCAGTTAGCGTAATGGCTATGTTGCTAAACTCCCACGTAGTTGACCATGGTTCAAGTCCCGGACCCAGTGGCTAAAACTCATGCCGGGCACAAGTGCGTGTGTGCCCAAGATCCCAAGAGGAGAATGGAGGAGAAGGGATTGTGGCGTGGCCATCCCCCCTGGAGGGTGATTTCTCACTTTCTGTCTCTCTCTGTCTTTCTGGCAAGCACACACGCCCTATAGCAAAAACCTCTCCCCACCCCCCAAAAAAAAGAAAAAAGAAAAAAAAAAACCTGGCAGCACATCACACTCATATAGAAGGCATGTCGAGCTCACATTATTTGGCCTTTTCCCTTAAATCAGAACCTCTGAGGGGTGGAACCTGGAAATATTGGGTCATCAGAAAAGTCATGAAGCATTTTTACATAGAAATGCACTGATTTGAGAATCAGCATTAGAGTCTATGGTTATAAATAATCACCCACCAATGCAAACTTTTGTGTTTTTTAGGTTTTTGCCATGGGGCACCTGTACTCACCAGAGAGAGACAGAGAGGGAAAGTGAGAAATCACCCCCAGGGGAGATGGCTGCACTACAATCCCTTGTCCTGCATTCTTGAGATTTTGGGCATACACCCACACATCCAGTCTGGTTTTCATGCTACCAGTTCTGGGACTCGAACCGCAATCAGCCATATGGGAGTCCAGTGCCTTAGCTACCACACCACCTGCAGGTCCCCTCCTAACTCAAACTTAAAAAGACAACAGATGCAGGTAGTTGCCAGACTTAACATAGGTAGGAATAATGATAACCCAATACATGGAAGAACACTGGCAGTTTGGATGAATTTGGGAAAAGCCAAAACTAATCAAATTTGTTTGTTTTTTTTTGCCAGAAGGCACATGCATTTGCCAGACAAAGAGAGAGTGAGAAAGCACCCCCCACCCCCATGGTGTGCTGTCGCACTGCAGTCCCTTCTCCTCCATTTTTTTCAGTATGCCAAGATTTGGGACATACATGCACATGTACCTGGTGTGTTTTTCAAGCTGCTGCGGGCCCCAATTCAAACCATGACTGGTCAGGTGGGATCCAACTCCCCTTCACTGACTGGATTGGCTCCACCACAAGCTTTTAGTGGTGACTTTTACCCAGGAACCCTTAACACAGAAGTCTCTTCAGTATAAATATTATAAGAGCTCAGCCATCTTTACGTGCCTCAGTTCTCTACTCAGTAAAAGAAGCGCTAGTAATAACACTTTTTTAGAATTACTAAGAGAATTAAATGAAACCATATGTGTAAAATGCCTAGAAAAGAACCTGGCATATAATAAAATCTAGCTGTTATGATATCTTAATTTTTATATACCATCTGCTTTAGGATAGGAGATTCTGGGAGAAAAAATGATAATAAAAATTACTGTAAATGAGCATAAACATTTATTTCTACCATGCTTTTAATATTAATTAATTAATTTAATTTAATTTGTTATTATAATTTTAATAATAAATAACAATAATTTATTATTTTTAATAACAAACAATATTTATTATTATTTATTATTAACCACGCCATGCCACCTGCCGGTCCCATCTACCATGATATTTTTGCCACAGTGTTTCAAGATGATATAGAGATATCTTAGGGGAAAAAAAAAGATTTGTAATGGTCAGAAACACAATAAAACTCTCAGCTATATGGAGACCAGCAGATGGCATAATGGTTACATCACTGGACTCCCACGTGGTCGATTGCTATTCAGGTCCCAGCTCCGGCAGCTTAAAACTCACACCAGGAGCATGTGCATGCATGCTCCAAATCTCAAGAGCCAAGTGGAGGAGAAGGGAATGCAGGGTGGCCATCCCCTCCAAAGGGTGATGTCTCACTTTCTGTCTCTGTCTCTCTGGCAAGTGCACGTGCCCTATAGCAAAAATCTCTCTTAAAAAAAAAAAAAAAGAACAGAACTCTCAACTAAATGAACATAGCTATGTAAATTGTCACACATTCTGTAAGAATGCAGTGAATATTTCATTTTACCTCAAGATTAAAGCTCAAAGGAAACCTATGAACACTATCTCCTAGAGATACCTTGCTACCACCATGCGCTTTTCTGTGACAGGCCAATGTTATCTTATTTTGTCTTTTTAGAGCTCTTCCTGGGCTCTGAGCTTAATCTCTGTTCCTGTAAAATATCAAAATTCTGATGTCCTGCATGTACCAAGAAAAGGTTAGAACTTTAGCCATAAAGTCTCAAATTCACTGAATGCTGTGATCTCACTTGGTCAAGACTGTCTAATACAAGAGCTTGTCTTCAAGCAGTTCATGGAAAATGTGTATTATTAAGAAAAACTCTGCATGGAGAATTTTATTTGCCAAAATGAACTCATACTTTATTTTGATTTCCTACCCTCCCTTTTAAAGACCCTAGTGTGTTGATCCACCAGAGTACTCATTCCTGCCAGAGAAAGAGCTCCAGCTTTCAGATGCTAATTAATTTTTAAAATTGTTATTTATTATGGTTATTGTTCTTCAGTTTGACCAGGGAGAGAGCCAGAGAAAGCAAGCCGCCAGATCCGGGTCTCGAACCACAGTCAGACATGTGGGAGTCCTGCACTTTAACCACCGTGCCACCTGCCAGCCCCACAGGTAATTCTTTATCTCATTGATTGGTCAGGGTCCCTTTCACGTTTAGGGAGTTCTATGTAGGTGACAATATTAGAGAGATTAGGTAAGAGCCTCATATTCCCTTAAACCTCCCACCATCCAGAACTCTCTTTTAGTCTCCACACGCATCTCATCTTGACCCCTTGTTAGCTGACCTCGGCTTTATGTGTGGTCACACTCCATGCTACCCATAATTTCCTCCATTTTCGGGCACTGTTCCCTTGCTGCACTGATGACCCTATCGACTTGGACAGCTTCACTTTGTCCTTGCTGAATCTGTGACATCTACATCACCTTGATGGCCAAGACTCCGGAAAATCTCCTCAGCACTGGGCAGTGGGAACCTCATCTGTCCCTGCTGCCTGCCACTGGGGATGGCTGGCCGCCCACCCACGTTGAGACTCTGTCTGCGCTTGGATTTTCACATTGAACTTTCCTCCTTTCGACAGAAGCTTCCAGGAGCATGGGGTGGCTCCTGAAGGTCTCACAGCGTATTAAGAGAAACAAGGCTTTTTCTTCCCCTGGAGAGACAGCCAGACTGGTGACTCATCTGTCACTGCTAATTAGTGCAAAGGGTCTGAACATCGGGGTGCACACAGAGAGAAAAGAATCAGGATTAACCAGACGCCAGGGTTGGTTTTTTTCCCCCCTCTTAATAATTATTTTCCAGAGTGTCGCCTATTCATGATGTGGTGTTAGGAGGACAGAAAGAAAATAAAGTTAACCAGCAGCCATGGTCTGTTTTAGAACATCTTGAAGTGGACCACTGCAGAGAGTTTGAGGTTGCCCTGGGAGATGGACAGAAGAGACAGCCAAAGGACCAGAATATGAGCCCCATCTTGGAAGAAGCTGGTTACCAAGAATTAGGCGAGGAATACATTCATTCCATCTCAGAATTCTGCCCAAGATCCATTCTCTTCTCCAGTGCTGATCCAGACCCCCAAACCAGGAGTTGGGAATTGGCGACATGTGTTTTGTTTGGCAAGAGGAAGATCTTAATGGTTTCTTAAGTTTTTTTTTGATCCATTTTGAACTCAATCTGATTTAAGGTTTGAAGTGTGGACTCAAGTTTACTTTTCACAGATTTCTACCTTTGGACAGAGAGCCCAGCTTTAATAATGTTTTCAAAAATATTTAAGTCTGTTTCTGGTCTTTCTAATTAGTTTTATGACTCTGTATACTCAGGCGCCAATTTCACGGTTTTTTTTTTTTTTTTTTTTAGAATTATTTATTATTGGGACCAGCAGTTAGTGTAATGGCTATGTTGCTGGACTCCCATGTAGTAGACTGACGTTCAAGTCCCAGACCTGGTGGCTTAAAACTCATGCTGGACACTTGTGCATGCGTGCCCAAGATCCCAAGAGGAGAAGGGATTGTGGCGTGACCATCACCCCGGAGGGTGATGTCTCACTTTCTGTCTCTGTCTGTCTGGTGAGCGCATGCATCCTATAGAAAAAAACAAAACAAAAAAACAAACAAACAAACAAAAAAACCCTCCCCCCCAAAAAAAGAATGGTTTATTATTATTATGATTTTAAATTTGCTATAGGGCACATATGCTCATCAGAGAGAGACAGAGAGGAAGAGTGAGAGAACAAGCCACCAGGTCCAAGACTCATACTGCAGTTGGCCGTGTGGGATCCATAACTCTAACCACCACACCACCTGCTGGCCTCCCACCAAGTTTGAACAATTGTTGATTTAAAATATTTTAATTTCTGACAGGGCTTATTTCTCTTTTTTCCTGGCCAGAGGGCATATGCATTTGTCAGGGAGAGAGACAAAGTGTGAGACAGAGAGAGGGAGAAAGCATCCCACAACAGAGGATGTTCAAGCCTTAATTTCATCTCCTACAGGATGGAGAAATGCACAGGTGTGGAGGGCACTGCATATGGAAGCCATTTTGAGAGCTATCCACCATCTTAAGAGCTATCCACCATCTTAGAAACCTTTGGGTTTCACTTCCTCGTTGAGCAGACAATTACAACAGTCCCCGGAAAGCCATATCAGACTCCTGATTGGCTCCCCCTGAATCATACCTAATTTGTATTTCGGACAACCAATCAATGCCCACCAGCTTGTATATAGCTCGCCATTCTTCCTCAATAAACTGAAGACTTGATCAACACCTCGTCTTGTCTCCACTCTGTTTCTGTGTGAGTTTGTCCCCTTTCTTCGCTCTCTCCCCCAGGTGACTGTTCCACTGTCCTGCGGGTCAGGACACACACATGCTCAGCCGGTTTTATAAACTACAGGGACTGGAATTCAACCTGCTGTTATCCATGTGGGATCCAACTCTTGTGGGATCCAGCTACAGGACGAGCCCCCTCTATTTTTCTTTTTTCAGATTTTTTATTTTACTATTTTGGCTTATTTTTACATATTAACTTGAAAATCAGTCATTTTTTCTTAGACAAATAAAACATTCTTTTGGGTGGGGAAGAGTAGTAGGTGGCATGGTGGTTAAGGTATTGAATCCCACATGCCTGACTCAGTGGTTTAAAAACTCATCAGTTTGAAAAACATGCCAGGCATGTGTGTGCATACCTAAAATCTTGTGGGGAGAATGGAGAGGAGAAGGGATTGCAGCATGGCCATCCCCCTAGGGGGTGATTTCTTACTTTCCCTCTCAGTGCCTCTCTAAAAAAGGCCTTTTTTTTTCCTGTAAGGTTTGAATAACTCATGGAAAGAAGTAACTGGGTCACATAAAAAGTAAAAAGTAGTGGGACCAACAGATAGCATAATGGTTATATCACTGGACTCCCACATAGTCAACTGTAGTTTGAGTCCCGGACCTGGTGGCTTAAACTCACGCCGGGCGTGTGTGCATGTGTGCCCAAAATCCCAAAAGGAGAATGGAGGAGAAGGGATTGTGGTGTTGGCCATCCCCTCTAGAGGGGGTGATTTCTTGCTTTCTGTTTCTCTGTCTCTCTCTGGCAAGCACACACTTCATAGTAAAAATCTCTCTCAAAAAAAAAAAAAATGTAAAAAGTGGGACCAGATGATGGTGTAGCAATAATGGAGCAGTCTGCAAGGCCAACCCACATGGGAAGGTTCTAGGTTTGAGTCTGGAAGTGTCCTTGGATATACCAGGTGTACACATGCCCATAATCCAGGGCTCATGGAAGCTACAGGTTGATTTAGGGACAAGCGCAGAGAGACTGAGCTTAAAAAAATATTTAATACAAAGAAAGAGGAAGATGGAGATGATGTATGAAAAAGACACAATGGGAATCAGCAGGTGGTGTGGTGGGTAGAGCTCTGGACTCCCACATGGCTGACCTTGGTTCAAGTCCCCAGCCTGGCAGCTTGCTTTTTTGCTTTCCCTGTGTCTTGCTCTGTCTTTCTCTGGTGAGTGTACATTCCCTGTGGCAGATTAAAGAGTGATAGTAATAAATAAAATAAAATAAATAATTATTAAATAAAAGGCAAAATGGGGACCAGTAGATGGTGTAGCAGTTACATTGCTAGACTCCCATGTGGCAAACTTCAGTTAGAATCCTGGACTTGGTGGCTTGAAATCCATGCCAGGATGCATGTTTGCTCAAGATCTTAGGAGAAGAATGGAGGAGAAGGGATTCCGAGGGGGTAATTTCTCATTTTCCCTCTCACCCTGTCTTGTTTCTCTCTCTCTCTCTCTCTCTCTCTCTCTCTCTCTCTCTCTCCCTCTAGTGAGCGCATGTGTCCTAAGACAAAAATCTCTAAATACAAAAAAAAAAAAAGACTGTGAACAAAGGAGAAAGGAAGTGGCAAAATTCTAGTTCTTTGAAAAATTTTAACTCTTTATTTATACCAAATTTCTGGTATTGGTTTGTCAGAAAAGAAAGCCAGAGAGAAAGCACATCATGATTTTTTGAACAACACAACAGTTTCATGTGAAAGTCTTAGGACCCTAAATTGGTGTTAGAATGTGCCTATGTTTTGTGAGGTATAGGAGACAATCTGCTAGTTTTTATCTAAGAAGCCAGACAGGGTCAGGGAAAGAATGATTTTGGATGAGTTGAGTTGAGTTATAGATAATCTTTCTTTCGACTGTAGGGAACTGGTATATGAGATACTTAATATTTAAAAAAATATTTATTTAATTTGATTTATCGTTATTTTTAAATATGCTATAGGGCATCTGTGCTCAGTAGAGTCAGAGGAAGAGAGAAAGAGAGAACGTGAGAAAGCAAGACACCAGGTGAAGGAGTCAAACCATAGCCAGCCATGCACCTGCATCCAGTGCCTTAACCACCACCACATCACCTGCTGGCCTCAATACTTACTATGTTAACAGATCAACATTAAAAAGAGACTATCAAAAACTTTTATGTTGTAGGGGGCCACCACATCAATAAAAAATTATTGCTGGACACAAAAAAAAAAGAATTTTTAGAATGTTGAAAATAATTGAATAACTGAACACTTGGGGTAAATAACAAAATTAAGTTATACACTATACGAAAATGTTAATGAACAGGTAAGAAGATGTCACGAAAACAAAAAATATGTATGAATTAGGTTTCACAGAAAAAGTAGAGACACTTATGAAAAATGTAAATATCTTACATTAGTCATATGCTAAGAGGCTCGTTAACTCTAAATAGTTCCCTGAAAACTATACCCCACAGAATCCACAGGTGGTGTGGTGGTTAAGGGCACTGGACTCCCACATGGCTGACCACAGCTTGAGTCCCAGACCTGGCTGCTTACTTTCTCTCTCTCTCTTTCTTGCTCTGTCCCTCTCTGGTCAAATAAAAGAAAGAAGGAAAGAAAGAAAGAAAGAAAGAAAGAAAGAAAGAAAGAAAGAAAGAAAGAAAGAAAGAAGTTAAAATAAAATAATTCTTTAAAAAAAAGTTCATAATTTTTTGGGCCTCAGGTGGCATGGTGGTTAAAGGTGTTGAATTCCCACATGGCTGACCATGGTTTGAGTCTTGGGCCTGGCAGCTTGTTTTCTCCTTTTTCCTTTCTTTGTCTGTCTCTCTCTGGTCAAATAAAAATAATAATAATAATAACAACTGGAATTAAATAAATGAATAAGTCCTAAAACGTGTAATATTTTTCAATGTTATAAGTAAAATATTCTGCCATTGTTATTTTAATGTATTATTGTAATTATGCATGAGACTTGGAATCATAAGTTTATAAGCCATTTATATTCATCTTTTATTAATTTTTCTTTATTGTATTGTGTTACTGGTTTGTGTGCTCTTTAGAGATTAAAGTAATTAAAAGTCTTTCCATCACTTACGTACTACAAACAAAACATGAAGTGTTCCTGGGGTTCTGCGGAGTATAGTTTTCAGGGAACTATTTAGAGTTAACGAGCCTCTTAGCATATGACTAATGTAAGATATTTACATTTTTCATAAGTGTCTCTACTTTTTCTGTGAAACCTAATTCATACACACTCTGGTTCTTTGGATGGCATAAGCTGGTCAAAGCTTCTCTCAAGTCCCATTTTTCAATTAGACAAGATGCTCAAATGCTATCCAGATGCCTGCACAGCTTACAGCCCTTTGCCTGATGAGGCAACATCAGTCATTGAATGGCTGAGCCCTTGGAGACTTGAGGGAGGACAGGAGGCGAGTTTTGCTACAGCCAGCTACTGAGGCCTTATAGGGACTATCTGGTGACTGTTCCAGCCAAATAGAGGTGTCTGACTCTACTTATTACTTCCCCAGAGGCTGAAATTGGGGTCCTAAGGTGAAATCCAGTTGTAAATTACTTTTGCTTTGCTTAGAATGTGAAGTGAAAATGTATTCTTAATTTAACCACTGAGACATGTATCTAAATGAACAAGCAAGCTGGATTTCTCAGCAAAGGTTCTCCATTGCAGGGGCTCTGCAGATGGTACTCTCTCTCTCTTTTTTTTTTTTTTTTGAGAGGTTTTTGCCATAGGGCGCGTGCGCTCGCCAGAGAGACAGAGAGAGACAGAGAGACAGAAAGTGAGAAATCACCCCCCCCAGGTGGGATGGCCACACCGCAATCCCTTCTCCTCCATTCTCCTCTCGGGATCTTGGGCACGCACACACACGCGCCCGGTGTGAGTTTTAAGCCAACAGGTCCAGGACGTGAACCGCGGTCGACTACGTGGGAGTCCAGCGACATAGCCATTACGCTAACTGCTGGTCCCAGATGGTACTCTCTCTTTGCAGCTCCCTCTTTGTGTGTTGATACCCTAAACTCCATATGAGGACACTAGTCATATTGGATTAGAGTCCATCTGTCCAACCTTGTTTAACCTGCATTAATATTTTTTTAATGGCCAGAGGGCATGTGCTCTAGCAGAGAGAGATAGAGAGTCAATGTGCTGCCTGGTATGTTTTTCAAGCCACTGTGGCTGGAATCAGAACAGTGGTTGGCCTTGTGGGATCCAGAGCCCAATGGATACCACTTAACCACTGCACTATGGGGCCAGCCCATTAATCACTTCTTTTAAAGACTCTATCTCCAAAAATAGTCACATAACGAGGTGTTGTTTTTGTTTGTGTGGTTTTTTTTACTTTTTTTTTTTTTTTTTTTTTTGCTAGAGGGTGCATGTACTTGCTGAAAAGAGAGAGAGGGAAAACAAGAAAACACTTTCTCACACTGCACAAGGCACAGTCATGCCACGATCCTTTTTCCTCCACTTTGTACTTTTCTCAGGATTTTGGGCACCCTCGCACACAGGCTTGGCATGTTTTTCAAGCTGCCAGGTCTGGGATTCAAACTGCATAGTTGGCCATGAGCGATCCAAGCGCTTTAACCACCATGACACCAACTAGCTCACATTCAGAGATAAAAAGCAATAAGGGCTTTTTTTTTTTTCCTCTTATTGAAGAGGTTTTTGCTATAAGGGCGCGTGAGCTTGCCAGAAAGACAGAGAGAGAAATAGAGACAGGAAGTGGGAAATCATCCCCCAGGGGGTATGGCCACACACCGCAATCCCTTCTCCTCTATTCTCCTCTTGGGATCTTGGGCACACACGCGCACGTACACATGCCTGACGTGAGTTTAAGCCACCAGGTCCAGGACTCAAACCGCGGTCGACTACGTGGGAGTCCAGTGACATAGCCATTATGCTAACTGCTGGTCCCAATAAGCAGTAAGGAATTTGACATATGAATTTGACCATTGGTGAACTCAGTTCAGTTCATAATAAATGATAAAACACAAATATGTTAAAAGAAAGTGTGCATAAAAAAAGTAAAAATCTCTTACACAGTTTCATCATTCTGAACAAATCAAAGTCTTTTCTTGTTTTTGCCTATAAGAAACCTAATCAATGAGTATTATCCCTGGTTCTTATCCACTAGTTTACAATATCAACAACAATGCAAGCATACATCAGTTTTGTTATAAACCCAGCATTTGGTATTATTTTACAAAAAACCCTGATTAGTTATGGATAGCTCTTTTAATTTAGCTTCCCTTAATGAATTTGCTAGGTTTTCCTAGTAAATATTCCCCTTAGATTTATATGTTTCTTATATGTTTATCTCATTTATGTTCATTTAACTATACCACTCAGTGAATGTTTAAACGTGATTAAACTCATTTTGAACAAAAAATACATAATCTAAACCAATATTAGAAATATGTATAGACATATATAAGTGGTCTTCAAATAGATCATGGATCATGTGTACTTTAAAATAATTATGCATGGGGACCAGCAGTTAGCATAATGGTTATGTCGCTGAACTCCCATGTAGTTGACCACAGTTCGAGTCCCGGACCCGGTGGCTTAAACTCAGGCCAGGCGTGTGTGCATGCGTGCCCAAGATCCCGAGAGGAGAATGGAGGAGAAGGGATTGCAGCGTGGCCATCCCCCCTGGGGGGTGATTTCTCGCTTTCTATCTCTCTGTCTCCCTCTGTCTGGTGAATGCATGTGCCCTATAGCAAAAACCTCTCAAAAAAAATTATGCATGGATTTCACTTTTTTTTTCACCAAATTATTCATGCTTTAGTCCTATTTTTCAATGAACTTTTTGAATAATCCTTGTATATTATATGTGTGCACACATACATATATGTATATACATACATACACGTGCACACATACATATATGTATATACATATATGTATATACATATATATACGTGTATACATTTTCTAGTTATTGTTTAATCTCTAGTATTGTCCTTAAGATCTCTTTTAAAGGAACAAACTGTAAATTAATTTTTTTTTTTGGAGAGATTTTTGCTATAGGGTGCGTGCGCTCACCAGATAGAGAGAGACATAGAGACAGAAAGTGAGAAATCACCCCCCAGGGGGGATGGTCACGCCACAGTCCCTTCTCCTCCATTCTCCTCTCAGGATCTTGGGCACGTATGCACATGCAACTGGCGTGAGTTTTAAGCCACTGGGTCCGAGACATGAACCGCGGTCGACTACGTGGGAATCCAGTGACATAGCCATTATGCTAACTGCTGGTTCCCCTGTAAATTAAATTTTTATTAAAGAATTATTTATACTTGGAAAGAGGGCTTGTAACACTTTGTATAAGATTGTGAATATATCAATTGTCCACACCAAATAACAGGGTGGAGAAACTAAAAGTCCTCTAAGCCATTCTTAGCACTCCAGGCCTTAAGGAACTAAAAACCAGTAATGAGATACACACAACAGAAACATGTAGACAACAGAACTGGTTGGGAGTCCTTCCTGCAGCTACTAGAATAAAGTATCAAAATATTGCTCCAGGGGGCCAGCAGGTGGTATGGTAGTTAAGATGCTGGACTGTCACATGGCCAATCGCGGTGGAAGTCCCGGACCTGGTGACTTACTTTCTCACTTTCCCTCTCACTCTCTCTCTCTCTCTCTCGTGAGCCCACGTGCCCTATAGCAAATTTATACATAATAATAATAGTAAATAAAAAATAAGTCTTTAAAATAATTTCTCAAATAGAACTGTTTGATATTTACTCATCAGGCATCTAGAGCCTGGTGATGACAAGATACTGCATTTGGAACATTTACAAACTGTGGGGCTGCTGATGCCTGTATGAGAAAGTTGCCAAGCCATAGGAAATGCACAACTATTTTATCATAGGTCAGGAGAGATTCCTTCTCTTCTGCATCTGTTTATTTATTTATTTTTTGAGAGGTTTTTGTTATAGGGCTTGTGTGCTCGCCAGACAGACAGAGAGAGACAGAGAGACAGAAAGCGAGAAATCACCCCCCAGGGGGCATGGCCATGCTGCAATCCCTTCTCCTCCATTCTCCTCTTAGGATCTTGGGCAGGCACGCACACTCGCCTGGCGTGAGTTTAAGCCACCGGGCCTGGGACTCGAACCGTGGTCAACTACATGGGAGTCCAGTGACATAGCCATTACACTAACTGCTGATCCCCTGCATCTGTCTTTTCTAATCATCAGTAAGTTGTGTTGATATGTTTAAGAGAAGTATTTCTGGGCCAGCAAGTGGCATAATGGTTAAGTCGATGGATTCCCATGGGGCTAACTGTGATTTGAGTCCTGGACCTGGAGGCTTGAAACTCACACTAGGCACTTGTGTGTGCATATGCCCAGAAGAAAGGAGGAGAACGGATTGCATTGTGGCCATTACCGCTGAGGGGTGATTTCCTGCTTTCTGTCTCTTAATCTCTCCAGCAAGCACTCATGCCCTATAGCAAAACTCTCTAAAAACAAAGTATTTCATTTGATTTTTGATTCTTACTCCTCCTGTACCTTACAGGGAGAGAATGCTCCTCCTTTTCGGTGTCATTTGCTGTGTCTCTTCCTATCAGTGCTATGCAGAAGATGTATCAATAGAATACTTACCCTCTACACTGAGGATGGGTACCTTGGATGGGAACGTTTTTCTTTTGGGTTCCGACAAGATTTCCCCTTGAAGGACATCACATTTCGGATTCTCCAGGCCCAATAGCAGGTGGGCTATGATTCTGAGATGGGGATCTGGCAATGTTTATAAAGACCTGGACTTGAAGACACTGCACAGTCTGACAGCCTCTTGGAGGAGAGTTCTGGAGACTAGAATGGGCAGGCCCTCGACTCACATACACCCACCTGCTCTCACCATCAAGTTGTCTTTACTGCCTTCGCAGTTGTACCCTAAGTCCTGTGGCTAGCTACTGTTAGGACCTGAGCAATCAAGGTGATAGATAAGGCTGGGTTTAGAGAAAAAAGGCTTTTCTTTTCTTCCTAAAGATTTTTTTTTTTCTTGCCATAGGATGCATGCCCTCACCAGAAAGAGAGGCAGATAGAGACAGAGAAAAAGTGAGAAATCACCCCCTAGGTGGGATGGCCACACTGCAGTACCTTTTCTTCCATTTCTCCTCTTGGGATTTTAGGCAAGCATACACACATATGACTGGTGTGCTTTTCAGGCCACCAGGTCTGGGACTTGAACTGCATAGTTGGCCTTGTGGGAGCCAGTGACTTAACCACCTCACCACCTGCTTGCCCAAGGCAGGGTTATTTTTGACCTTGCACACATTTCCACCATGTTAGGAGGAAATTCTAGTTCAGATAATGTCTAGGTGAAAGGAGTTTCCAACAGATGGTTGTGGTGTAGATTTTACAACGCTTCCAAGGGCAGAAAAGATCCAGTTCCATAATTTAGATTTCTTGGGAGATAGGATAGCTAGTCCTTCTATGATAAGTCCAGAAACCCTTGTTCACAATTCCAATGACAATGTGGTTGACTGACAAATCTAGCCTTTTAGAGGATTATTCCCCTCCCCCCCCACCATTAGCTATTGCTTTCCAAAAATCAAAGTCTTTGTAAAGCAATGGAAATCACTGGATATTGTTTTCTGGGATTGTCATTTTATGTCATTTATAGTAATGAGTATGGCTGGTCCTACATGGTGCAGGGGAGTGGGGGAGTGAATCCAGTGTGTGTCAAGGGGAAGATGGTGATGTATCAATAGATAGCATATTTTGGGAGGCCAGGGAGTGCTGGGTGCTTCAGAGAGTGCTTCTCAAATTTAATGTGCATATTAGTTACCTAGGGGGTATTATTAAATCGTATACTCTGATTCAATAGTTTTGAGAAGAATCCATAAATAGTACTTGGGGTAGCACTCTTCAGGACTCTCCAGCACAGCATAGGGAAATACTAGACAGGAATTACGTAACAGGAGCTGCACACTGGAACCGCAGCTACAAGGACTACCCTCTGCAAACGAGGTGTCAGAGACTATATAAAAAAGCAAGCTTCTTTTTTCCTTTACCACATCTGATTCGGGGTCCTGGGATTCCAAGAGGGGGGTTCTTAAACTTTTGGGATTGTAGACCTTTGTGGGAATGATGCAAGCTGTACACGCTCTTTTTCCCCAAATGCACACACACTTAACTTCTTTAGGCTCCCTGGGCCCCGCAGCCCTGATCCAGAACTCCTGCCTGCTTTTCAGGGCGAGCTCAGAACCTGGCCGGTTTTGCAGCTCAGCATCTGGGGCCGGCTACGCGTCAGGCTCAGACGGGGGCGTTTCCGGGGGGCGTTCCCAGGGCGTGCCGGGGGCGGAGCCAAGGCGGGCGCTGGCCGCGCCCCTAGGCCGTGCGAGAGGCCGAGCTTGCTGCATTG
>NW_006160007.1:2025297-2029023 GCF_000334495.1 Tupaia belangeri chinensis | reverse complement strand
CGGCGCCCCACGGCCCCGCCGCAGTGGGGCCCGGCTCAGGGCCATCTTGGTTCTCGCCCGGCACAGCTGGAGCCGGACCACCGAGCCGGCCGCTGGGCCCCGCGGGCCTGTGGGAACCCTGCGGTTCCCAACTTTTGCGGGGTTTCTGTGCGCTGGGAGGAGCGGGGTGGGGGGTTGCTCAGGCCTGAGCCACCTGTAAGGTAGGTAGACAGCCACGGGCCTGAGAGGCGTTCGTTCCAGGCCACGGATTTCGTGTTAGCGCTGCATGCAGGGAAAAAACAAAACTCAACCGAAAGCAACACACACACAGATAGGCTGAATTCGTTTGAAAAGGAGAGATACAGGAAATAGGCAGGGGTCAGAGTGGTGCTGTAGTGTCTGGACATCTGAGGCAGCTCTCCTAATTAATGGCTTTCCCCGCTGGGAATGGCTCTGGACAGGGGGTGCTGTGAAGATACCAGGCGCCGGGCCATTAGGGACCATTTCCTTAAGTTTCCTGGGGAATTTTGAATAGTACTGCTATTTTTAAAACAGGGCATCTCGGAAATCTTTTGACAACTTTAGCAAATGGCTTTTGTTGAATTGTTCGCATCTGTCTGGATGCTCTTGGTAGTCAGAGTGATCCTAGTCACTTAAACTATCTAGTCAGGGTCCACAGACACTGAATAGTTTGTGAAAGCATACCGTGATTCAGGAAGCAGAGACAGAATCTTACTCATCTTCACATCCTTGTTGCCATCCCTAGGAGATGATTTTAATATACATGAAAGCAGTGATAGATACATGGGTAGGATGATGTCAGAACTCAGAGGATACTTTCTGTGTCGGCCCTAAAGTCATTAATTCAAATTGGAGTAGTTACCGAATGCCCACGGTCTGGCACGGCACATTACACAGATGAAGTACAAGATGTGTGTCCTGAACTTACAGCTTTACAGTCTAGGCGGTGGTGGTGGGGACATGATCAGCGGAGTGACAGCTTAATATTGCTTGACCCAAATGGGTGATTTATAAGTGTATAAAAATAATTCCAGCCTCTCCCTCTCCCACCTCGGGGAGGGGGTGGGAATGTGATGGCTGACAGTTTGAAAAACTCCTTAAATTTATTTTTTTTTTTCAAAAGATATATATTGAACATCTGCCAAGTGCCAGGTATGGTACTCTAGTGCTGAGTCTATAGAAAAGAGGGAGTCAGCCAGACTCATCCCTGATGGAGTTTACCTCCTGTGAAGATGGGGGACGGAAGACAGTAAATAGGTAAATAAGAAAACTTACTAATTGAGAAAGGTATTATGAGGGCAGCAAGTTGGGTTTTGTGATGGAAGGTACTATGGAGAGGGCAGTCAGCTTGAGATGGTCAGAGCGCTCCTGTCTGGAAAGCGGACTGTTCTGTGCTTCAGAACAGGATTCTAGGCTGTGGGAAGAGTGAGTGTGAAGGTTCCAAAGCAGAGAAGAGCTTGGAGTGCTCCAGGAACTCCAGTCATGTGGTTAGGGATCACGCTGATGCTCTCCATTCTTCCATACCCCTGTGTTTCGACACCCAGTAAACCAAACTTTCGAATAACCAGAACTCATTGTAAGAGGGAGAAGAAGGACCTAAGATCTCTCTTTGGATTATCACCGACTTGTCTATTTTCATTGTGCCTAGCCTTGATTGATGGAACGTGTTAGTTTTATCTTGCTCTTGAACTGCTTTTGGTTATTCACAATAAGAGAAGCTCTTGTAACTCTCAGGATTGTCTTAACATAATCCAGGTTATACTGCTTGAACTTAAGCAGCAATTTAGGACTCTTTTTGGTTTTATGTGAGAACCAAACCTCCCGTATTATCTCCCAAAGATCTTCTTAGGCTTAGGTCAGACTTCCCGGACAGTGGTCCTTAGAAGATGCTTTTCCACAGTCTGATTCTACTTGCTACCTGAGAATGGCCTTTCTGGAAATTGTTAATGACCATTGTTTTCCAAACAGCAGGCTTCACTTGTGGGACATGTGAGATAGGTTTCATCTAGCATACTTTGGACAACCTCTGTGTGATCGGCACTGTGCTGGGCCAGGGATAACTTTGCACACTTTTTCATGGCTTTACGCTTGTGGCCCGAGAGTGGTCAGAGTTGGGAAATGCTTTCTTCATATAATGTTTAATAGCCAGAGTCTAGAATCTGGGGTTTCAATCCCTCTGCAAGGATTGAACCTTTTTTTGACCACGGACAAGGTATTTAACCTCTGCCGGTCTTAGCTGCCCAATTGGAAAGTAGGAATAATGCCAGCCTCACAGGTACTTGGAGAGTGCCTATGGGACCTGGCACAGAGTAAGGATGCAGTGCATGTTAGCCCGCATTGTCCCCAGCAACAATGCTGCCGTCTGTAATGGTCTCTTTCCTTGTTAGTAAATGAGTCCCTAACCCCTTCTGTTCTACCACACAGTTTCTTTACCTTCATTATTACTGGCTTCTATCCTTCTAACCTGTTGATTTAATCATTCATTATTGAGCAATTTCTTTCAGCATATTCTAGATGAGACTTTATTCTGCTTCAAACTCCAGAATGTCATCTTTTCTGCATCTGAGGAGTCTCAAATGAATTATAATGCAAATGGTGTGAAACAGAAGTCTAGCTATAAATTTGCTCTCCTCGTTCTTTTTGGAGGGACTAGAGGGCTGGAATGGGAATTACAGAGTCTGGCTTTCTACCAGTCATCAGCAGACCTGGCTCTGGTTGTTTGTTTGTTTTTTAATACTCACAGTTGGGGCTTTTAATCTGGAGCATTTTTTTTCTTTTAGCATTGTTCTTCCTGATCCCCAAGTAATAGCTGCTAGTTTTGTTACTCATGCATTTGAGAGTTTTCACTCATTCTGATTCATATTTTTTCCCCCTCAGATCCATTCACAAACACACCCAACCTTTACAAGTTCAGTAGTTCTTAAAATTTAATACTTTGGTGACTACAACGAGCAAAATGTAGAAGCTTGCCAAGTTAAGTAAATGGTTTTATAAAAATATATCTGACATTAGGGCAAGTTTGTATATGAAGAAGAAAAAATACTCAAATGAGCTACCATGAGATATGCTTTTATTCTTAATGATTCATCAGTAACCTGTCAGCGTAGGTGAATTTAACAGGAAAATTTCTTGCATGTTAGGGTAGAGCCCTGTATAATAAGTGTGATTCTTTAGACCAAGAAATTTTGTAAACTTACAGTGCGGGATTGACTTGTTAACATTCAGCAGCTTTTTTAGCCATGGCTTGGGTTTTCTGTTGTGGCAAATCAAATGCCCAATGAATTTAACCAGGTTAGTGTGAATCATAAGAGCAGAAGCAGATCCTACCATACCAGGTGATTAATCTTAGGCAAGAAAGGTTTATGTGTAGCAAATAGTGTTAGGTAGTGTCACTGTTGCTATGCTGGAGAAAGCATATTCTGGTTAATGTAATATGGCATATCCTGCTAGTTAGTTGAGCATTCGGCAGCTGCTATAATGAAATGACATAGGCAGGATGATTTCTTTTCCATTACTAGGTGGTAGTAGTGAGCTTTCCTGTTGCCTGTAGTAGAATTTAAGAAACGGGGATGAGCAGTTGGTGTATGGTTAAGTATCTGGACTTCCATGTAGTTGACGGCGGTTCAAGTCCTGGACCCGGCGACTTAAACTCATGCTGGGCACATATGCATGCGTGCCCAAAATCCCAAGATGAGAATGGAGGAAAAGAGATTGTGATGTGGCGGC
>NW_006160007.1:2024773-2025149 GCF_000334495.1 Tupaia belangeri chinensis | reverse complement strand
CCTATAAAAAAAAAAAAAAAAAGAAAGTTGTTACAGTGGAGAGAGCACTGAATTTAGACCCAGAAAACTGGGGTTCAGGTAACTGCTCCACCATGTATAAGCTACCTGTGATCTTGAGGAAGTTTCCTAACTTTTCTGAACTCTGGAGTTTCTCATCTGTTAAAATAGGGATAAAACCTAACTTACAGGGCTGTTATGAGACCGACATTAATTACAGTTGTGAAAGTGCTTCAAAAATTATAAAGTGTCGGGAACCAGCAGTTAGCGTAATGGCTAGGTCGCTGGACTCCCACGTAGTCGACCGCGGTTCGTGTCCCGGACCCGGTGGCTTAAAACTCACTCCGGGCGCGTGTGCGTGCGTGCCCAAGATCCCGAG
>NW_006160007.1:1968135-2015894 GCF_000334495.1 Tupaia belangeri chinensis | reverse complement strand
GCTGTGTATCCTGGCTGCCCCTCCCCCCCCCCCCCCGCAGGTGATTTCTTGCTTTCTGTCTCTCTCGTGAGCATCCTCGCCCTATAGCAGAAACGTCTCCTAAAAAAAAAAAAAAAAAAAGAAAGTTGTTACAGTGGAGAGAGCACTGAATTTAGACCCAGAAAACTGGGGTTCAGGTAACTGCTCCACCATGTATAAGCTACCTGTGATCTTGAGGAAGTTTCCTAACTTTTCTGAACTCTGGAGTTTCTCATCTGTTAAAATAGGGATAAAACCTAACTTACAGGGCTGTTATGAGACCGACATTAATTACAGTTGTGAAAGTGCTTCAAAAATTATAAAGTGTCGGGAACCAGCAGTTAGCGTAATGGCTAGGTCGCTGGACTCCCACGTAGTCGACCGCGGTTCGTGTCCCGGACCCGGTGGCTTAAAACTCACTCCGGGCGCGTGTGCGTGCGTGCCCAAGATCCCGAGAGGAGAATGGAGGAGAAGGGATTGCGGCGTGACCATCCCCCCTGGGGGGTGATTTCTCGCTTTCTGTCTCTATGTCTCTCTCTGTCTGGCGAGCGCACGTGCCCTACAGTGAAAATCTCTCCAAAAAAAAAAAAAAATTATAAAGTATCTATATAAGGATTGTTGTTAGACATTGTTCCTTACCTGGTTCAGTTAACTGTTAACTTAAAATGTAATAGGTTTAAATGATCTCCTAAACATTAGAAGCTAAATTTATTATGAAAGACTTAAAGCAGGAGAAAATAAAGCTATTCCTTACATTTTATTCAGGTAGCTAAGAAATGTCAGCTTTGTTTTGTTTTAAGAGATTTTTGCTATAGGGCACATGTACTCTCCAGAGAGACAGAGAAGGATAGGGAGATATAGAAAGTGAGAAATCACCCCCCAGCAGGATGGCCACGCACAATCTGTTATCCTCCGTTCTTCTATTAGGATTTGGACATGTATGCACATGTGCCTGGCGTGTTTTAAGCCACCGGGTCCCATACTCAAACTGCAGTTGTCTACTTGGGAGTCTAGCAACGTAACCATTACACCGTCTGCTGGTTACAGAAATGTCAGTTTTAAGAAAATACTTTCTTTTCTTTTTTTTTCTTTTTAAGAGGTTTCTGCCTTAGGGAGCATTCGCTTGTCAGAGAGAGAGAGAAAGTGAGAAATCACGCAATAGGATGGATGGCGGTGCTGCAGTCCTTTCTCCTCCATTCTCCTCCTGGGATCTTGGGCACTCACACAAACACTTGCCCAGCATGGTTTTCAAGTCACTGGGACCACTACTCGAACTGTGGTTGGCCATGTGGGAGTCCAGCAACTTAACTGTTTTGCCCTCTGCTCCCCAGAAAATATTTTCTGAAAATGGTTAGAATAGTTAAACACTGAGCCATTTGTAAAATACTTGTTATGGGAAATAATTACCAACTATATGTTGTAGGTGTCTCTGGTTCTCTTAATGTGTTGATTTAAGCAGTTTTTCTTTTTTCTGTTCAGGTCTTGAATATAGGTCCCTAACAGAAAACTTCCTGACTACTCTATTTGATACCTATTTACCCTCAGCTGAGCATTTTATATGTGTCAATTTAAATAACAAGAGGATAACTCAATTCTAATTTTAAAAAACACACAGAACTTTAAGTATAATGAAGTGTATAGTAAGAAAAAGTGAAGGAAGATAGAGAATCAAAGTACTTTTTTCTCCTAATAACATTTGAACATGTAAGATATATATGAAGCCCTGTACTTTAAATTGCATTTGATTATCTATTCATCTACTTTTTTTGTCTAGTTTGTGGTTTTCAAGAACCATAGGAAGGTGCTTTTGCCTTAATTTTAAAGAACTGACATTTAAGTTAAGTAATTTGTAAAGACAGTGAAGAGCTCCAGACTCAGTGTGTTGCTTTCTATTTCTTCTGTTATTTATTTAATGTAACTAGATACAAGTCCAGTTCAGCAATTTAGTCCTCCATCAAAGTGCATGTTACATTTTTCATACTCCCTTTAAATGAGAACTACTCTAGTATTAAAGTTAAAAAATTAGAAAAGCATCTCACTTTTAGACTAGAGATTGTCTTATATTTTTCTCTAATGTACTGTTTTTTTTTTTTTTTTCCTAGAAGTTTTTGCTAATAGGGCGTGTACACTCCCCAGAAAGACAGAGAGCCAGAAAGCGAGGAATCACCCCCCAGGGGGGATGGCCATGCTGCAGTCTCTTCTCCTCCATTCTCATCTTGGGATCTTGGGCACGTGCACACACACACACACACACACTCACGCGCGCCCGGCGTGAGTTTTAAGCCACCGGGTCCGAGACTCAAACCGCGGTCAACTACATGGGAGTCCAGTGACATAGCCATTACACTAACTGCTGGTCTCAAGAAGCTACACTAATTTGAGCCCAGGGAACTTTTCTTGTTTTTAGGGGTCTGGATATTGTAATCAACTTTAGTCCACATAATCGAGGTTAATCTCTTTTGCAGTCTTTAGGAAATAGAGATGGCCAAAATGATACAACCTGAGAAACTCTTGATTCAGACTTTAAAAAGGAGAAAGAAACTAACAGTTAATACAAAGTTTTTACTGTCTTGACCATATTTGATGCTCAGAACCATCCTTGAAGGGTAGGTGGGCAATAGTTCTTTTCATAGCATAGGGGACTGACATTTAGATCAAGCAGTTTGCTCTAGTAGAGGTAGGTTTTAGCCTGCTGATATGCTTTTGCTTATTTATTTATTTTTTTTGAGAGGTTTTCGCTATAGGGCGCGTGCGCTCGCCAGACAGAGACATAGAGACAGAAAGCGAGAAATCACCCCCCAGGGGGGATGGTCATGCCGCAATCCCTTCTCCTCCATTCTCCTCTCGGGACCTTGGGCACGCACGCACACATGCCCGGCGTGAGTTTTAAGCCACCGGGTCCGGGATGTGAACCGCGGTCGACTACGTGGGAGTCCAACGACATAGCCATTACGCTAACTGATGGTTCCCTGCTTTTGCTTCTTTTACTGCTGCCTGGGTTTACTTCACGTGGGCTCTCAAAGTTCTCTTCAAATCATTTTAGCCATTTGGGTCTGAAGGAAGACTTAACCAGAAGTGATGCAGATTCAGGAATAGAAATGAGAGATTATTTTAGGTTTCAGTCAGGGGGTGGAAACTGTAAGCAGCCAGCCATCTTTTGGGTTCATTTTGGAACCTTGCTATTTCTTGATGCTCCTTTATATTGTGGAATTCTTAACTTGCTAGAAGGTTTACAGGGACATTTTGAATCCAGAGGCACTTTGACTGGGAAACTGCAAATAAGACTTCAATTAAGCATTGGCCTCAGATGTCAGAGTAAATTTGAAAAGTAATAGAATTCCTTTAACATTATATATAACACATAAACGAAGCTCACTTAGCATAAAAGCCAAGAACATATGTTGTCATTTTGGCTAAATTTATCATCTGGGCAAATTACTGTCTGCTAACAGGCATGGGTTAGCTTCTAGACTATTTCCTTCTACTCCAGATAGTCTTCAGGTATCTCTTCTCACTATTAGCAAGTTTAGGAGTTTATGATGTTCTTATGGAGAGGAATCAAGGACTAGGAATCATGAGATTGGCCTGACTTAGGGCTTTATAGTGAGAGGGAGAATTGGCTGATAGTTAACAAGACTTGAGATGGGCTGTTTGAAAGAGAAAACATTTACAGTACATCATACACAGCTTGATTCTTCAAGAACAAAACGTCATTCCCCACCACTGGGAAAGAGGACTAAAGAGGACAGTCCTGCAGCTTTTTCAAGCTATATTGTATTTCATCTTTCTCCAGTTGGCTCAAACAAAACAAAGTAATATAAAAAGAAACAAGAATAGAATTGCCAGGCATATCTCTGATATATGTACTTATGTATATATAGATTAGATTGTTGGAAAAGTCATGGCTGTTTTTCTGTTTTTCTATGCAAAAATTGTGGCATGACTTTCTTGACAACTCTCTCTCTCTATGTATATGTATATGTGTATGTGTATGTATATATATGTTGCTAGATTCCCATGTAGTCGACCACTGTTCGAGTCTCAGACCCGGTGGCTAAAACTCATGCTGGGCTCATGTGCATGCATGCCCAAAATCCTAAGAGGAAAATGAAGGAGAAGGAATTGAGATGTGACCTTCCCCCCCCCCCCTGAGGTGGGGGGGATGATTTCTTGCTTTCTGTCTCTGTCTCTCTGGCAAGCACATGCACCCTATAGCAAAAATCTCTCTCCAAAAAAAAAAAAAAAAGTGACATTAAGTGGCTCCCCACATGCATTTGGCAGCTTCCCTGAGATCTGGGTTAGGTGTTTGTTGGGGTACTATCCATCTTGGGTTGTCTTCAGGACTCTAGGTTGTGCCCAGGAAGGGCTGTGGCAGAGGTATAGGGAGTGGGTGGGGAATCCCAGTGTCATCTGAGTCTTTCCCTTTTAAGTTTCTCAAGGTGATGGTGAAAGAAAAGCGACAGACTGGTTTTATGTAGGTTAGGCTGGAACGGTAGGGAAGGTGCCATAATCATTGCTCACCTGAGGGAGGAACCAGGAATGATAATGACTGTGATGACAATAACCTGCTCTGCCCCAGGCTCTTTGTTGGACATTTCAGATATATTTTCTCTATTAATCATAATAAAACACATTTGGCTATTATTATTCATATATTTTTAAGAATATTTATCTAATTTTATTTATTATTGTTGTTTTTTAAATTTGCTATAGGGCACGCATGGCGGGGAGAGAGAGAGAGAGAGTGAGCGAGCGAGAGAGAGAGAGCGGGAGAGAGAGAGAGAGCGAGCGCGCAAGCAGCGAGCTGCTGGGTCTGGGACTTGAACTGCAGTCAGTCATTTGGAAGTCCAGCCCTCAGCCACCATACCATCTTCTGGTGCCTTATTCTGTTTTACAGATGAGTAAATAGAGGCTCAGAGAGTCTAGGTACTTGCCCAAAGTCGCATTTCTAAGCTTCTCTTCATAATGCACTTCATTGTACAGATGTAAGAAGATAGTATGGTGCTCAGTAACACAGCCAAAGACTAAGGTCGTTATTGCCAAAGTGAGAAAGAAGAGCTAACACATGGCAATGATATAATCCTACATTTTACTTAATGTGAAAAGGATTTGATTAGTATTTTATAAAGTCATGATTCTGGATGAGGCAGACAACCTGGAATTACTGAATTAGGATAGTTCCTTTTTGATAAAGTAAGGAAATCTAGAGGAAATAACCCAGCAGAGAGTAAAATCTTGTGGACTTGCTCTAAGTACAGTGAGATACAAATTTAGGACAGATTTTGATGACTTCCTAGAAGTTAGAGCCTTGATGATGTACGGAGGATAGTTGCACTTCTAAGACACATGCTGGAATTATGAGGTTGAAATTGGAAGGTGGCAAACAACCAGACTCGACTCTTATGAGAGAAGGGAGATTTTATAGCATGGTCTCTGGGGATGACCCAGTAATGCTGCTCTAGTTTTCTATATTCTAATGTGGGTTCATACTGAACTTCATGATGCACTTTCAGCAGTATGAAAACCCAGAATGCACAGGGAATCAGAAGGACCTGCTGAGGAGATGGGAAATCACACGTGGCCCTGTCCTCTTCTCCCTGGGTTATGCCGTCAACCTAAACGAAGGGGAATGAGGTAAGGGCCATTAAACAAACGAAATTAGATTTGAGTGCACTGTTTTCAAGTCCTAAAAGGATAACTTGATAATATTCTTAAATTTGTATATAAATTAGAAAACTAGGGCTTGAGTGAAGTGACTCAGGTTTCACAATTGGAACTAGAAAACTCTGGTCACTTGACATTCTTCATTTTGTTTTGTAGTTTACTAAATAATGTTTTCTGTTTGCTTTTATATGTACTCACACACATACTAAATACCAGACAGACAGAGAGATAAAAAGCGAGAAATCACCCCCCAGGGGGGATGGCCACATTGCAGTCCCTTCTCCTCCATTCTCCTCTTGGGATCTTGGGCACACACGCACACATGCCCTGCGTGAGTTTTAGGCTACCGCGGTTGACTACGTGGGAGTCCAGCGACATAGCCATTACGCTAACTGTTGGTCCCAATAGCCTTTTGAACTAATACAGACTATCTCACTTTATTTGGTAAAAACTGTAAATTGTACATTTCAAGTTATGGGCCCGTTAGGTTTTTAGGATCTCAAAATTGAGGTAAGAAAGAGGATGAGAATGAGGAGAAACTACAGGAAATGGGGATAGAGAAAGAGGGAGAGGCCTAGAGAAAGGAGGAGGAAGAAAATCCCACGTAGCTTTATCTCTTCTGAAGTCTTACTGGTATTCTGTCCTATTACATCTTAATATTTATTCTTCTGGGACCATCAACTTGTCTGAGGCCAGGAAAAATAAAAGTTCAAAATTTTCTCCACTTGTGATAGATGTTAAAGTGGAGGATCATGTACAAGTAAGTACTAGGGCACATGATATAGAGGAGGCACACAAGGTAAAAAAAAATGAACTGGTTATAGATTCATCTACTACCGAGTATTCCTAGAGATGTAAGACTTAAAGTAAGTGAGTGGGAGAAAGAACTTAAGAGACAAAAGAGAACTCAGAAATAAACATATGTGAATGAATGTTATGAACCCTCTAGCATAGCCAGACTTGCATTTCATGAAGTTGACGGTATTGATAGTTTTCCTCACTGTTTCTTCCCACCCTTACTCTTGTATGAGATTATTGGCCGTCTTCTTCACCCCTCCCTGCTTCTGTAGTAGAGTGAGCTAGTGTAGCTATTTGGCACTTTCCCAAATTCACATTGTAAGCATTAACTTTCTGAGGTTTGCAGGACTTTTTCATAAATTTGTTTTGCAAATTTTATTTATTTTTTCTTTTTTAGATTTTGCCATAGGGAGCTTATGCTTGTTGAAAAGAGGAAAAGTGAGAAATCATCCCCCAGGATGGATGGCCACAATGCAGTCCCTCCTCTTCCATTCTTCTCTTGGGGTTTTGGGCACATGTGCACACACACACACCCCAGACGTGTTTTTCAAGCTGTGATGTCCAAGACTTGAACCGTAGAGTTGGTCATGCGAGATCTGGCGCCTTAACCATTACACCACCTCCTGGCCTTATGTATTCTTTTAGAGGTGTAGAAAGACTTAGCTAAAATAGTTTTTCATCTGTTTCTGTTGATGAAAAAAAGTCATGGAATAGCAAAAGAAGAGGTGATCCATTATGTTCTATTGGATCGTTGAAAAACTCATGACATGTGTCTGTTTTTCTATACAAAAATGCATCATGACTTCAAATGACCCGGTACTTCATTTAGCCCTTGCTTGCCAGTGGACTTTGGGTTAGTTACCAAGTTTTTTGAGTGAAAAATAATGAAGAGATGGATATTTGTCTGAGACCTTGGTCTGTTCACCTGGTCCTTTCAGCTATGATTAAGTAAAAAGAGAAAGTCTATAGTTCTACCATGAGACTTTCAATCTCACCTCCCCTCCCTATTAAGCTACTTACATAATTCTTTACTGCTTGACAGAACTTCCAAATTTTGGGTTTTTTTTTTTTTTTTTTTGAAGCATTTCGACTGGGCTTGTTCTAAATCACATTTATATTTAAAAAGCTTTTTATCTATTATAGCCTGTTGTAACCTTTTAAATTTTTTTTGAGGGACTTATTTTGCTTTAGAGCACATGTGCTGGCCAGAGATAGAAAGCAAGAAATTATACCCCTTCAGGGGGTAGTATGGCCATGCCACAATTCCTTCTCCTCCACTCTCCTCTCAGAATTTTTTCTTTTGTGGGTGCACACACACATGCACGTGGCTGGAGTGAGAATTTCATGCCACTGGGTCCAGGACTCCAACTGTGGTCAGCCGTGTAGGAGTACAGTACCTCAACCACCACGCCACCTGCTGGCCCCTCTAACTTTTATGCAACCTTCCCTATAGACCCAACTCATTTTTTTCTATATACCTTTCAAGTTTATTTATATTTTTACTCTTCATCATTCATACCTTTATTTTTTCACCTCTTGTCTCACCTTAGCTTTTCTTCTTGCTATTTTGCGGCAGCCATTCATCCTATTTCCAGCTACAAAGACAGTAAGTAAAGAATGGTACCTATTGCAATAAAGCTGTTTGAGTACTTTTCCATCCACCTCTCTGATGTGGTAGGAGGTGAGTTTTCCTTCAGTGGATGCCAGGGGAGACTCACCTTTGAGCATGGTGGAGACTCCCCTGTGCTCTCTTTCTGCTGCTTCCAGAGAGCACTTTTGTTTCTGACTTGTGCTTAGCTCCTTTTGCCTGGGGGAGACCTGGCTTTTAGTTACTTAGGCGTATGAGACCTATGGGCTGGTTCTTTCCCTTCTGAATTCTATTCCTGTTGCCCACTGGTGGGGCAGCGTATTGACCTTCAGAGGTACACCAGGTTTGCCCAGTACTTCTTCCCCATGAAGTCTCTGTATTCCCACTTCCTCCTGCATTTTGTTGTGTGATTAGATGGTCAGCAGTGGGTTACTTTTCTGGTGCATCTAAGCTATCTTCCTGTCTAAGTAGCTACATTACATTTTTTCAGCTTTATTATGTTATAGGTGATGCCTTTATCTTCTTAGGATCCTAAGAATTTTGATAACTAGATGGAAATACTACTTAAACAACCTTCCTTCAGTCCTGGCTCTTACTTGATTGGATTTATATAAACATAAACTCATTCTAAATTTACTTTCAACACTTCATTTTCCAAAGCATTAATAAATACAGCATAGGTAGACCACTGAGAAAACCAGGTATTTGCTCCATAAATGAAATATTTTATGAAGGTTTTTTTAATAGATGGCGTATTTTACTTGGATATTTTATAAAAATTTATACCCATATGTATACCAATGTATACATAAAATATAACCACATTCAATTAGATTGGGAAAATGTGTTCATATTTCCAATGGAAATTCACAGGTTTTTATCCTGTAACTTGTACTAATGTCCTACTCTGTTTTATTCCTACAAATACTTTTTTAAGGCCTACTTTAGAAGAATTTTGGTTCCTCTTCAGTAATGATCTAACTTTGACATTAGATAATTGACTAGAAAATGTTGCTTTTTATCTATTATGTTTCAAAATTTATGAACTACTATAATATTTGAATTATTGATGATAATCATGGGTAGTTGTAAATCAGTAATTTGAGTTAGCAAATTTAATAAACTTAATATATTAAGTTAGTTAATATATTCTGAGTTTGTAGGTTGAAAACATTAAAAAAATTGACAGTATCTTAGAGTTACTCTTCTAAAGACTAATGGCTATTCTTTCTATTGAATAGATGTGAAAAAGATCAAGACAGTATAATACTTATAATTTGAGCTTGATTTCATTTTCATATAGGTAATATAATATAGTACAGTACATAATACATCGTAAGCTAAATTTTAAAGAAAATCCTCATGTTATCTTTAGCTTTATAATAGTGGGGGTAATGTGATTTAAACTGTTCTTGAATTAGTTTTATTCAAAATGTAATTTAAAAATGCAATGTCATGTTCTAATTTTGGTTTGTTTGATTTACAGTAAATGAACTGGAACTTATCTCTTTTACTTTAGGCTTTCAGATAAACTTCTGTGAAAAGGCACAAAGTAAGCTACAAATTTTATGATATTATGCTACTTATTTTTTTTTTCATATCCATCTTGGTATTGGGAATGTGTCCTCTATTGTTTCAACTAACCAATGGCAATTTTACATGAAAAGAGCTTCCATTTTTCATTTGTTTTCCAAATACCAAAAACATCGTATTGTTATAGTCTTGATTGTAAATTGTTCTTGTTTTCACTTGAAATTAAAATAGAAATATGTAAATAGATATTCAGATGTAATATTTTTTTTTAAATCACAAGTTGAAAAGAGTTTACTTTTATGGTTGGGGGGCAGAAAGTATATAACTATATTCAGAGATCTTATACTTTGAAATAGATTTTTTTTTTAGGTTTTTGTTATAAGGCGTGTATACTTGCCAGAGACAGAGAAAGGGAAAGCGAGAAATCACCCCCTTCCCCCCCCCAGGGGAATGGCCATGCCATAATCCCTTGTCCTCTCAGGATTTTGAGCATATACACGCATGTGCCTGGTGTGACTTTTTTTTTTTAAGTCGCCAGGTCTGAGACTTGAACCATGGTTGGCCATGTAAGAGTTCAGTGCCTTAACCACTGTGCCACCTGCTGGCCCCCAACATGGACTTATTTTAAACTATACATTAATTACATTTCAGTTTTTTTTCTTTAAAACAGAATTAGTATCTCTTCTAGCTGCCTCTTTCTTCTTCCCCACCATTCTGTATTAGGATGCTAGTCTTCATAGAAGACAGAATACATTTGCTATTAATAAAAGGCAAAGTTTATAAAGTTGAAACAGGTACATTTTAAATTTAAATATCATTTGCGTAAAGTTCAGTTTAAAAACTCCTATCTTAAGGAGGCTCTTCCCCAGTTAACATAAAAATATCCCAAATATAATGTAGGTAGTTTCATCCTCTGCTTATTTAATCATGGACTAGGGAGGAATGATGACCACTTTGATAAGTATCATTCTTAGGTGAATTAGTTCAAAGGAAAGAGAAGTTTAACCTGCAGAAAATATTTCTGCTATGTTAAAAAAAATTGTTTTGATGGAATATAAATACTTAATTTCCATTGGTTGATCTTATGATTTCCTTTGAAATATAGTTATCAAAAATATAATTGTTGAATGGTTCCCTGCTGATGTAAATATGTAAGAAATAATAGCGGGACCAGCGGTTAGCGTAATGGCTATGTCGCTGGATTCCCATGTAGTTGAATGTGGTTTGCGTCCCTGACCTGGTGGCTTAAAACTCAGCGCCGGGCACTTGTGCGCCCAAGATTCCGAGAGGAGAAAGGTGTAGAAGGGATTAAGGTGTGGCCATCCCCCCTGGGGGGTGATTTCTCGCTTTCTGTCTCTCTGTCTCTCTCTGTCTGTCTGGTGCCCTATAGCAAAAAAAAAACTCAAAAAAAAAAAAAGTAATAACAATAGGCAGCTTGACCTTGTGATAATTTTTTTAAATAAAGAATTGTTTTATTTAACTTTATTTACTTATTTTTAATTTGACCAGAGAGGGACAGAGAGAGGAAGAGAGAGAGGGAAAGTGAGAAAGCAAGCTGCCAACTCCGAGACTCAAACCACATTTGGTCATGTGGGAATCCAGCGCCCTCAACCACCATACTGTCTGCTGGCCCCTTTTTTTAAGAGAGATTTTTGCTATTGGGTGTGTGTGCTTCCTGGAGAGACAGGAGAGACAGAGAGACAAAGAGACAGAAAATGAGAAATCACCTGGGGGGGCGGTTAGTGGCCACGCCGCAATCCTTTCTTTTCTATTCTTCTCTCTGGATTTTGGGCACATATGCACATGTGCCCTGTGTGAGTTTCAGGCCTCTGGGTCAAGGATTTGAACCGTGGTCGGCCACATGGAAGTCCAGTGATGTAACCATTATGTCATCTATCGGTCTCGATAAAAAGGTTTTTTTTTGGAGAGGTTTTTGCTGTAGGGCGCTTGCGCTCGCCAGACAGAGAGAGACAGAAAGTGAGAAATCACCCCCCAGGGGGGATGGCCACGCTGCAATCCCTTCTCCTCCATTCTCCTCTCGGGATCTTGGGCACGCACGAACACGCGCCCAGCGTGAGTTTAAGCCACTGGGTCCGGGATGTGAACTGTGGTCGACTACATGGGAGTCCAGAGACATAGCCATTACGCTAACTGCTTGTCCCTCGATAAAAAGTTTTTAATTAGTCTATTGTTACCACCTTTCCCTTCCTCTAAATAATAAACTAAAAATAATAAATTATTTTCTACCCGTACTGAGCCTGCATAGGTAATATATATCTATAATGAAGTTGCAACTTCTATTTTATGCTATTTTTTAATTTTAACACACTCGCTGTGATAATTTTTAGCTTTACATCTTAAATATTTGTTTGATATTTAATGATACTTTTTAGCTTTTATTTATATATTGACATATATAAGTTAAGAAAAAGGCTGACTTTTTCAAATCTCAAATAATATTCATTCACATTATTGCTCTTTTCTCTAACAGTTTTATGATGAACATAAAACGAGAAACACAATCTTACTAAGTTTAAATTGTATATACAGTATCTATAAATAGCTCTGTAAGTAGATTAAATCATTTGGACCTTCTAAATGGTTCTTTCGTTCCCATTGTTATAGAAGTGAGGATTTGCAGTGCTGCCTACTTTGACACACATGGAGGAATCTATCAAGGGAGGCTGGGACAGCAGAACCTATTGGAACTTGATTGTGGTGGAGGGGCTTATGTATTCTCACCTTGGCACTCACTTTTGCTTGCTTTCACTATATTTTCACATTGTGTTTCTTTCTCCTGGCTGTTCACATTTCCTTTTCTGTTTTTCTTTTATTTTTTTTTCCATTTGGAGACTCCTTTTTATTTTCCAGTTTGGGGATTCAGTGCAGGTATATACACGCATTCATGAAGATCTTTCTGAACACCTAAAAACCATACAGTGAACAGGATTCTCGGTGCAGAAATGAATAGAACAGACTCCGGCCCTTAGCAGGCTCATAGTGGTGGGCTTGAGTTAATCCTCTGTTGACTTTATGTTCAACTGCTGATGCTGTATACCAGCTGGTTAGTAGCTGAAGCCAGGGTGGGAGTGATGCAGGAGCCAGTGTGTACTAGGCTCCTTGGCTCTTGCTGTTTTCTTATAGACTGGGGACTGAGGCCCAGGGATCCAGCACTGGGCGTAGGAGAGAAGCTGAGCTGTCTTTTCTGGCTTAGACATCAGAGGAGGACTCTGGGAAAGGGAGCATACACATCACCAAGGGGAGGAACCCCTGGGAGTTGGTGGGGCTGGCTAGCCCTACACTGACAGCAGTTATTTTTGTCCCATCAGTGCCTATATTTTAGGATAAGTTTTCAGTTGCTTACATACATTAGTACTTTTCTTCCCCCAATGCTGGTCCTGTGATTTGCGTGACTTAAAAGTTAGAAGTACAATTTTGTAATGTTCATAGACGGTCTTCTTTTTAACTCTGATATATAGATATTTACTTTATGTTAAAAGTAGTCATTTATTTCTTTTCAAAAAAAAAAAAAGGCTTGAAATCATCGAAGGAGATTTTTTTCCTCCTGTACAGGCACATACTAGTCCTAGAATCTCCAATCTTATTCTAAGGGTGTTTTATCAGAGAAACTTAGATTTAATTCATTATAATTATTTTTAATGAATTAAAACTACTGTAAATGCTAGTAGTTGTCGGCATACAGTAGATGTAGGAGAGGGTGGGACAAAGAGAATAAAATCAGATATTTATTGAACTTCAGTAAGTTTGAGTACTGCTGCTTTGAATGCTCAATTCTTGTCACAAATCAAAAAGACTAATTGTAAGATGGTTCTGATGACTAATGGAAGCTCTGAGGGGTTAATTTTTTTCCATTGTTTGATTTTCACATAGATTTTGTTCCTTATATTGCTACATCACTCTACTCCAATCAGTTTATTGCAGTTGCCTATTATAGGTTAGTGACGTTTTATTGAAGATGTGTGTGTACATATTTATGTGCACAAATAGTGTGAGATTACACATTTAACTTGGGAACCATATCTATAGAAATTCAATAAAAATTACTCTGCACCTCATGTTCTTCCTCTTTTTCTGCTGGGCATTTATCTGCTCTTTGGTTTTCTAAATATATGTTTAAGATAAATGTATTTACATTTAGTGATAAGAAAATAAAATAAGTTATATTTAAACAACAGCATTATATTTTTAAATACTGTTGGATCATTGAATATAAAAATACGATGTAAGAATACTCTAAGGAAAAAACGATCTCATTTGTAGATGTAGAGTTACATTTAGATGGTTCTATTAATTCATTAATTATTTGGAGATTATGTTTTTATAAATGTAAAGGCATTTATGTATTTATGACCTAGTTAAATTACATTTCATTGACTTTAATGAACTAACTTGTAAATATAATTCTTTAGAATATGATTTCCTTGCTTTATAAGATCAGTTTTTTGGAGGGAGGGCTTGAGGGTTTGCCCAAAATAAATTTTTGTTGTTGTTGAGGTTTTTGCTATAGGGTGCGTGCACTCATCAGACAGACAGAGAGAGACAGAAAGTGAGAAATCACCCCCCATGGGGGATGGCCTATTGAGAAACTTTTTTATAAATGTCAAATTTACTATAGTGTTGTCAGTATTATGATTTTTGGGGGATGAGAATTATATTTTATTAAAAATCCCTGGGCACAGGGATTTTTCTTAGAAAATGCCTGACAAAACCAGGAATTTTTTTTTTTTTTTTTTTAATAATTATTTATCAGGCCAGCAGGGGTAGTGCAGTGGTTAAAAGTGCTGAATTCTCATGTGGCTGACTGCAGTTTGAGTCTTGGACCTGGCAGCTTGCTTTCTCACTTTACCCTTCTCTCTCTCTCTATCTCTCTGTCTCTCTCTGTCGCTGGTCAAATTAAAAAAAAATATTTAATTCCATTTATTTATTTTTTTTAAATTTGACCAGAGGGGGACGGAGAGTCGGGGAATGAGAAAGCAAACTGTCAGATCCTGGACTCAGACTGCAGTCAGCCGTGTGGGAGCCTAGCGCCTCACCTACCATGCCACTTGCTGGCCCCAGTGAATGCTCTTTTTAATAATTTATCAGTAATTTTCACACAAGGGCACTTTAGTCTTTTCTTTCTTTCTTTCTGTACTGTAGTGTATTATTACCCCATGGCTGAAGAATTCTTAAGCTCTAAAGAAAATTTTGGGTAGTATTGAGTTTTTGTAGTTTTGCCTTTTATACTTTTGGTGGCTTTGAAGTTTCCGTGGCTTTTAAAAATTGTTTTATTTGAGAATGTTTGTGTAGCAGCAGGATCTTTGTTTAGAAAACGATATGCTGCAGGGCTGACTGTTATGGTTGATATCACTATTTGAAATTGGACCACGAGTGGTGTTGATATTGGTGACACAGCACATCAATGTACTGCGAGGAAAACAGAGGCATCCTAATTACTGATTCTCAGTCCATTTTTGACTTTATTTTATTTTTAGCTTTTTGCCATAGGGTATGTGCGTTCCCCAGAGACAGAAAGACAGAGAGAGGGAAGATGAGAGATCACACACACACACACACACACACACACACACACACACACACACACCCAGAGGTTGGCCATGCCAGAATCCCTTCTCCTCTAGTCTCCTTTTGGGATTTTGGGCATGCATGCACATGCACCCGACGTGATTCTTTAGCCATTGGGGGATCTGGGACTTGAACCCCAGGTGGCCATGTGGGAGTTCAGCACCTCAACCTTCATGCTACTTGCTGGCCCAAACTATTCTTTTCAAATAAATATTCCTAAATGTTTTTAAATTGGTAATAATACAAAGGAAGTAATAAAGAGAAAAGACACTCTCCAGAAATTTGGGGGAGATATTAGTAAGTTTGTTGACTAATAAGATGTCTGAAAAAGATGTTTGACTTTTTTGGAAGTGGAGTATATAGAAAACCAGGGAAAGTAAGGAGTGGAGGGAAGGTCAGACCTTTCTGCATTTGTAACTAAGGGCTTAGAAAATTCAACTGATTAAATTTCTAATTCCTCATTCAATGGAACAAAAATCTATAACCACCGACTACCATTGTATTCTTTTTGTTTTGGAGAGGTTTTTGCTATAGGGCGCATGAGCTTGCCAGACAGACAGAGAGAGACAGAGACAGAAAGCGAGAAATCACCCCCCAGGGGGGATGGTCACGCCGCAATTCTTTCTCCTCCATTCTCCTCTTGGGATCTTGGGCACGCACGCACACGCGCCTGGCGTGAATTTTAAGCCACTGAGTCTGGGACACGAACCACGGTCAACTACGTGGGAGTCCAGCGACATAGCCATTACGTTAACTGCTGTCCCAACTACCATTGCATTCTTTTGAAGTTATTAAACTCAGCTGAGTTTTCAGTATTTGCTGCTACTGGAGGTTAATCAGGTTTATTTAAATTTATATAAATGGTAAAGTTGAGAAATGAGACTCCTGTAGGATTAGCCATAAACTAGACTGGCATCCTGTGTGTTCCTCACAATCTGTGGAGACCATGATAAACTGACAATGGAAAGTTCATCTGCTTGAAAAAACAAGTTTTTAAACTAGTTAAAGCCCAAGAATTGTAGTAGTGGTATGCAGGCAGAGTCAAGGTCCACCTGTTGTCTTTATATTTCTCCTTATACCTTATGCCATTCTAAGGGGTGTTGCCTAGTTGTCTTTGACCTTGGAAGTAATGGGAACCTGAGTCATTCCTTAAAATGATTTCTATTACTAGGAGAAGAAACATTTCTAATAGCAATTGCACGTCAAGAAAAACTTGGGGAGGCTTAAAGTGTGATGTTTTCAAAGAAGAAAATAATGAATGCTTTTTCTTATGTTGCGGAAAGCTTCCCTTTGTGTGCTATTTGAACTGCAGCAAAGGGATTTTTGACCAAACTTTCATCGGGCTGGCTTGTGGCCTATTGGTAAAGGAATCAGCTCCTACATGGCTGACTTCGCAGTTGGGAGTCGTAGCCCTGGTGGCTTGAGTAACACTCTGTGCACATGTGTGCATGCATGCCTAAAATTCTGACAGGATGGAGAAATGGAGGTGAAAGGATTGTGGTGTGACCACTCTTCATGGGAGGGGTGCTTTCTGCCTCTTTCTGTCTCTTTCTGACAAGTACATATGCCCTCTGGCTGATTAAACACACACACACACACACCCAAACTTGTGGTTGAACAGATACAGAGTAGAAGTGATTAGGAAAGCTTCTGGAGAGTATTCCCAGCTGATTCCTCAGTTTATCAAAGTGGGTTTCAATTTAACTAATACAGGTATAGTAAGTGCATGGGTTTACAAGTGTTTTCCAGATCTAGGCAAAAATGTCTAGATAAGATGCACTCCAACTCATCACTCCCATATTGATGTTTATCTTACTAGGTAGACCTGCCAAGTGAACATTAATCAGAAATGAAAATTAAGTGAATGTATATGAGCATATTCTCTCCCTTTAAAGAAGTTCTTATAAGAATAAGCAGAGACATGAATGTATCAATTAACAGACATAAGCAGGGATTTCAGAAAGTGTGTGGAAAATGGAATTAAAATTTGAGTTCATTTTGGTGCACCAAAATTTGAAATCCTTAGATAGTTTTTCACAATATGACTTTTTTTCTTTTGAAGACCCATTGTATGACCTTTGTCTATATATACTATATACTTGATACAGATAATCACCAATGTTTAAAGGTAAATTAAATCTAAAGCGTACACTGAAGAAGCATATGCCTTGATAGATATATTTATGTTTTAGATAGGGTCTTGCTGTGTGACAGCCCTCCAAGCTCAGCCTTCCGAGTTGCTGGAACCACAAGTTTACCATCAGACCCAGACTTTTAGATTGGGTCTCTGTGTTGCCCATGCTGACTGCTAGCCCAGGATCCTTCTGCCTCAGCTTCCTAAGGAGTGTTTGAGAGCGTGAACATGTACAGACAGACTATCTGGTAGAAATGATCATAGATCACTCATATTGTGTGCCAAACCCTCTTCAAGCATTTTACATTAACTCCTTTAATTCTCACACCCAGCTAATAAAAAAGTAGGTATAACTATTACAGGTAAGGAAACTGAAGCCCAGGGTGATTAAATTTCCAAAGTCATATGGCTAATTAATTCCAGAACTGTGTGACCTTTGTCTGGTCACAGGTTACATGTCGAAACCATCATGTTGCTACTGATTCTTGAAAGAGAGCAGTGGCTGTGCACGGGCATGATTTTCTAAACCAGATGACTTTTGAGGGATCTTCACTTACAAGTGGTCATGAGAACTAGCATATCTTGTTTTTCTGGCTCCAGAGAATTTTCATAATATTATGTAAGAACTCTACTGATCATTAAAGTAGAAAGGTACCTTCTTGTGACTCTGACGCTAGAGACATAGGGTATCTATAACTTGAGAAAATTCGTTTAATAGAAACCAAAACTCCTGTGGCCTAGGCAGTAGAAGAGAGTGAATTGCTCCTGGATTCTCTAATGACCTGTGTGCCTAGGGCAGCAGAACAAGATTGGTAGTTCTGAAGACTGGGGAGTCAGTGGCCAAGGTGGCCTAGCCATGAGCCAAGTTAGGACAGACCATATACAGAGTGTCTTAAGAACAAGCTGATGTTTTTAGCCGAAGATTTATGCTCTCCTCTTCCAGCTTTTTTTCAATATGATTGGAAGAAAAGATAATTTAATTTTTAAAAAACTTTCAATGATAGAAGCTTTCAAACACACACAAAAATAGAGTACTATAATGAATCCCCAGGTATCCTTACAAGCAGCAACAGATACCAGCCTGTGACAATTTTTTTCACCCCTGTGGGAGATGGTTATGTCGTAATCTCTTCTGTTCCAATTCTCCCTCCTTTCAGGATTTTGGGCTTGTGTGTTTTTCAGGCAGCCGGGTCATGCCTTGAGCTTCATGATCAGCCATGTAGGATCCAGACTCCTCACCTGCCAACCTATGGGTGGGCCCACTACTGAAATTTTTTTTTTTTTGAGAGGTTTTCGCTATAGGGCGCATGCGCTCGCCAGACAGACAGAGAGAGACAGAGAGACAGAAAGCGAGAAATCACCCCCCAGGGGGGATGGTCACGCCGCAATCCCTTTTCCTCCATTCTCCTCTCGGGATCTTGGGCACACACACACATGCGCCCGGCGTGAGTTCTAAGCCACCGGGTCTGGGACGCGAACTGGGGTCGACTACGTGGGAGTCCAGCGACATAGCCATTACACTAACTGCTGGTTCCCACTACTGAAATATTTTAAAGTAAATTTTGATTGTCATTATTGATCATGACTTAAATACATAATCACAATACTGTTACCCCACCATGAAATAAACAAAACAATATTAACAGATTTGATGTTCATATTTCCCTAATGTGGTTGATATGTCCCTTCATTCAGTTCCTTTAAATCTGTAGTACTTTTCTTGTCATTTGATCGTTAATGTATTAGGGCATTTATTTGTAGCATTTCACACATTTGGCATTTGGCTGATGAAATCCTTTTCAGGGTATTTTAAGTGTTTTTCTTTGATGACTGGTAGTTAGATAAGGAAGCTTAATCAGATAGAAATTCACACTGTTGGCAGAAACACTTAGGTGATCAGTGCTTCCTCCTTGTACCCGGCTGGTATATGATTTCTGGTTGCAGCTCTTGTTAGATCCATCAGTGGGCTTTGGTGCTGAGTGTGACCCATATAGTATACAGTTCCCCCAGACCTGATGGTTTGGGCTAATTAATTTTGCCTAAATTATTTTATTAGTGATAGGTTAACTCTTCTAAGTATTTGCGGGTTCTTCATGTAGTGACTATATCCAACCCCCCCCAAAAAAACTCGAAGTTTGTTTTTGGGACAAAACAAGGTATGTTTTGGGGGCACACCATTGAAGGTAAGCTATAGAGATAGGCACTGGCCGTCCGACTTGCCTGTGCCCATATTGAAGGACATAGTGTGTGTTTCCATTCACACCTCATACACAGACAGTTCTGGGTTTTCTGTAGTGTGAGAGGATAAATACAAGGTGTCTGTCCTTCATGCCCTGGAACGTGAGTTGGCCTGTTTATTAATCAGGGTTCTTTTCTACTGTTTAAAACTCTTTTATCTCTGAAGAAAATCAAAGGCCATGTTAAGTAAAAAGACATTTTCTGATGAAGTTGAAGAAGGAGTGGATGTGCAAAACTAGTTCCAGCAAATTAAGATCAGTCCTGTACCAGAGTCCAGCTTTTTTCTCTTTTTAGGCTTTTGCTATAGGGCAAGTGTACTCATCAGAGAGACAGAGAAAATTAGAGAGAGGGAAAGTGAGAAATCACCCTCGAGGGAGGATGACCACACCACTATCCCTTCTCTATTTTCCTCCTGGATTTTGGGTACACGTCCACACGTGCCCAGTGTGATTTTCAAGCTGCCAGGTTCGGAACTCGAACTGTGATTGGCCATGTGGGTGTCCAGCGCCTTAACCACTGTGCCATCACTGGCCCCCAGAGTTCAGCTTTTAAAATTCATATTCAGTGACTAGAATACTCAGATCTTTCTGTTACCTCTTCAGTACTTGGGAATCAACATTAGTCACTAAGAGGCAGTTTGGTCAGGATAGAAGTAAATAAGAATTCTTGTCTCAGATATTAAAAAAACAAAACAAAACAAAACAACAAACCCAAAAATAAATAAACCAAACTCCACAAAAATGCCCCCAAACCTGATGAACTACTTGTGTTCCAGTTAGCAATTATCATTTTGATGACTTGTATATTCTTGTCCAACAGGTGTCATTCACCCTTCAGCAGTAGTAATTTAACCAACTCTCCTTTTTTCTCCATTCCTGTTCAGTCATCCAACTTTAAATTACTAAAGTGTCTCCCTCATGATGTTATAAAGCTGATTTTCTTTCTTGGATCATGAGAATAAAGATTTTAAAGTAACAAATTAGGAACATTTCATTGAAAATCTGCTCTTGATCTACTTTATATACACATGAAGTAGACAGGAGTCAACATATCCTCTTTGAGTGACGTTTACTGTCTTAATTCTTCATAATTTATTGTAACCTTTTAAACATCTCAATTTATAGCATATGTTTTTAGGCAATACATAGTTCTTAATTGTTTGTGCTAAGAAATGAAAATGTTATTCACATCTTCATGTTTTTACAATTGGTAGGTGTCTTTTAATGAGGGTTAAAAGAAGCTTTTAGTAGAAGAAGCTTTAGTAATGCTGTGGTTGGTTTTCTGGTAACCAACGCCTACTCTAAACTTATCTAGGTGTCTTCCCAGAGTAACCAGATTTGCATAAACTCAGGTGTGGTTGAAAGAGCATCATTATGAATAGTAGACACTCTTATCACTCAGGAAATTCCAAGGGTTTTAGGAGCTCTGCCAGGAACTGGGGACAGAGGCCAAATATCTTTTACTATGTCACAGGTACTGTCCTGCGTATCATAGTCCCACAGCTTTGTAAGGTTTCTGGATAAGCTAATCTTCAGTTGCCTGGAAATAAGAGTGGGATCTCAGTATTATTTTGGCTACTGGATGGTTCATTTTTCTGTTGTGAAAAGGATAGACATCCTTTTTGATTCCTTGAAACACATAACTGTTTTCACTGTGAAAATTTCTTTTTATTAAAGATATTTGCTATGAGTGCATGCACTTGCCAGAGAGACAGGAAGCGAGGAATCACCCCCGGGGGCACTGCCACGCTGCAGCCCCTTCTCCATTCTCCTTTTGGGATTTTGGGCATGCATGCATACGTGCCCCAATGTGAGTTTTAAGCTGCCTGGTCCAGGACTCCAACCATAGACATCTATCTACATGGGAGTCAAGCAACATAGCCATTATGCCTTCTGCTAGTCTCTGGTGAAATTTTCAGCATCTTACAGCTTTCTTTGTTCTAATCTGCTTGGTAATAAAGTTCATATAGAGTTGAAATCCAGAAGCATTAATTACTTACGACTTCTGTGGGGATCCTTATTGGCATTTGGGGCAAATAAGGGAAGAATAAACTCACCTTTGACATATATCTGGCTTTCTTTTCGTTGATACTGTTATTCTGCGTCAACTTTCCAGAAGTTAGATCTTGTTATTTTGGTAGCTCCTTAATTTGTGTGCTGCGGTAAATACTTTAGTCAGCTGAAATACAGATTCCCTTGGCCTTGGAACCAATACAGGAGCATCAGGTCAGTATTCTTCAGCCAAGAACAGACTTATTTTTCCTCCATTATGTTGCAAAATCTCATCACATCATGCCACATTACAAAAAAAGGTTTTGAAACACTGACTGAAACAATTCGTATGGTTGGCACAGTTAGAAAATAAGGTTAATGTGCTGCTTTATTTTTGTGTAGTGGAAAGCTGAAACAGTGCGGTGATGGGACCAGCAGATGGCATAATAGTTACGTCGCTGGACTCCCACGTAGTCAACCGTGGTGTGAGTCCTGGACCTAGAGGCTTGGAACTCATGTCGGGCACATGTACCTGTGTGTCCAAAATCCTAAGAGGTTAATAATGGAGGCGAAGGGATTGCATCATGGCTATTTCCCCTGGGGGGTGACTTCTCTCTGTCTCTCTGTCTCTCCAGCAAGCACACACACCCTATTGTAAAAATCTCTCTTAAAACAAAAACAGTGTTGTGACAGATGTTGTGGGGTTTACCAAACAGGGCAAGTAAATGTGATCCAAGGCCAGTGGCACTTGTCCTTCTTAGGGTTTGAAAGCAAGCTGTTCTCAAGTGTCTGATGTGTGCCTTGACAGTAGGGTCAGGCTAGAAGCTGCTACGTGTGCTCTGGGGTATTAATGGAAACCACAGTATGCCTTATGACTTTCTTACATAGCTTTCCCAAGTTTGCATATTGTGTCCCTTATCCCACAAGAAAGATGATTACCACAAAGTAAGAGGAAGTTATGTGAGTGGTTTTCCAGAAATTCTAGTATTTCATAGTGATGCATGATGAGACAGCAACTTGGCATTTTGGGCTGCTGGTAATTTAATTAGAATATTGAGTTTGTAATGGTACATTACAGAGGAGGAGTTCACTACATTTCCACATAGAGAATTTTGTTGGTGTTGGTAATATAGGGTTTGCATCTCATTTATCTCAGTGGGGCCTCTGTTGATATGTTCACAAATTCGAGGCATGAAAACAAAAATCGTGTGGATTTGGCACAGGCTTAGCCATTTCATGGATTTGGATTAAGGTGGTCTGAGCACCTGGATAAAGTGCTGAGTACCTTCACTGACTCGCTGTGTGGTGATGTTCCTTCCCCTGGCTGGATGCCAGCACCATGAATGGCTATAGTGCTTCACGACAACGGGGTTATTGCAGGTGCAGCAGGTTAGGCCTTTCCTTAGAAGGATTGTGAAAGATGAGGGTGTGAGACAACTCCTTCAACAGCTGGGAATAGGTTAAGGACTCAGAATTGTTAACACAGTCTTTCTCTTACCCCATAAACAAGGGGTCTTCAAAAGGTTGGTGGAAAATGAGTATTATGAAAAAGCTGTTTATGGATTTCAAACTTATTTTTGCACCAAAGTAAACTTGTACTTTAATTCCATTTTCCACAAACTTTTTTTAAAAAGAAATTAAAATACTTATTTACTTATTTTAATTTGACCAGAGAGGGGCAGAGCAAGAGAGTAAGAGAGAGGAGAGTGAGAAAGCAAGCTGCCAGGTCTGGGACTCATACTGCAGTTGGCCATGTGGGAGTCCAGCACCCTTAACCACCAGGGCTCCTGTTGGCCCCTCCACAAACTTTTCGAGGTCCTCTTATATGGTCACAGAGCTGGCTGTCACCCTTTGGATATCTGTGTGGAGTTTCTCAGGGCAGTGTGGATCTGTGGATTCCATGGAAATTGCTTGCAAAATCAGTGGAGTTAAGTTGGGACTGTATTGGAAAAGCTTTTCCTATTTTGTTGGAGATTAAAATATTGGGAGATTAAATTGGTATGTGTACTTCAAAAATCTCGAAAGATACCATATCTGTGAAATATTCAAAGATGATAGGGGTATGAAAATGTCCAAGTTGTTTGAACAGGTATATGAAAGTGTCTATACAGTGTGTGTGTGTGTATATATATATATATATATATATGTAATTTTTTTTCCCCCATAGGATGCATGTGCTCACTGGGGAGAGGAGAGAAAGAGAATGAAAAGGAGAACTAATACCCCAGGGGGATGGCCGCATCACAGTCCCTTCCTCCATTCTCCTCTCAGGATTTTGGGCACTTATGCACACTTAATTGGCCATGTGGGAGTCCAGTGCCTTAACCACCACACCACCTGCTGGCCTCAGGTTTTGTTTTTTTTTTTTTTTTTTAAGGCTATTGGTCTTACTTGCTCTCCAGGCCTAGATAAGATTTGAGTTTAGCAGTCAGGTTGATCCCTTTTAGAAAGATCTGATGTTAATGGGAAGGAGATTACAATTAAACAAACAGTAAAAGATTAGCATAGATAACCTGAAACACAGAAAAGTTGGAAAAAAAAAATAGTATAGTTTAGCACCTTGAGTTATTCACAGGTGATATTTTGGAGACTGGCTTGAGTGTTTATGTATTAATTATCATACATTCAAATGTTTTGTTATGATGTTACCTTATTAGTTAAAAAAATACTGTCATTAACATTCTCTAGTGTTCATAATCGTTTTAAAGTTTGTTTGTTACTGGGGTGATGGTAAGGAAGGGTGGTAGGGGCAGGCACTCTTGACAGAGTCTCCATGCTACAAGCATGACTTCTGTGTCCAGGTAGATGTGAGAGGCAAACCAGAAGTCTTCCCACGTGGTTTCCTGCATCTCACAGCAATGTCCTCACTGCCTGCACCGCTGTGGTTGACCTAAATGTTAATAGCGTTATGTGGTATTTTTTCTTGGTAGTAGTGTTAGTATTCCAGTTAACTGGATATCCCCAAATTTTTGTGACTAATGTAGCATAAATATCACTGCTTTGGATAACTTCTTTGCATAATCTTTAATTTCCTTTGGATAAATTCTTAGGGATAAACTTGGGTTAACCATAAGGATGTTTTGAGATATTTACTACATATTGCCTTCTGGAAGGTAGACCAGTTTATAATCCCAACAGTAATTTGATCAGTCATTTGTCTGCATTCATTTGTTACTTAATACATGATAAAGATTTTTATGTGCCATAATTCTAGGCACTGAAGTATGTAAGAAGAAATCAAAATGAGTTTAAATTTTCTTTTTTCTTGTTGGATGCACAACCTGGGAGCATGTCTAAGGCTTTTAAGCCTTCAGACTCTCCCTGAAGAGTTTTGTTAACCAGACCCTCGAGGGCTTCATAGTAAAAATGTCTACAGCGAGTATGTAGAATGCTGCTTTTACTCTTGTCTGGTGGGGTCCATAAGAAGTGGCTAGGAGCTGTTAAAGCTTTTGTGTTAAAGCAGTATCCTTTCACGAATTGATAGAGAAGTAACAGAATCCTTGATATTATAGAGAAGTAACAGAATCCTTGATATTATAGATTAAAAAAAAATCTTTCTACCTAAGGAAAACACCATGAATCATCCTCCCCAGGTCAGGAATGCTGAAGATGAACTATTCCACTTCTTTTCTTGGCAGTGGAGGTTGTGAGGCCCAAGCTTGTCAGTTGGGAAAATATTTAACTTTTAGGAAGCATGGCTGTTAGTGATTTCCTGCCATTTTAACTCAAGACTTCCCATCTTATTTATTTATTTATTTATTTTGAGAGGTTTTTGCTATAGGGTGCGTGCGCTCTCCAGACAGAGACAGAGAGATAGAAAACGAGAAATCACCCCCCAGGGGGGATGGCCGCACCACAATCCCTTATCCTCCATTCTCCTCTTGGGATCTTGGGCATGCACGCACACACACCCGACGTGAGTTTAAGCCACCGGGTCCGAGACACGAACCGCGGTCAACTATGTGGGAGTCCAACAGCATAGCCATTTCACTAACTGCTGGTCCCAAGTCTTCCCATCTTATAACTCGATATAATTGATAATGATTTTTTTAAAATTTATTTATTTCTTCAGTGAGTGAGAGAGAGGGAGAGAAGAGAACACCCACAACAGGATCCTGAAGTCACCCCCACCTTTCAACCAGCCCCAGATCATGGGCAAGGGTGTACCTGGAGGTCTCTGGAGTTGAACCCAAATCCTTCCTTATAGGATTGCCTGGCAAACACCGTGTTTTACTACTGTTCCACCATCTAATCCTGATAATATTGGGTCATGGGAAAAGTAATGATGTATTTTTCTGTTTTTCTATGTAAAAATGCATCATGACTTTTCTGACGGTCCAGTATTAATACCATTGCCAATATCTTAATCGATATTAAAGTTGAGGAAAAGAGAGTGACCTTAGCTGACGTTACAATGCATAATAATGTCTTTACTCCTCATAGTGCCTCTATGAGGAAGGTAGTAATCCCATTTGGCAGGTAATGAGACTGAGAGAAGTGAGGCGATTGGCTGAGAGAAGAGTACATAGCTAGTAAGTAGCAATGTTGAATTACAAACTAAGTAGACTGTCTCCACTAAAGCTGGATTAATTTTTTTTAGCTTCTAATTGAGTACCATTGGGATGCTGTCAATAGATTTAGATAGGAATAGGGATTTTTATGAAATAGTAATTTAAAGGTATCTACAAAAAAGGGCTGAATTTCTTTAAGTTTAAAAACGATCAGGGCGAGCAGGTGGTGTGGTGGTTAAGGCGCTGGACCTCCCCATGACCAACCATGGTTTGAGTCCCAGACCTCGTAGCTTGAAAATCTCACTGAGTGCACATACATGCATGTCCAAAACCCTGAGAGGAGAATGGTTGAAAAGGGATGTCTTTTAAACCTTCAGACTCTCCCTGAAGAGTTTTGTTAACGGACCCTCGAGGGCCTCATAGTTAAGTGTCTACAACAAATACGTAGAATGTTTCTTTTGCTCTTGTCTGTTGGGGTCGGTAAGAAGCGACCCCATCAGATAGCATGGCTGTCCCCCCAGGGGATGATTTCTCACTTTTCTATCTGTCTCTTTCTCCAGGGAGCGCACGCTCCCTATGGCAAAAACCTAAGGAAAATATTAAATAAATAAAAGCTATCATACAACCTTTTTCTAGTTTTCTTATGTGGAGAATTTAATAATTGCTTTTCAATTGGGTTTTAATAGTTATAACTAACATTCTGGTAGTTGCCACTTTTTGTATCTACTGGTTGCCAACTACTACCTATTTAAGGTGTGTTGATCCCTCTCACAGCAGTACTGCCAAGTACAGGACCCGCTTTCTCTATTTTACAGAATTTTCTTAACCTACTTTGTTGATTACAAGACCAGACGAATAATATCCCTGGTTTTAATTTTACTATTATTTCACTGGTGATAATTTAGCATTTAGCAAAAGTAATTTTGTTACTTATTCCTGCCTTTAAATCTCCTTCAACCATATTCTTCTTGAATTTCGGCAGAATGCCAGACAAAACAGTCTGGATGGGTCACTGCCTTATCTATCTTTGTCGGCACTGCCTGGCACGATAGTTGATATGTAATTGTGATATTTCGGTGCCTGTAGCTATGTAAAATATCACATTGGGCTTCCCCAAAATTCATTTTACACAGAAGTATTAAAATGTACTAAAAGCTGCTGTTGGAATATTTATTTCGTTTTCTTTTCTTTGTATTTGCAAGAGAGTGTGTGTGGTTCTTAGAGAAAGTGAAAGAGACAGAGAGGAGAAGGCACCGTTCATAGGGCATGATCATGCAACCCTTGTCCATTTTTCCCTTCTTTTGGGTTTTTGGACATACATGCACACCCAGCGTGTTTCTCAAGTCATGCCCAGGACTCTAGTAGTGCAGTTGGCCATGTAGGTCCCGCCTTCTTAACTACTATGCCACCAACTGGCCTTGTTTTCTTAAATAGACTCAAAGCAGTCCAGTTTTCAAAATGTTTACCTATTTGGGCGAATATGTGTTTTATTGATGAGAGTTCCAGACTCCGAGTAAAATTTTATGATATATATATATGTATATATATATATTTTTTTTGGTAATTACTCGATTACATGTATCAAGGGTTGGGGGAATAGGAACAATATAATATTAGGTGATAATAGGTCATTTATTTATACATGGATACACAGATTGCCTGATGTTGCAAGTCTAGGATAGAACCTGCAAGGTTGCCCGTTTATTTTAATTTCAAGTCTAGGTTTTTTATTTTTTTTTTTTTGAGAGGGTTTTGCTATAGGCCCTTGCGCTTGCCAGAAAGACAGAGAGAGACAGAAAGTGAGAAATCATCCCCCCAGGGGTATGGCCACGCTGCACTCCCTTCTCCTCTCTGGATCCTGGGCGCTCCCAGCCTGAGTTTTAAGCCATCGGGTCCGGGACACGAACCGCAGTCGACTACATGGGAGTCCAGCGTCATAGCCATTACGCTAACTGCTGGTCCTGGTACTGCGTGTTCTTAAGGCTTTGAAACCAGAATTTTGAAGGTCGTGTTCAGAGACTGCCCCACAGTCCTTGGAGCAGCTGAGTCGAGTCTGGGGCTTGTGAATTCCCAGGTAAACAGCAATTCTAATCTTCCCAGTGTGTTGAACAAATGTTCTCATTTTCTGTATAAGCCATGATATGAAGAAAGTTAGGCAGTATTGACCTGAGTACTGGCCCTGGGACTGCAGTGCCTTGGAAATGTGATGTATACTGTTTTAAACAGTCAGGGTTCTTGGTTGCAAACAATAGATAACTCACTATAGCTAACTTTATAGCTAGATGTGAGTTGTCTGGGGCTGCCAATCAGATTTATTCCTAAATCGATAAACATTTGAAAGTATTTTCTATGCCAGCCACTGATTTAGATATGTAAGGAATCTTCTTTCATAGGAAACCTCTTTCATATGTAAATAAAGATGTTTGATCATGTCTGGTTTCTCTCCTGATATAGTTAAGGGAAAGCTCTGTTTATCCCTGTTTACTGGTTAGGAATTGATTACATGACAGTCCCACCAAATGGGGTAGGATAATCTTGAATTTATCATTTTGATCAATTATTTTAAACCTTGTTATATACAATTATTTTGATCTCTGCCAGCACCTAAAATTCTCCACAAGCCATTTATTGTATCTCTTTCTTTCTTTTCTCCCTGTGAAAGTTGTTTCAGGCTTTGGAAAAAAAAGTTTTTAGTATTGGGCCAGCAGGTTGCATGGTGGTTAAGGTGTTGGATCCCACATGACTGAATTGGTGGTTCAAGTCTTGGACCTTGTGGCTTGAAAAATACACTGGGTGCATATGTGTGTGCTCAAGATCCTGGGAGGAGAGTGAAGGAAAGGGGATTGTGATGTGGCTCTCTTGCCCTCTTCTCTGCCTTTCTTCAGGGAGTATACATGCCCTATGGCAAAAATCTGAAAAACCTAAACCCAACCGAAAACCCAAACAAATAATTTTTAAAAACTCTTAGTATTGGGAACCAGCAGTTAGCGTAATGGCTATGTCACTGGACTCCCACGTAGTTGACCACGGTTCGCGTCCCGGACCCGGTGGCTTAAAACTCACGCCGGGCGCGTGTGCGTGCGTGCCCAAGATCCCGAGAGGAGAATGGAGGAGAAGGGATTGCGGCGTGACCATCCCCCCTGGGGGGTGATTTCTCGCTTTCTGTCTCTGTCTCTCTCTGTCTGTCTGGCAAGCGCAAGCGCCCTATAGTGAAAAAAAAAAAAACCTCTCAAAAAAAACAAAAACAAAAACAACTCTTAGTATTCTAGTTACAGTTGTTGTCATGAAAAATACTTGAATACATGGTGACCAGGTAGCCTTTTGGGGTCTTAAAGAGAAGTAAAGGAGAAAAGGAACCACCCTGATAGAGGCTCTTGTACTTAGAGAAAGTGATTGAGAAAGGAGATGCTTAAAAGGAAAAAAGAAGGGGGAGGTGCTTATGTCTACAGATGCTCAGGAAACAGCCTTTCCTGAATATTGCAAAAGCTCCTTCTCCCTCCTTTCCCTAAATCCCATTGGCAGCTGATGTTCTGGGGCCTTCCTCAGCCTTAGGAGTTCATCTGTAGTTGATCATCACAAATGAGTGTGCAAATGAGAAAAGGCAGTGGAACTTGATCTTACCTTAAATCTCCCTTGGGCACTAGTTTGACTCTCTTTGCTTGTAGATGATTTAAACTTTTATGAAATTATTTAGTAAATTTTGGTCAGAATATCAACCTTGACTGTTTTCAAGATAATTGCAGATGTTTCTGAAGTATAGATTATGTTTAAATCTAATTTGTGTAAGTTAAGTCATACTCTGTTAAACTGTGTGCATGCTTGTTTATGTAAAGTATTATTGATTGGCTTTTAAAAGTTTTTTTAAAGAATTACTTCACTTTACTTATTACTATTTTTTTTTTTAATTTGGCCAGAGAGACAGAGAGAAAGAAAAAGGAAAAGTGAGAAAGCAAGCTGCCAGGTGTAGGACCTGAACTGCAGCTGGCCATGTGAGAGTCCAGAACCCCAACCACCATGCCACCTGCTGGCCCCAATAATTGGCCTTTAAAGCCCCAGTTTTTTTGTTTGCTTAAATGTGAATGCAATTATGAAAAAAGACATCTCTTTTTTCTTGGTATGTATTAAATAGATACAAATATCTATCTATCTATCTATCTATCAGAAGTTTTTGTTATAGGACGTGTGCACTTGCAGGAAAGACACAGGGAGACAGAAAGTGAGAAATCCTCTCCAAGGGGGGGATGGTCATACCACAGTCCCTTTTTCATTCTCCTCTTGGGATCTTGGGCATGCATGCACACGTGCCGGGCGTAAGTTTAAGTCGAACCATGTTTGACACTGTGGGAGTCCAGCAACATAAGCATTATGCCATATATTTTTTGCCTACAAAGGTTAGTTACTGTGCCCACAAATTGCATATCTGAAGAAAGGGCCAATTTTGGTGTTTTTCTTTGGATAGTTTTCACAATAGTTCTTTGTTTTGTCATTATTCTACATTTAATCTTAGTCTTTCATCAGTTTTCTCCTTACGGAGATCCTGGATAATGGACCAATTGGTTTCAGACACACATTGTATGAGATAGTACTCAGCTTTCCTTTTTTTATTTCAATAATTATTTTATTGAGTATTATTTATCATTATTATTTTTTAGTTTGAACAAGAGAGAGAGAACAGGAAAGTGAGAAAGCAAGCCGCCAAGTGTGGGACTCAAACTGTGGTTGGCCATGCGGGGAGTCCAGTGCCCCAACCAGTATCAGGCCACCTGTTGACAACAAGCTAGTACTCAGCTTTCCATCTAAGGAGTTTATGGGTATTGAGCTCATTCTGATTTATGGTTGCAAAGGTCTTTGTACTGATTTTGTTTTTTGAGAGACTTTTTTGCTATAGTGCGTGTGCACTCTCCAGAGAGACAGAGACAGAGACAGACAGAAAGTGAGAAATCACACCCCAGGGGGGATGGGCACACCCCTCCATTCTCCTCTTGGGATTTTGGGCATGTACAAGCGCTCACACGCATACACATACACACACACACACGGTGTGAGATTTAAGCTGCTGGGGATCTTGGGCATGTACAAGCACGCACATGCACACGCGTACACACACACACACACACACACACACACACACACACACACACATACACAGTGTGAGATTTAAGCTGCTGGGTCCGGGACTCAAACCATGGTTGACTACGTGGGAGTTCAGCGATGTAACCATTGCACCATGTGCTGGTACGTAATTTGATCTTTTCTATAAACACTTTGCCTTAAAAATGAACAACTATGGGGACCAGCAGTTAGCGTAATGGCTATGTTGCTGGACTCCCATGTAGTCGACCGTGGTTTGCGTCCTGGACCCGGTGGCGTAAAACTCTCGCTGGGGACGCGCCGCAGATCCTATGGAGGAGAAGGGATTTCGCCATGCCCATCCCTCCGGGGGGTTGATTTCTCGCTTTCTGTCTGTCTCTGTCTGGCAAGCGCATGTGCCCTATAGCACAAACCTCTCCAAAAAAAAAAAAAAGTACAATTATGGGTTCCAGGGATTAGGTGACCAATGTTCAGTAACTAAGACTGCCTTATAACCCCCCAAAATAACTTCTATTCATTCTACATGTAAAAGACATTCCTCAGCCCTAGCATTCAAAGTTCTTTTTTATAATTGCTAGAGGGCATGCATGCTTGCCAGGGAGAAAAAAAGAGAGCAAAGATGGGACAGAAAGCACCCTTTATGGGATGTGGTCATACCACAGTTCCTTCTCCATTTCTGCATCCCATCAGGATTTGGGGCACACACACATACACACCCAGAGTGTTTTTGAAGGTGCTGGGGCCAGGATGCTAACTGGAGGCCATGTGGGATCCAGCTCCCTTAACCACTAGGATTTGGGGCTGGCCTCTTAAATTCTAACTCACTATAGCATCAGCTCAGAAGGCCTAAATTGTGTCAGAAAAGCCCTGTAAACTAGGTATGGGTGAGACTCTGAGTATCATTCATTCTGCTACAAATATCCTCCATTTGTGGACCTAGAAATTAGAAAACAAATTATTTGCTTCCAAAATGCAATGTTGAGACAGGCATTGAATAACAAAGATGTTGCCTTTCAAAATGGGAGCAAATGGAAGGAAGGCTGCAGCAGTCCCAAGCAATTTGAAAACCCATCATGGCCAATTTTATTATGTTTCAAGGCCTTTGACTAATACTCTGTCTAAATATTTCTTAAAGATAAATTTCCAAGAAGTAAAAGAACTTTTTCAGAGGGTTAAGAAAATTTTTGTATATCACTAGACTTCTCAAAGTTGTATCAGTTTACTTTTGCAACATTAATTTATTGTAATTGTTCATTCTGATTAATATCAGAATGTATTCATATATATTTATAGCCATATATATGTATCTGCACACATACACGTGTGTGTGTATATATGAACAAAACCTCCAAACTTTACCAACTTAACATGAATAAAAAGTTTCAAATATATTTTGTGTAGTGCCTTTTTGTATTTTCTTCTCAGTTTTTCTTACAGTATTTTTGCCATGTTTTCTATTTTTCTTGATTGGTGTGATTTCTAAATATATTTAGAATATATATTTATATCTTGTATTGCAAAGATTTTCCCAAGTTTGAATTTTAATTTTTTTCAAATCCTATTTTTTTTGGCTGTTACTGGTAATAAATATATAGTTTGTTTTTTAATCAAATTTGTCATTTTTTTTTTTTTTTTTTTGTGGAATAGCTTTGATAGCTCTTGCAGTTTTGGACATTCTCACGGTCAGATAAAAATTATTTAAAAATAAATGTTTGGTGCCTGAAAGGGCAAAATATTAGGAAAACCCAAGTCATACTGTCCTTATTTCTGAAAACGGATGTGTCCCGTCTTCCTGGGGATTCACACAATCCCGTGGGAAGGCCCAGCCCTGAAAGCCAATAGCGGAGCTGCGACAAGCAGCTCTGTGCTCCCAGCAGCACTGCCTGTCCGACTAGCATGGCTCACTCAAACTTGCCTATCTTGTGTCTCCATGTTAAACCTCTGGTAAATCTTCTGAATCTACTGAAGTGAGAAAGTATTTGGATTGGAAAGATATTTTTTGAGTAGGTAGGGATATATATAAATAAATATATTGGGTTGTTGGAAAAAATCCTGACACGTTATTACATAGAAAAACATGTCATGACTTTTTTGACAAGTCTGTAAACATACACACATATATATGTGTATGTATTTAGATTTTGGCCATAGGATGCATGTACATGGCAGAGAGAGATAAAGAGGAGAAAAGTGAGAAACCACCACCCGGGGTTGAGGGGTGACCATGTTGCAGTCCCATCCCTCCATAATGCTCCTGAGATTTTGGGCAGGCACACATACATGCCCAGTGTGTTTTTCAAGTTGACAGGCCCAGGACTCAAACCACTCAGTCAGCCATGTGGGATCCAGTGCCTTCACCACCATGCCACCAGCTGTCTCAGATATATGTGTAATAAACTGGGGAAACTGAGTACAGGAAAAAATATCCTTGATAGAAACATGAAACCAATACTTGCCATAAATGCTTAAAAATTCAACTTTGTTACAAAATATCCATATACATCCTAAAGAAATGGTTCTGTAAGATTGATTAGAATAGAAAGAAATGTGGTCAGTGAATAAAGCATGTTACAAAACGTTTTCGTGGTTTGATTTCTGTTGTAGGGGAAAAACATTACATGTCTGTAAGTATAGAAAAACATCTTCAACAGAAGGTACATAATGATTGGGACCAGCAGATGGCATTAGGGTTATGTCACTGTAATCCCATGTAGTATACTGCGGTTCCAGTACTGGACCTGGCTACTTGAAACTCTCACTAGGCACATGTGTGTGCATGCCCAAGGTCCTGAGGGGAGAATAGAGGAGAAGAGATTGTGGCATGGCCGTTCTCCTTGGGGGGTGATTTCTCACTTTCTATCTGCTTCTCTCTGTCCAGTGAACGCACACATCCTATAGCAAAAATCTTTCTCAAAAAAAGTACATAATGATTACTTTGGGATAGTTTGATAAGTATACATAAAAATAAAACCCTTACATATAATTTTAATATATTTTCCTCTTTTCTGAGTTTTACGTAATGGACATTTTTACTTGTGTATTTAAAAAACGTTAATACCTTCCTGCATCCTACCCTAAAGAAACAGCTTTAAGGAAATAATTATTTGGGATTCCTGTGTTATTAAGTTGAAATGGACGGTACTGTGATGTTTTTAATCATTAATGTATACATGGTATAGTTGTGGGATGTTTAAGATTCTTGGTTGTTTATCTTAAACTTGAAGGAAAATGATTTTTATTAAAATGAAAGTGTTAAAGTATAGGAATGGAGAGGTAGTAGATTTTTAGAATTTTTCCTTTTTATCTACTGAGGTAAATGATGTAGTGATATTTTCATTTGTAGAAATGTTAGCACCTCTGAACAATGTGAACTTGAAGCACTGAACATTGTTATCTGTTACTTTGTAGCATAGTGAGTGACTTATGGTTAAAAATAATTGGAGATACTTTTTATATAATGTTTTTAATTTTGAGAAATTCTTTTTTGCCTTTTATAATATTATTTATCTATTTTTTTAAAGCAAAATTTTCTGCCTTTTGGTGTGAATTTCTTATGCCCTCAGCATAGTACCTGTGTTATATAGTACTTGAAACTTTTACTTTTTATTTGTTATTTCTCAGGTAAACGCAAAGCACTGAAGTTGAATTTTGCAAATCCACCTTTCAAATCTACAGCAAGGTTTACTCTGAATCCCAATCCTACAGGAGTTCAAAACCCACACATGTGAGTATTCTTGGTAATCAGATAAAAGGCTCAAGTCACGCAGAGGTTTTAAAGTTATCTTATGAATTCCTCTAAGCTGAGAGGTTGGTATTTACACTACCCTGGGGACGATTTGAAATATTACTGTTTGAACTTACATGGAAAGCTATTGATTCTGTAGTCTTACCTGGGTAAACACAGGTTTCTTTTTTAAAATTTACTAGGGAAAAAGATCTGGAGGTCCAGATACATTTATATCTTTAAAATGTCTCTCTCACTACACTCTCAGGATATTGTTTTATTTTTTCCCTTCCAGATTTCCAGTTAAATTGATAATCATATTTAGGAAAGTTAACTGTTCTATTGATCTGTACAAATCCTCACAATTTTTTTGGTGACAAAATACATTCCCATTCTTAATATACTAAATTCCTATAAAATTTCCATGTGATAGTAAATTGGAAGATTTGTATTCATGCCAGTATTTAGATGTCAGTGATTTTTAAAATTTATTCACTGAATTATTTTTATTAAAAGGCAGGAATGATATGTATTTTGCAAATGGTAACAAAGTGATGAACGATACAGCATCTTGCGATATGTAAAATATTTTGTTATTTTTCAAACAGTGTCTAGAAGGGAAGGATATGTGTGTGTGTGCATATACTCTTACACTTTTCCCTATAACCTTAGGGGAATGAGAGGCATTTTTAAATGAAAACTGGAGAAATAGTGTATGACTAGGAATGTATGCTATTCGTTTTTATTAGGCTGGTGTTCATAATCAGATTTCTTGTAGCTCAGCCTGCAGACCTACCCTTTTTACCTTCTCTCTAACATCAGGTGGGGGCCACATTAAGGCAAGAAACATAGTGTTTTGCAATTAGTCAGAATTCCAGGAGCAGGAACGTGCTCTTCAATGAATCTCATTTCTTATGTTCTAATATTTCTAGTGCATGCTAGTACAAGACTAATTCTTGAGCATAGTCTAATACTGCTACCTTGGTTACTAGCTGAACCACATATTTGAACTCTAGGAGAGAAAAGATATAGTAGTAATCACCAAAACTGTCAGGTCTTTGATTTTTTTTTTTTTTTTAAGAGATTTTTGCTATAGGGTGTGTGTGCTTCCTAGAAAGAGAGAGATAGAGAGACAGAAAGCAAGAAATCACCCCCAAGGGGGGATGGCCCTTCTCCTCCATTATCCTCTTGGGAACTTGGGCATGCACGTACATGTGCCCGGCGTGAGTTTAAGCCACAGGGTCTGGGACTCAAACCGTGGTCAACTACATTGGAGTCCAGCAACATAGCCATTATGCCATCTGCTGGTCCCAGGTCTTTGTTTTTTGAAAGTCTTCCAGACAAGGAGAAAAAGACAACCTGACTTAAATTTAGAATTGGAAAACATTCACATATTTGTACAGTCTTCTCTGGAGGTTTTTCATGTATGGGATATTCATGGACAGAAATCTCTCTCTCTTTTTTTTTGGTTTTATTTTTTATATTTTTCCAGAGGGTGCAAGTGCAGGAAAATGAGAAAGCATCCTGCTGGGGGGGATGGTCACACTGCAATCCCTTCATCATTTCTCCTTTCATGATTTTGGGCATGCATGCAAATATGCCTGGTGTGTTTTTTTTCAGGCCCTGGGTCACACAGATGACCGTGTGCGATCCATTCACTTTAGCCACTGTACCATGGGCCAGCTCTTCCTTTTATTTTTAAACAAGAAAAATACAAGGTGGGAACAAACTTGTAAAATTTGGGTTTACTATGTTTTTACTTTTTTGTTTTGTTTTGAACCAGTGTTTTATGAGAGTCCTATACCAGATAGATTTGTTATCTTTTGTCTCTTTCTGCCAAGTATTAACATTTGAGAAGACATGCTAATAGGCATTCTTACCTTATGATAAAATCTTTAGAACTTGATTCTGATAGGTAAACATTTTAGAGCCAGATTTTGCTAGAATTTTATTATTGTATACCTCTGTTCATCTGGATCAGGGGTAAGCAACTGTTAGCATTGATTCTGCTCAAAGATAATTGTTTCATCACTTAGACACTTAGGATAGCATATCTCCTCTGCTCCCCCCCCCCCAAGTATCCTTCTGTACTTTTCCTCTGAGTCGTGTACCATCAGGCAGTAAAAGCCATTTTTGGTGTTGTCTGATAAATGCTTTCCAATTAGAAAACATCACTTGTAGTTTATGGGAGCTTCAGAATAAGGTACTTCTTGCCATTTATGTTTTCTCCTAAAACTTCCTTGAAATTTTGTTGCTTTTTTTTTTTTTTTTAATAAAGATATTTTTTACTATAGGGCATATGCACTCGATGGAGACACAGAGAGAGACAGAGAGAGACAGTGAGAAATCACCCCACAGGAGTCTGGTCACACCACAATACCTTCTCCACTCTCCTCCCGGGATCCTGGGCATTCATGCACACACACCCGGTGTGAGTTTTAAGCCACCAAGTCTGGGACTTGAACTGCAGTTAACTACATGAGAGTCCAGCGATGTAATCATTACGCCATCTGCTGCTCCAGAAATTTAGTTACAGATATAAATATAAAACATGTTCATGAATTTAGGAAAAGATAAAAATGTTCTAGGACCTAGTTTTAAGTCAGTCTGGCATTTGAAAACTTGAGAATAGGAACCTTTGGAAAAAAAACATTGTAAGACAGAAGACAGAGTCCTCATTTTCTGAGAACCAACCGTTTAAATAAAATTCTGAGAAATGACAGTTGACTATGACAGTTCAAGAAGTAAGGCATAAAGTAGTACAGATTGAATGTCCGATGAAAGGTGCAGAAGGGGTAAGATCACTTTAGCGGGTCTGCATGCTGAAAAGTTTCATAGAACAGCAAGATTTCAATTGGGTTTTGAAAGACCAGTAAGGGAACTATAGGTGGAGAGAATGGAGAAAGGCATTCTAGGAAGTTTAAGTATAGTGCAGAGATGTTCTGTCTCTCACTGGAAGCTGTTAGCTTTTTTCTTAGTGTTATTCATTTATTTATTTATTTTTAATTGCCAGAGGATGCATGCATTTGCCAGAGAGGAGTGAGAGGGGGAGGAAACACCTGTCAGTGGGGTGCTTTAACACCACAACCTGTTCTTCATTCCTCCATCCTATTTGGTGTGCGTACTTATGTGCCTAACATGTTTGTTTTTTTGTTTTTGTTTTTCCTCAACACAAATCCATTTTTATTTATTTACATTTCATTATTTTAAATCCTTGAGGGGTACATCATCACACGGATTCTGTGTCTAATAGTCTTAGCAGCAAGATTGCTTCGGAATTTGGCTTGAACCATGCCACGGTTTCCATGGGCTCGCGTAACCTTTCCGCAGATTACTCTGGTTTTATTTGGTTTGCCACCAGGAGTCACTGTGTTGTTTTTTGCTTTGTACACATAAGCACACCTCTTGCTCAAATAGAATTCGGTTTCATCTTGTGCATAAACACCTTCAATTTTAAGAAGAGCTGTGTGCTCCCTTGGTTCCTGAGACCCTGCTTATAGCAGCAAAAATGGCCTTGGACCACAGCCTTCCAGAAGTCCTGTTCCCAGCAGGCCTCCACAGGCTCCAAGATGGCGGAAAGAGGAAAGCAAGGTCGCCTAACGTGTTTTTTAAGTTGCCAGGGCCAGTTGAAACTGCAGTTGGTTACGTGGGATCCGGCTTCGTTAATTACTAGACTACAGGGCCAGCCCAGCTTTTTTCCTTTTATTTCTTGGTGTTCTAGAATTATGTGAAGATGTGTGTAGGTTTTGGTCATCTGTGTGCCAGAGGAACCCTTTTCATTAAAAGATTTGTATATTTCTGTTTCTAAGGAAATTTCTGTTATTCTTTTGATATATTCCTGTTTTTTTTTTTTTTTTCTTTTGGGTCATTTCTTCCTTGCTTGAAACTTTTGCTGTTTGTATGTTGGGCCATCGGAATTCCTTTTATTTTTGAATTTTATATTTTTCATCTCTTTGTTTACTTGCTATATATCCTAGAAGATATTCTTTTTTTTCTGACCGGATTATAGAATATTATATTTTGGTAATTAAGTTTTTCTTTTTAAGGTTTTGGCCGTAGGGCGTGTGTGTTCACCAGAGAGACAGAGGGGAAGTGAGAAATCACTCCCCAGTGGTAATGGCCACGCTGCAATCTCTTCTTCTCCATTCTCCTCTTGGGATTTTGGGCATGTATTCACATGTACCTGGTGTGATTTTCAGCCATCAGGTCCAGGACTCAAACTACAGTCAACCATGTGGAAGCCCAGCACTTAACCACGACTCTACCTACTCGCCTGTGGTAATTAATTTTAATTTCCACGGGTCAAATGTGGCCTTTTCTTTTCTTTTTTTTCCTCTTTTTTTGGAGAGGTTTTTGCTATAGGGCGCGTGTGCTCACCAGAAAGACAGAGAGACAGAAAGCGAGAAATCACCCCCCAGGGGGATGGCCACACTGCAATCCCTTCTCCTCCATTCTCCTCTCTGGATCTGGGGCACGCATGCGCATGTGCCCGGCATGAGTTTAAATTACTAGGTCCGGGACTTGAACCGTGGTCGACTATGTGGGAGTCAGTGACATAGCCATTATGCTAACTGCTGGTCCCAAATGTGGCCTTTTCTTCATATCCTATTTTTAATTTATGGATGTAGGATAGAAAATTAAATATTTTTCTTCTTCTGGGTTATCAGTTTTTCTTTTATCTTTGACCTTTTCCTTTATCTAAGTTTTATTTCATGTATTGCACTTTTTTAAAAAATTGCTTGAGGGTGCATGTACTCTCCAGAGAGACAGGAAAAAAGAAAGACAGAAAGACATTGAGAATTCATCCCCCAAAGGGGTGTGGTCACTGGAATCCTTTTTTTTCCTCTCTCCTCTGGATCACACAGGCATAGATCTCGGGCATGTTTTTCAACCATCAGGACTGCTTTCCTAACTGTGTCTAGCCATGTGGGCTCCAACTGCTGTGTATAACACTTAACCACTGTGCTGAGGGCCAGCCATGTATTGTGATTCTCGATCGTCCACTGATTGGGAGCTCCAGCTATGGGCCATTATCTGGCGGACTTGACTTCACTTTTCTGTGAGTAGTTTGAGACTTGGCGGTTAGGCTAGGAGTATTCCAGATGCCAGGAGTAGAGCCAACATTCACCCCTGAAGCCCAGTTCTCTCCAAATATGTTTGTAATCATAGTGCATTTTTTCATTTTGGGGAAGAGTAAAGAAGAAAGAATGAACTGACTAGGCCTTTCTTTTTTTCTTAGGGTTTGTATTTTTTTTTCCATAGTTGCACATGCTTTCTTCAGAGAGAGGAAAAGTGAGAATCTGTCCCCTGGGGGAACAGCCACAACACAACCCCTTCTTCATCCTTCTCTCAGGATTTTGGGAATGCATGCATAAATGTCTGGTGTGTTTTTCAAGCCCTGAGTCTGGAACTTCAACTGTGGATTTGACCATGTGGGATCCAGTGCCTTAACCACTGTGCCACATACTACCACATACTAGCCCAACTAGGTCTTTTTTTTTTTTTTTTTTTTTTTTTGGGATAGGGCTTGTGGGCTCTTTTAACTAGCCCCACGAGTGTTTTTTTTTTTTTTTTTTTTTTTTTTTTGCGATAGGGCATGTGTGCTCTCTGAAGAGACAGAGACTGGAAGCAAAAAAATCACTCCCCAGGAGGATCACTGTGCCTCAGTCCCTTCTCAGTTCTCTCAGGATTTTGGGCATGCATGCACACGCCCCTGGGGTGAGTTTAAATTACTAGGTGCAGGACTCGAACTATGTGGGAGTCTAGTGATGTAAATATTATGCCATATACTGATCCCCCAAGTAGGCCTTTCTTAAAGAATTTTAGTTAAAGCCTGTGTTTTGGACCTTTATTCCTTTCAACTGTGGATCCACTCTGGGTTCCTTTGGGACCCTGGTACATTTTTCCTGTTTGCCACATGCCCACCTCCCACCATGTGCTGTGATTTTTCCTGTTACTGTGTTTTTAAATAAAATTTTTTGTATGGAAAATTGCAAGCATATTCCAAATTAGAGAGTGACAACTGAATCTATTAGTCCCTGTCAGTCATCTCTAATAGCTTCAGCAGGTAACAGTGTGGCCAGTGTTGCTTTTATCTGTTCCTCTACCTTCTAGTTTTAACTAGACATTCAGACATTATTTCATCATAAATTCTTCAGTATGTATTTCTGAAAGACAGAGACTTTATTTTGGAAACAAAATCATAGTGCCATTATTACATCTAGTAGGATGGCAGTTCTTTTTTTCTTTGAGAACTTTTTGCTATAGGGTGCATGCATTCGCCAGAAAGACAGAGACAGAGAGACAGAAAGTGAGAAATCATCCCCCAGGGGGGATGGCCATACTGCAATCCCTTCTCCTTCATTCTCCTCTTAGGATCTTGGGCACGCACGCACGCACGCACATGCACCTGGCATGAGTTTAAGCCACCAGGGGGTCCGGTACTCGAACCGCAGCCAACTACATGGGAGTTCAGTGATACAGCCATTACACTAACTGCTGGTCCCTGAACGGCAGTTTTTTAATACCATCAAACAAGCAGATAACCTACCTTTTAAATTTTATTTATTTATTTAGTTTTTAGTTTGAATCAGAAGCTAAACAAGATCCTGCATGGTATGCAGTTGACTAATAAATCTTTCATTTTTTTAAATTTATTTTTAAAAGAGATTTTTGCTGTGGGATGCATATGTTCCCCAGAGAGAGACAGAAAGCTAGAAATATCCCTTGGGAGATGGCCACGCCACAGTCCCTTCTCCTCCATTCTCCTATTGGGATCTCAAGCATGCATGCACAGACGACCAGCATGAGTTTTAAGTCACCAAGTCAGGAACATAACTGTGGTCAACTGTGGGAGTCTAGCAAGCAGGGTAACTGTTAGGCCATCTACTGTCCCCTAGTAAGTCTTTTAAACTAGCATCCCTTCTCTTGGAGTTAATTAGTTTAACTTTGTCTATACATTTTTGTCTGCTTCCTGGCATTGTGAAATTTGTTTAAAGTTCTGAATTTCTACATTATTTCCTTTCATAAAAAAAAGAAGAGTTACTCTTTTTAGTTAAGTTATTTGGCAGGAAAGACAACCTGAATAGGAAACCTTATATTTTAAATATTGGTTAAATTGTAAATATTTCTAATACATAAAAAGTCAGTATTATAAAAGAGACTCTTATATGTATTTCCCAGATATAAAAGATAATATTTTGTCCTTTAGCTGTTAAAATGAAAGGTTAAGTTGTCTGACATGGCAAGCACAACAGAAGATCAAAGGAAAAATGTCTGGCTACCTTTTACATTTCCTTGAGAATCTGTAAATCTTTTTGATACCCTGAGAGTATTCTTGTAGCGGTAGGCTTATATTTAAGTCATGTTCGGTGTATAATTAAACCTGACAAACAGAAATAGGTATTCCATAACACATAATATTTCATCATGATGAGTGATAGTCGAGTGCTCTCAGTTTACTTAATCTTTAAAATGTACCCTACACAATTGTTACTCTGAAAGAACAACCTGTTATCTTTGCAATTTCTCAGGACTAGTAACACCAACTTAAAAGTTAACGCTGAAAATAATGATGAGTATAGGTACACTTTGAGGCTTAGGCATTTTGGAAGCACATGTTTTAAGTCTAAGGGGCTCTCGTGGTGGAAACCAAGAGCCTTGGGTGGATTTCATTTGTCTTTATTAAATTTAAACAAAGATTTAGTTATGTTATAGAACGTCTGTGAGGAGTAGTTTTAAAATCTCTAGTTAGTCACTAATATTCTTTCTTTCTTTTTTTTTTTTAAATTACTTATTTAATTTTATCAAGAATAAAATTTGACCAGAGAGAGAGAGAGAGAGTGAGATAGCAAGCTGCCAGGTCTGTATCTCGGACCGTGGTCATCCATGCGAGAGGCCAGCACCTTTAACCACCATGCCCCTGCCAGCTCCCAGTCACTAATATTCTTAATTCCTTGATGAACCTTTGTCTAAAATGTAGAACAGTAATTATGACTTACTAGAAACTTACTGTTGGTTAAATTGTGGAAACTTTATCTTTTCTTTTTCTGGAGAGATTTTTGCTGTAGGGCATGTGTACTCACCAGAAAGACAGAGAGAGAGAAAGAGAGAGAAGTCATCCCCTAGGGGGTTGGCCGCACCGCAGTCCCTCTTCTGTTCTTCTCTTGGGATTTTGGGGATGCACGCAGATGCCCCCAGCACTGCTTTCTGTCTTGGCATTGATGGCAGTTGCGCAACCAGGAGTCCTGTTTTCTGCCTCAGCATTGTCACTGTCTCTGTGACCCTGTGTCATTTAACTCCTGATTTCAGCTCAGGTGTTATATTAGAATAGTGACACTCACTATTTTATATAGTGAATTACACTAGAGAACATGAGTGTGTATGAAGTCAGCTTTGTGCTATGTCATGTAAAACAAGAGGTAAAGGAGGGACTGCTCTAACCTGAAGTGTTTGTGAGGTAGGAATGGACTCTTGTAGCTTTGTCTGCCCTTGTTCCCCAAAATAGTTCCCAGGACATGTCTGGTGAATTTCTAAGTAAGAAAACCACTGATTTACTTGAACTTTGAAGTTCTTTTCCATCTCAAATTTTTTTGAAGCAATCATGATAATATGAAATCTCTCATTTCTATGGTATTCTGTGGTGGAACAATTTCACAAGAGGGCAGTAGTAGTAGAAATATTTATAGGTACAGATTAGTAGTTGATGTTTTAAAACCCTAAATGTGTTGAATCCTGTGGGATTTTTTTTTTTTTTTGAGGCGGTTTTGAGGGAGTGACAGCAGTTTGACTTTACTGCTATAGACCTTTTTACTTTGCTTTAATTTGGTAAAATATAAGAACTTAAAATTTTCCATCTTTAAACCATTAAAAAATTTTATTTCTTTTGAGAGAGAGAGAGAGAGAGAAAAAGAGAGAGAGAGAGAGAGAGAGAGAGAGAGAGGGACACCCTTGACAGGGTCCTGTGACACTGCAATCCCTTTCCCCAGCCCTCCAGAAACTCAGTGGTTAGGATCTTGGGTGCACTGGTGCCCAGTGTGTTTCAGATTGACTTTGATATAAGTGGAATCATAACTTATTTGTTCTTTTGTGTCTAGCTTTTTTCATTCAACACAGTGTCTTCAAGGTTTGTCTATGTCATAGTCTTTGTCAGAATTTTCCTTTTCTAATGTATAAATATTTTATTGTATGTATATGTAACATTTTGTTTAGCTGTTCATTTGATAGACATTTGGGTTGTTTTCAACTTTTGGCTGTAGTGAATAATGCAGTCGTGTGGGATAATCTTTGAAAACTTGCAGTATTAATGCTGCTGCTTTTTTTGTTTAGAGGTTTTTGTCATAGAGTGCATGCAGTTGCCAAACAGAGAAAGAAAGAGAAACTAGGCTCCAGGAGGGATGGTCATGCCACAATCCTTTCTCCTCTATTGGACTCCTGGAATCTTGGGCATGCACGTACACGTGCCTGGTGTGATTTATTTATTTATTTTTTTGGAGAGGTTTTCGCTATAGGGCACGTGCGCTTGCCAGACAGACAGAGACATAGAGACAGAAAGCAAAAAAATCACCCCTCAGGGGGGATGGTCACGCCGCAATCCCTTCTTCTCCATTCTCCTCTCGGGATCTTGGGCACGCACGCACATGCGCCCGGCCTGAGTTTTAAGCCACCGGGTCTGGGACACGAACCGCGGTCGACTATGTGGGAGTCCAGCGACATAGCCATTATGCTAACTACTGGTTCCCGTGCCTAATGTGATTTTTCAAGCCACTGGGTCTGGGACTTGAACCACAGTTCGCCATGTGGGAGTCCAGCAGTGTAAACCCCCATGCCATCTGGTGGCCCTAGTATTATATCTCTTACCGTGAGTATTCAGTCTTGTCCTCAGTCTTACTTTCTACCTCAGTGCACTTGCAGGTTGTTGAGACGTGATCTTCAGTTGAGGCGGCAGTCATAACAGGCATGGTTGAACTGATTTTCTCTGTGGCCCCCATCCATGAGAGCTGGTAATATAATTCTCTTCAAAGTTGATAGCTGAAGTGCTGAATACTAATTCTGGACTACTTATTTGAAAAGATGAATGATAAATGCTGTTGAGTTGCAGGTCTACTAAATTAGTAATTTTAGTGTTACAAATCACCTTTGTTCTTGAATCAGAGATTAAGGCAGACATTAAAAGATAACAGGGGCCAGCAAGTGGTGTGGTGGTTAAGGTGTTGGACTCCCATGTGGTCAACTCCAGTTTGAGTCCTGTACCTGGTGACTTGACAATCATGCTAAGCATGTGTGCACGTGTGCCAAAAATCTCAGGAGGAGAATGGAGAAGGGAATGCGTTGTGGCCACCCCTCTAGGGAAGTAATTTCTCACTTTCCTTCTGTTGTTCTCTCCTGTGAGTGCACACGTCCTATGGCAAAAACCTTAAAAAAAAAACAAAAGGAAAAAGATAATCTTGGTTCTTTAACCTATACAACTACAAAGTTCTTACTCTTTAAAGATATATCTGGTTTCTTTCTTATAGATGAATTTCTCTACCATTTTTAATTAGGCAGCAAGTTTTCGAGTTGTGATTTAGTTTAGATTTTTTATGAAGTCCTTCGTTTCTAGGAACTTTTGTCTATTATTAAGAAAACTTGCAACATGAAGGAAACATCTTTTCAGATTTTTTTTAAAGATGTTTGCCATAGGGCATACGTGCTTGCCAGACACAGAGAGAGAGAGAGAGAGACAGAGAGACAGAGACAAAGATAGTGAGAAGGAAAGTGAGAAATCACCTCCCAGGGTGCATGGTCACACCACAGCTCCTTCTCCATTTTCCTCTAAGAAGTTTCGGCATGCACACATATGTGCCTGGCATGATTTTCAGGCTGCCGGGTCTGGAACTTGAACCATGTTCAACCATGTGCCTTAACCACTACACCACATGTTGGCCCCTCTTCTCGGATTTTAAAACTTATTATTTACAACTGAGTCATGGTATAGTTATATTACTGCTATTGAGTACATTTGTTTTCCTTGGAGTTAATAATTACCTTGTTTGATGGTTCACTATTGAGTATTTTCTCAACCTGATTACATCAGGTGATCACTCAGTTTTTGTGGGTTTTTATTTTTTTAGCCAGCTATTCATCTGTACTCTTGCCCAGATCTAGAGTAGTTACGCTTTTGGCCTGCTTCATGGTTGTTGTTGTTATTTTGTGAATGCCTGATTTTGATTCCCTATAGATTTTGTGATTCACTCCCCCCTCCCCCCAATTTCTACTGTGCTTAAGGAGAGTTTATCTTTTAAATTTTCCTGAGACAAGAGTTCTTTCTTAGTAAGTAAATGTTTTGGATCATTGAGTGCCTGAAAATATTTTTCTCCAACCTACCCTCATAATAGATTGGTAGTTTTTATTGACTATAGAGTTTGGGGTAGTAATTTTTCTTTAGAATTTTAGAGGCATTTCTCCAGTGTTTTCTGTCTCCCAGTTAACTTTAAAAACTCAGATGTCAGGATCAGCAGATGGTGTAACGGTTGTATTGCTGGACTTCCACATAGTCAACTGTGGTTGGAGTCCCGGATCCAGCAGCTTAAAACTCACACCAGGTGGTACCAGCAGTTGGTGTAATGGCTTTGTTCTTGGACTCCCATGTAGTCGACCACGGTTTGAGTCCTGAACCCAGTGGCTTAAATTCACGGGTGCGTGTGTGTGCACGTACATAAGATCCCAAGAGGAGAATGGAAGAGAAGGGATTGTGGTGTGGCCATCTCCCCCTGGGGGGTGATTTCTCACTTTTTACCTCTCTGTTTTTCAGGTGAACACATGTACCTTATAGAAAAAACTTCTTCCCCCCAAAACAAAAACAAAAACAAAAACTCATGCCAGGCACATGTGCATGTGTGTCCAAAATCCTGAGAGGAGAAGGGATTGTGGCATGACCATCCCTCCAGGGATTGATTTCTTGCATTCTGTCTCTTTCTGTCTCCCCGGCAAGCTCATGCACGCTATAGCAAAAATCTCTCTCTCAAAACAAAATAAAACAAAACAACAACTGAGCTGTCATTGGCACATGGCCTTTGTGGTTGATAATGGGGTTTTGTATTTTTACCCAGGGGCTACAATTTCACTACATTTGTTTTATTTTCTACTTCACTGTAGTCTTTTTCTCTTCTTCCTTTCTTCTTGTCTTCCCTTTCACCTTGCTCTTGGTCAATTCTCAGTCCAGAAACCACCGTCTTTCATTCTAGGAAAATGGTTTGCTATGTTCTTTTGATTTTTTCTTCTCCATGAGCTCTCCTATGAGTACTCCACTTCAGGGTTGTACATCTTACTTCGAATCCCTATTTGACTTAACTTTCTCTTCCTTTGACTTTAGATGTATTTTCTTTCTTTATTTTTGATTTTGGTTAATCCTTGATTGTCTGACACATACACTTAAAGGAAGACAACAGAAAATTAATTGGAAGCTTTGTGATTTGACTGGTGGGACTCAAAGTTCGTTCAATCTACATATTCGAGTTATCTAAAGTCTGATTGCTCCTTCTGGAGACTTTAGTAGTATTCTGGATTTAACTTCTTAAAACTTTTCTGGTATTTGTGTGTGTGTGTGTGTGTGTGTGTGTGTGTGTGTAAATCAATTTACTTTTTTTGATATCCCTTGGTGTAGGCACTTTTTAGTTTTACTTTTCTGTATTTCGCTGTTCATTTATTGCTTATTCATTTACTTTTGATCTTCCAAAAACTTGTTGTTACTTCTCACAAGTGTTTCTTCTCCTAGTTTCTTTTTTTTAAGAGGTTTTCGCTACAGGGTGTGTGCGCTCTCCCAACAGACAGAGATACAGAGAGACAGAAAACGAGAAATCACCCCCCAGGGGGAATGGCCACACCACAATCCCTTCTCCTCCAT
>NW_006160007.1:1935272-1968103 GCF_000334495.1 Tupaia belangeri chinensis | reverse complement strand
TCCTGTCGTGAGTTTAGCCCGCCGCGTCTGGGACTCGAACCACTGTTGACTACATGGGAGTTCAGTGACATAGCCATTATGCTAACTGCTGGTCCCCTCCTAGTTTCTTTTATGTTGCAAAAATTTTCTAAAAAAACTGGTTTTTGTGTGTGTGTGTGTGTGTGTGTGTGTGTGTGTGTGTTTTTCCTTCTTCATTAGTGTTTCCATAGCAAGGTAAGACTAATAAGTGTTTTTTCTGGAAGTCATGACACTAAGTGGGCTTTTAAAATTAAGCTTTTTGATGGAAGGAATTATGTGCTTCATTTATAACCTATCATCTGAATAGTCCTTCTTTCCTTCCTTTTTTAAATTTATTAAGTTATTTCTTCCATGAGAGAGAAATAGGAACAGAGAGAAGTAGTTATGCCCATTAAGGTTTTGTACCACAGTCCACCTCTAGCCTCTACCTGCCAGATCACTGACACGTGTGTGTGTTCTACACGTATAGGGTGACCTCTGGACGTGCAGGTGGGACCTTACCTCCTGTGTGGGGTCAGTATCATAACATTGAGTTACTACCATGCCACTAGCTGGTGCCTATTTTTTTACTCAGGAATTTTGCTTTTAAAGAAAAGCCATGATTTAATTTGATAAAATGATTACATATCCTGAGTAAACTAGAAAGAAATGGAAAATGTGATGGTACTGTACAAACAGAATTTTTTTTTGGGGGGGGGGAGGTTTTTGCTATAGGGCACGTGCGCTCACCAGAAAGACAGAGACAGAGAGGCAGAAAGCGAGAAGTCACCCTCCAGGGGGATGGCCACGCCACAATCCCTTCTCTTCCAGTCTCCTCTTAGGATCTTGGGCATGCACGCATATGTGCCCGGTGTGAGTTTAAACCACCGGGTCCAGGACTTGAACCACAGTCGACTACATGGGAGTCCATTATGCCAACTGCTGGTCCCAGTACAAACACAGAATTATCAGATAACATTAAGGAATTAGGAAAGGAAGAACATATTAAACCCGTACGTTAGTGGAAGAAAGGAAGTAGTAAAGATAAATCAGTGAAGTAGAAAATGGACAGATTATAGAGAAAAATCAACCATTTTAAAAGTTTTTTTTATTTTAAGAGATCAATAAAAATGATCAGTCCCTAAATAACAAATGAAAGATGTAGTGTAATGGTTAAGGCACTGGACTCCCACATGATTGACCGTGGTTTGAGTCTTGGACCAGGAGGCTTGAAACTCATGTGAGCACATGTGTGTTAGTGCCCAAAATTCTGAGAATAGAGAAGAGATTGTGACGTGGCCATCTTCCCCTGGCGTGATTTCTCGCTTTCTGTTCCTCTGGCGAACGCATATGTCTTAAAGCAAAAAAATCTCTCAAAATAAATAAATAAAAAAAAGAAGAAAGGAAAGAGAAAGTCCAAGTTATCATTGTCGAAAGTGAAAGCAGTGTCACTATAAATCCCACAGGCATAAAAGCATAGTAATGAAATATAATGAGTAACTTTGTGCAAATTAATTCAACAATCTGAATGATTCCTTGAAAGACATAAGTAATGAAAACTGACCCAAGAAGAATTGGAAATCCTGAAGCCCTACATCTGTTAAAAACTGGACTTTCTAATTAAAAACTTTCCCACAATGAGAACTTGGGGCCCAGATGGTTTTTGCAATGAACCTTTTCAAACATTAAAAGAGGAAATAATATTTAAGCTCATAAAACTTTTCAGAGAAGGGTAGCAAACATTTCTTAACTCATTTATGAGGTTAGTATAACCTTGATATCAAAACCAGACAAGAGCCCAGCCATGGTGGCTCAGATAATAGGGAACTACTTTGTGAAACTGGAGCCCCATGGGAAGCCTGAATTCAGATCCTGGACCAGCCTAAAGCAGATCAGGCATGGTGGTATGTGCCTGTGATCCTAGCTAGCTAGGAATCTGGAGCAGATGTAATATGGCAAGATCCAGTCGAAAATACCTAACTCTCTCTTTTTTACAAAGTTGAGCATAGGCTTACCCCATGGCCCAGCAATTGTGCTCTTTAACCAAGATGAAAGCGTCTTAGAAATATTTGTATTGAATGGTCACAGAAACTTTATTCACAGTATTCCAAACCAGAACAGATCCAAATGACCAATAGTGGGAGAATTTATAAGCAAAATATGGCTTTTTATTCATAACTTATACTTCAACAATGAAATGGACAAAATACTAATGCCTACAACTATGTTAGGAATCTTTGAAAATGCAGAGTAGAAAAAAAATGCAGAGTAGAAAAAGCCAAACAGAAAAGAGAACTCACTGATTCTATCTGTAAAATTCTAGCATAGACAAAAGAATCTATGGGGATTGAAATTAGAATAACCTCTGAGGGAGATTGACAAGAAGGCACAGGGAACATTCTGGGGTAGACAGAATGTTTTATATCTTTTTTTTTTTTTTTTTTTGAGAGGTTATCGCTATAGGGCGCGTGCGCTCGCCAGACAGAGAGAGACATAGAGACCGAAAGCGAGAAATCACCCTCCAGGGGGGATGGTCACGCTGCCATCCCTTCTCCATTCTTCTCTGGGGATCTTGGGCACGCACCCACACGCACCGGGCGTGAGTTTTAAGCCACTGGGTTTGGGACGTGAACCGCGGTCGACTACGTGGGAGTCCAGTGACATAGCCATTATGCTAACTGCTGGTTCCCTCTTTTTAAATCTTGTGAGGTATGAAGATATTTATATTTCCCAAAACTGAATGAGCTGTATACTTTTCATTTGTGCATTTCAGTATATAAATGATACCTCATTTTTTAAAAAAGCCAGAACAATTATGTGAATAGATCATTTACTCTTACTAAGCGGTATTTGTGGTTTTCTGTCCTTGTTCTCAAAGCACTTGTGTATTTTCACTTGTCTTCACACTTGATGATAATATATGGACAGTTTTTATTGAATTCAGCTCCTATATATGTGGAACAGTATTGTGACATTTTATTTCTATCCATTTGGTTTCTTTTCCCATGTGTTTGAAACAACTCTACAATGATTTTTTTTTTTTTAAGTTTGCTATATGGTGTGTGTGTACTCTCTTAAGAGAGACAGAGAGGGAGAGGGAGGGAAGGAGGGAAGGGAGGAGAAAGAGAAAGCATTCAGCGAGGGGGGATGGCCACACTACAGTCCCTTTTTCCTTTACTCTCTCTTCAGGATTTTGGGCACACATGCATCTGCACCTAGTTTGTTTTTCAAGCTGCCAGGTCTGGAACTTGAACACACAGACAGCCATGTTGGATCTAGCTGCCTTAGCTACCACACCAACATGGCTGGTCCTCTACAATGAAAATTTTAAGAAATTTATCAAGTATCTTTCAAGGATTGATCTAGAACATCTTGCATCACCTCAGGAATAGTGTATCTTTGGTTTCACTAGAAAACATGTGGGGCATACTATTTTTATTGTGCTTTACAAAAAATTATATACACACACAGACACACACTTATATACACACATATGTGTTTCTTTTTTCTTTTTTAATATAGAGGAGTATAAAGAAAACCACAATGACCTATAATCTTAACATTCAGATAGCTCATGTTACCCTTAATAAAATGAGTAATATATGGTTCTGTAACAGAACTCAGTGGTACAGAAAGTTATAAAATAAGAAGTAAGCCTGGGAACCAGCAGTTAGCGTAATGGCTATGTCGCTGGACTCCCACGTAGTCGACCGCGGTTCGTGTCCCGGACCCGGTGGCTTAAAACTCACGCCGGACGCGTGTGCGTGTGTGCCCAAGATCCCAAAAGGAGAATGGAGGAAAAGGGATTGCGGCGTGACCATCCCCCCTGGGGGGTGATTCTCGCTTTCTATCTCTATGTTTCTCTCTGTCTGGCGAGCGCATGTGCCCTATAGCGAAAAAAACCTCTCCAAAAAAGAAGTAAGCTTCATGCCCTTAGTGTTTCTCTCCAGAAATAACTTTATTAAGTGTTATATGTCCTTGGTGAAAATCTTACTGTATATTAGAGTGTATAAGTGTATAATGATTTATATAAATCCTATGACTGGTTTGTCTTGTAGTTTTTTTTTTTTTTTTTTAAGTATATCTTGAAGATAGTTTTAAATGAGCACATATCCTGTTCTTTCACAATCTTTCATACATCACATTGTATTATGTATTTGGTTAGTTCCTTACTGATAACTATTTAGATTGTTCATTTTAAAATTAAAAAGAGTGTTCAAGTTTGTGCTGATAAAATGTTTGTTTTTTGGAGAGGTTTTTGCTATAGGGCGCGTACGCTTGCCAGACAGAGACAGACAGAAAGCAAGAAATCGCCCCCCAGGGGGGATGGCCACGCCTCAATCCCTTCTCCTCCATTCTCCTCTTGGGATCTTGGGCACGCACACACACACGCCTGGCGTGAGTTTTAAGCCACTGGGTCCGGGACTCAAACCACGGTCGACCACGTGGGAGTCCAGCGACATAGCCATTACGCTAACTGCTTCACTGTTTTTTTTAATTAAAAAATCATGTAGTCCTTTTTTGTAGATAGTTTTGGGTGCTTCTCCTGGTTTCAGGAAAGACTGGATGTAGATGTAACTTCTCAATCTTGGCACTGTTGAGTTTTTAGGGTGAAAATCCTTCATTGTGGGGGATTGTCCTGTACATTGTAGTGTGTTGAGCCACATTCCTAATTTTAGATGCCAGTTACTCCCATCTCCCCCAGTCGTAGCCATCAAAATGTCTTCAGGCATTACTATATAACCCTTGGGGTGCTACATCACCCCTGGTTGAGAACCACTGGTACAGAGAGCATTGCAGGTTCACACGGATGGTTGTTGTCACCTTTTTCCTGACTGAGGGACTACAGAAGTCAGATATAAGAAGTGTACTCCTCCTTTATTTTGTGGTTTAAATAGATGCACAAAAAGGGGAGAAGTTTGGAGAATGGAGGTAGGGATATCTCATTGCATCTGAGGTGCTATCAAAGCTTTAGAAGCAATGAACCAATGGCTAGCAGTTAGAAACTAAAGCTTCCCAATGCTCTATCCTGTTCTTCCATGTTCTATCCTACATTCAACAAATGTTTGTTGAATATCTACCATTGGCTAGGTACTGAGGTGTAAGCATAGGCTTTTTATGTCTGTTTTTAAGGAATTTGCTCATTTCTTCCATAAATGAGGGGATGATGAGAGAGAGAGGCAGCCTCAACCAGTCCAGGGTCGTGAGCACTTGCCTGGCATACTCGGAGGGATCTATGGGCATGAACCTAGACCCTTGGGTCAGCCTCATACAGCTTTGCGTGTCAGTGCTGAACCACTGTCTGGCCCCCTAGAGTTTTTTTGTGCTGGAAAAAAGATAAGTGATTGCTATTTAATTAAGCTTAAGGTTTAGAGGTAGACATAGACAAGTGGTGGGCATAGCATGTGTTTGAAATTGCCAAGGTGGAAAAGTTCACTTTTTTCATGGAATGGAGCGTATACCAATTTGAATGGAGAATTACTGGATAAAGAAGGAAAAGTGGATTTATAATAAAGTGTAGAGTTAGTCAGATATGGAGAGGTCGATCACATTATGTCAGGTCCTGTAGGTAAAGTGTGGGATGACATCCAAAGTGCAGTGGAAAGCTATGGAATCTGGGTTTTGATAGGCAGGTGAGTGACACGGACTGATTTGCATTCTAACATGAGTATCCAGGCTGCTCTGTGGAGTGTGTATTAGAAGGAGCAAAGAATGGAATTAGGGAGAATTATTAAGGCTGTGGTAGTGTAGCTGAAGCACAGTGAGTAGTGCTGATGTTATTGGGTCATCGGTAAAGTCATGACATATTTTTGCGTAGAAAGATAAAAGTACATCATAACTTTCCTGATGACCTAATAGATTGCTAACAGTGGAAATAGAAATGAACAGATTCTAATATTTCAGAAGCAGAATGAACAAATATTGGTAATCATTTGAGTGGGCACTGAAGAGGAGAAGGTATTCATAGTGATTTCTAGAATTCTGGCTTGAATGAATAGTTCAGTTGTCTTTACTGGGACCGCTGGGTCAGGAGCCTTGGGATAAGGGGGCATAAAAGAGCAAGAGTTCAGTTTTAGATACTTAAGTGTGAGATCTCTGTGTAGTATCCTATTATAAATATCAAGGAAATAGATATCAGGGCATTTTAAAAAATGCTTGGAAAAATGAAATTAGAATAAGCTTATTTTGGTACAGATTTTTTTTTTTGAAATCCATACATAGTTTATTTTTTCCCCCCCCCCCCCAGGTTTGCCTTTTCCATGAACTTTTTGAAGAATGTGTATATGCGTATATAACATATTTTGGTATTGAAAATAAGAGTCTGATGTCAGAGGAATGGTTATTATAGTCAAGATAAAGAGTTGAGAATTGTTAACAGGTAGATGAAAACGTTGCTTAGGAAGAAAGTGAAAATGTATTTTGGTGAAAAAATTGGGTCCAGGGACTGGCAGATGGTATAGTGGTTAAGGGTGCTGGACTCATGTGGCCACAATTCGAGTCCCAGATCGGGTGGCTTGCTTTCTCACTCTCCCCCCAACCCCCTGCCCTGTCCCTCTTTGGTCAAATTAAGAAATAAAGTTAAATAAAATAATTATTAAAGAAAATATTGGATCCACAGCTGAGCTCTAATGAAATCTAACATTTAGAGGTTGGATGAAAGAGGAGAAAGGGCAGAGAGTAAGAAAGATGTTGGAGAGGTAGAGAACACACTGGAGAATAAACCAGTAGTGTGTGATGTTATAGAAGTCGGGCACTTAAAAAAAAATAAAAGAAGTCTGGCACTTTTCAATGAGTAGGTAGGAAAGGGTTTTATGGGCATCTGTGCTTAGTGTTCTAAGAGTACTTACTAGTAAGGCTACTTTGTTGGGAAAAACTTCTGAGTATACTTTATACTACTCTAATTTCTTTGGAAGGAAGGGGTTTAGCTGCCACTGGAATTTGGAGCCCAAGGAGAGAAAGGATAAGGATTTTTAAAAAAGAATTATTTATTTAATTCCATTTGTTATTATTATTATTATTTTAAAATTTGACCAGAGAGAGAGAAAGAGAGCAAGAAAGCAAGCCGCTAGGTCGAGGACTTGAACCACGGTCGGCCATGTGGGAATTCAGTGCCTTTAATTACCACACCACCTGCTGGCCCCCAGAAAGGATCTTAAGAAAACATGTAACCTGTTGGTTTGGGGCAACTTTTTAAAACTTTTCTGTAAGAAGCACCACCCAGAAAAACTGTTCTAATGGGGACTGGCTCAATTACCTGGTGGTTAAGACTGCCAGATCCAATATGGCTGACTACATGGTTTGAATCTCACATCCCAGAGCTTGAGAACTTGCTGGTCGCATATGTGTCCATGCCCAAGATCCGGGAAGGAGGCAGAGATGGAGGAGAAGGAATTACAGCATGACCATTTCCTATGAGGGAGTGTTTTTCTTGCTCTCTCTCTATTGAGTGCATGAGCCCTCTAGCAGACAAAAAAAAAAAAAAAAAAAAAAGAAGAAGATAATTCTAATGGTAGGATTTGAATATACCTGACACTGCATCCACTCTCAGGAATATGCAGTCTATAGCAGCAAGATGCAAATGTGAGAATACTTGTGCCCTCTTTAATATTGCTGTTTTCCTTGGTGATGAAACATTTCTTTCCACTTTATAAATCCCCTTTATAAATCAGTACTGCTTCAAAATACTCCAGTTTACCTACTTGGTCTAATATCTTTTTATCTTTTGTTCATCGAATATCAGAATTTGAAAATTTCTATTTGGAGTGGTTGAGCAGTTCTTCTGGACACCCCCCCACTCCAGTTTTTCCTTTTGCTTCATCTTAAATCTAAGCAAAGATACTAATTTTGTTAGTAGTGCCAGGAAACAGCAGTTTCCATGGTAACTGACAGACTGAGTTTACTGTGGAAATTTCCGGAATTAACAGAGCTGCATTGCAGAAAGAAGCATAAAGCAGTATTCATCTAGAGATCCTAACAGTATGGACATAGAAGAACAGTGGCAGTGATGTGCAGGGTATGTGTAATGTTTATTTTCCTATATAAGGCAGATTAGTAGTTTTAAAGATACATACATGTGTATGCTAGGGAGAGAGTAAAGCAGTTTGAGGCATCTCATTATCTACGGTATGGTGACATAATAAATCAAAGATACTTCAGAAAAGGAAAGAAGAAACCGTTTGGGAGGGAAGATAGGTCTGATAGCATTAGAAAGAAATCAGGATTGAGGTGGAAGAGTGTAATAATGAAATAAGGACAAAACACACTTCAAACTAATTAAGATAAAAGATACATAATAAGAATGATGATTCTAGACAAAAGAAGATACTTAGATATCAGAGGAAAATTAGTAGGCATTGGCAAGTTTGAGAAATCAAGTTCTCAGGTCCACTAAGAATAAATCTGTTAGGGTAAAGCTAGGTAGATATACCATATGTCCAAGGTGTAAGTAGGCAGTTTGCTAACTTCTTAGGGTACTTACCAAAGAAGTTAACCTCTTACTTAAGAGAATCAGACCCCCAATTCTACTCTTTATTGACTTGTGGGAGATTTTTAAGAATAAGTCTTACATGTATTTTGTGTTTAACTTCTAGAAATAGTTGTAGGACTTGAGTAGTTAGAGTTTCTTATTTTCAGTAATATTATTATAAAATTGAAGAAGTATTTTAGGAAATCAATAAGCATAATTTAGAACATTTAAATGATAGATATGGTTTAGATGACTAGATATCATTTGCAGTCAGTCAACTATAATTTATTTATATGCCCAGACTGTCCTGTTTGCTTATTTTTATACTTAAAATTTTATTGGAACATGGTCACATTCATCTGGTTGTATAGCCACAACAGAGGCAGTATAGCTCACAAAGCCTGAATTATTTATTGTCTGGTTCTTTACAAAATAAGTTTGTGACTCTTGGTTTACGTGGTGTACTGGATTCCTAGGTATTTGGTAAGAAATCACAACACCATAATGGCTTAAAACACCATAAATTTATTCTCTCGCAGTTACGGAGGCCAGAAATCTGAAATCGAGGTGTTGGCATGGCCGTGCTTCCCGAAAGGTTCTAGAGATGGATCCTTCCTTAAGTTTTCCAGTCCTTGGTAGTTCCTGGCATTCCTTGGTTTGTGGCATCATGACTCTGCCTCCATCTTCACTTGGCCTTTTTCCCTGTATCAGCCTATGTGTCTTTATCTTCTCTTTCTGTCTCTTATAAAAATAGTTGTCACTGAGGGCAGTAGGTGGCATAGTGGATAAGACAGATGCTGTACTCCCACATGACTGACTGTGGTTCAAGTCCTGGACCTGGTGGCTTGAAACTCACGCCGGGCATGTGTGCATTTGTGCCCAAAATCCCAAGAGGAGAATGGAGGAGAAGGGATTGTGGCATGGTGTGGCCATTTACCCCAGGAGATGATTACTCACTTTCTTTGTCTCTTTGGTTGAGTGCAGGTGCCAAAGGAAAAAAATCTTAAAAAAAAAAAAAAAAAGTCATTATATTTAGGGACCACCCTAATGCAGGATGATTTCTTCTTGAGATTTTAGGTTACATTCTGAGGTTCTCAATTGACATATCTTTTTCAGGTGTGTGTATGTGTATAGCAGTTCAGCCCACTACAAATGGTACTGAAGAACTGGGTTTTGGCTTATTCATATATATACACACACATATATATATATATATAATTTTTTAAAAAGAATTATTTATTTAATTCCATTTGTTATTATTATTATTAATTTTTTTTATTTGACCACCAGAGAGACAGAAAGGGAAAGCGAGAAAGCAAGCCACCAGGTCCAGGACTTGAACCATGGTCAACCACGTGGGAATCCAGTGCCTTTATCCACCCCATCGCCTGCTGACCCCCACATTTTATATTAAGGATAGCTATTGGATTTTCAGAAAAGTCATGATGTATTTTTCTGTTTTTCTATATTAAAATGCATCTTGACTTTTCTGACAACTCAGTAGCTGCTGGTAAAAGGAAACCTATGAAGGATATATTCTGCAAGAGGCTTGTTGACCTGTTGAAGAAGATGTTCAATTCACTTTTCAAAGCCTGAGTGCGTAAATAAAATCATAGAAGACAGCCTCCATGATGCCAAGGTAAGTAATAGAGTAGAGATTACCAGACTATTCATAGGAGAAAAAGTTTAAAGAGAGCCCTAAAAACTGATGAAGCCCAGGGCTTGGCTTCATGTTGTCTCTTCTTATCTCTCTTTATCTTTTTCTCCTTGACTCCTACCTCCAGAAAAGCAACAGAGAGACAGACAGACAGAAAGTGAGAAATCATCCCACAGGGAGGATGACCACGCTGCAATCCCTTCTCCAATCTCCCTTCATATTTTGGACACACACACACACACACACCTGGTGTGAGTTTTAAGCTGACTGGTCCAGACTCAAATCACAGTCTACTACGTGGGAGTCCAAGGACATAACCATTACACCATCTGCTGGTTTTGTGAATTAAGGCTTACAATGAAAAATTGTTGGCTCCAAAATAAGAATTACTGTTTTGAGGATTAGACTCCTGAGTCTCATAGCAAAATAAATAAGTAAATATATATATATGCCTACGTGTGTGTGTGTGTATGTGTGTGTGTGTGTGTGTGTGTGTATGATTCAAAAGAAGCAGATCAAAGAGTGAACAGAGGGAGGAGTGTAAATGTAGAATGTCCAAACAAGTGTGTAGATCGGGGGACATGAGGCTTTACTCTTGTTGGAGATCCTTTGTGTCATTGTTGGCATATACAAACTAGCAGAAGAAGATCTGTGATATTTCTCTCTTATTCTGTGGATGCATTTGTAAGCCATAGTAGAGATAGGCAGTACCTATTACCCTTGCATTCTTGGGAAGTCTCATTTGTCAAATTTTGGAATATTCTGAATTGCTGAAGAAGTGATATATGGATGTAGCGAAGAATCAAATTGTAGGCAGTGGATTGCGGTGTGGTTGCTGAGGCTGCAGGGAAGCCTTCCTTGTTGTGTAATTTGAGAGCTCTTAGCCTAATGCCCCTGTCCTCACTTGTATTCTTTAAAATGGAACCACGGATACTGACTCTGAAAAGATAATCATCAGAAGAATTAAGTAAAAATGGCTAGAAGTGGATCCAAATTAGGGTTCGCCAAGAATAAGCAGAATCAAACTAGTCTATTATACTTTTTTTTGAAAGTGTTACTGGGACTATAGGAGTTTGCCTTAAACTGGGTGTAGCTTGGTTTGAACCTACACAGTTACAGCGTAGGAACACAAAGCCCAATCCAGGATATTCACGGAGTGTTTGTAAGTACAAGAAGGACAGGACCGAATGAAGGCTGTTTACTCTGTGCTTATGCTGAATACCAACTAGACGTGTTAAGAATCCACAGGAATGAACGTTTGCTTCTTTAACAAAACATTCTGTATATAAAGTTGAATTGTATGTTTATGAGTAAGTAGATAGACAGAAAGATTCAAATTTCTTTGAAGCTAACTACAGTTACACTTTAAATTTTTCTGTTGGTATCATGAGTAGATGACAAAAATATCATAAGGAAACAGTAAAATCATTTTTAAAGTATAGATTGAGATTAAATTAAGCTGGTTGATCTTAGTTCATATGTACAAGTTACTAGGTTGCTGGAAAAGTCACGATGCATTTATTTTATTTTATTTTATTTTATTTTATTTTATTTTGTGGCCTGGGCGGGGTTTTGCTGTAGGGTGTGTGCTCTCGCCAAAAGACAGAGAGACAGAGAGACAGGAAGCGAGAAGTCAACCCACCGGGGGGATGGCCACACCGCAATCCCTACTCCATTCTCCTCTCAGGATCTTGAGCACGCACACACACGTGCCCAGTGTGAGTTTAAGCCACAGGGTCCATCTGCAATTGACTACGTGGGAGTCCAGCGATATAGACATTACACCAACTGCTGGTCCCATCATGACACATTTTTACATTAGAAAAACAGAAAAAATACTCACTAGTTTCCCAACAACTAGTAATAGAAGCAGTGTAATGTGTTCAGAGCTACCTAAGAGTTCAAGTCTGTGTGATGTAAAATATATGTATTCCTAAATGTGTTGGTAAATAAAATTTATTTTTATATCTTTTCCCCATTGATATGTTTGGATAGCTATGTGTTCAAAAGACGATTCACATAGGAATAGTATTAAAAATCAGCCATGTATTCTGAATGTAAAGTATTAGGTCATTGGAAAATTCATGACATATTTTTCTATGTTTTTCTTTCTTTTTTTATTTTGGAGAGTTTTTTGCTATAGAGCGCATGTACTCTTCAGAAAGACTGACAGGAAGTGAGAAATCATCCTCCAGGGTGCATGGCTATGCCATAATCCCTTCTCCTCCATTCTCCTTTCAAGATCTTGGGCACGCACACACTTCCGGCGTGAGTTTAAGCTACCAGGTCTGGGAGTCAAACTATGGTTGACTACACGGGAGTCCAGTGACATAGTCATTAGGCCAACTGCTGGTCCCTTTTTTTTATGTTTTTTTCTATGAAAGTGGCTTGCCTTCTCTCTCTCTCTCTGTCCCTCTCTGGTCAAATTAAAATAAATAAATAAAATTAAATAAAATAATTCCTTAAAAGAAAAAAAAAAACAGTGAGTACTAATTGGTAGTACATTGAGCCTTAGATATCTCAAATCTGCCTTTGAACTATAGACAGGTGACAGGCAAATATCCCTTTAACACAAGTAGAGTGGGGACCAAGGACAGTCTTTTTCTCTCTCTCAACAATTTGATTGTGGTATAATTAACATATGATAAAATGCATATATTTAAAATGTATAATTTGGTAAGTTTTGATATATGTATACATCCATGAAGCCATCACTATAGTCACAATAACATGTCTGTTATTCCCGAGATTTCCTCCTCTGATTTGATTTGATTCCTTTTTCTATATTTCATCTTTTTTTTTTTTTTTAAAGAATTACTTTATTCAACTTTATTTATTTATTTATTTCAGTTTGACCAGAGAGGGACAGAGCAAGAGAGAGAGAGAGGGAAAGCGAGAAAGTAAGCCACCAGGTCAGGGACTCAAACTGCAGTCGACCATGTGGGAGTCTTGTACCCTTAACTACCATGCCACTTGCTGGTCCCAATTTCATGTCTCTTTTTAACATAACCTGTTATTCCTTAAAAGAAATATTTTTAAGAATTCTTTTAACTTTATATTTTAATTTGATTAGAGAGGGACAGAGTGAGAGAGAGAGGGAGAGAAAGAAAGCAAGCCGCCAGGTCTGGGATTTGAACTGTGGTCTGCCATGTGGAAGTCCAGTGCCCTTAACCAATATGCTACCTGCTGGTTCCCATCCTTTAAATTCTTGGACAAATGGAATGTCCTAATATACTGTTTCATTGTGGTTTTTTTTTTTTTTAATTTTAAAAAATCTGTCAGAAGGAGTGTGTACTTGTTGGAGAGACATTGTGTGTGTGAGAGAGAGAGTGAGAGAGAGAAAGAACCTCTCTCTTGGAATGTTCATGTAGCAATCCCATCTCCATTTCTCTCTCCTTTTGTGATTTTGGACACCCATGCACTTGTGCCTGGTGTGTTTCTCAAGCAGCCAGGTACAGGACTTGACCATGCACTTGGCCATGTGGGATCCAGCCTATTTAACCACCATGCTGCAGATTGGCATTGTCTTTATCTACTAATTCTAGCATTTGGCATTTCTGAGTCAGTTTTATTGATCTTTATCATTTCATTCTGGGTCATACTTTTCTGCTTCTTTGCATACTTTGGTGATTATGGATTGCATGCTGAAGATTATTCGGTACTGGACATTTTTGTATTCTTAGAAATTTTTTTCTTTATTCATGATAGAGTACATGTATGCATGCTTGAGAGAGAGAGAGAGAGAAAGAGAGAGAGAGTGAAGCAACCTCTATAGAATCTGATCATGCTGCAATCCCCTTCCTGCAGTCCTTTGGATCTCGAGCACTGACTGATGAGCTGGTGTTTTTTGTGTTGACTCTGCCAGGGATTTGAACTGCAGCTGCCATGTGGTATCTGGCTTCTCTTTGAGTAGTACATTACTGCTGCACCATAGAGCTGACTTCTATAAGTATTTCGTTTTTTGGTTGAGCTACTTGGAAATAGTTTGATCCTTTCAAGTCTTGCTTTTTAGCATTGGTCAATTAGACTAGTTTAGCTAACTTTATCCTACTAATAAAATAAAATCTTTCTAAACAGTTGACTGGGTTTCAGTGGGGTTTTCTACTCCACTGGTTAGGGACAGGAAGTGTCTTATGTGAATCTGGGTATTTGTTCTGATTCCTGTGGGTGCTTCCTTAGACTTCTGTAGGTTCCTCATAAACATGCACTGATCAAGGAAGGCCCTCTGCATACCTGTGGATTCTCTTTCATCCAATACCCAACGTCCAGCATACAATCCCGAATCACTAAAGTGTGCAGAGTAGAACTTTCTTGGTACTCTGCCTTACAAACTCTAGCTACTTTGGTATCTCTAGAGCCCTAGACCTATGTCTTCTACACAGGGACACTTCTGGGATCTGCCTGGATTACCTCCATCCCTGCCCCATGGTTTTTTCTCAGAGCCTATGAACTCTCCAGGCAGTATGAAGCTGGGGGCAGTTGTCGAGCTTACCTGTGTATTTTCTGTCTCTTAGAGCCCATTACCTTTTGTTGTCAGCTCTTCAGTGTTTTAAAGATGGTTTTTCATATATTTCTTTTTTTTTTTTTTCTTTTCAGTTGTTTCAGGTGTAAGGGTAAATCTCTTGATATATCCCATAGTGGGCTAAGCTGAGGTGTCATCTTGAGACTGAGATGAGAGCAGGAATTCTGCAACCAGGGAACAGTATCTTAATGACTGTGAGAAAGAGCGCCTCTGAGTAAGATATTTCACAAGATTCAAAATAGTTTATATATATATATATATATATATATATATAAAACGTCTGACATTCTTAATAGAGTGGAGGAAATCATGACATTTATAAAAAGGAATTGGAAAATCTCAAGAGAACAGATGCGGATAAGTAAGTGATAGGATTACTGAAAAGGATGACAGATGAGGAAATATCATTGCTTGGAAGCAGGAGATGCAATGACGTGTGTGTGTGGTGTGTCTGTGCGCGTGTGCATGTATAGTTGTGAGTATGAATGACACTGTGTGACAAGAAAAGAATGGAAGGGAATGACTAATTTGAAAGCTTGCAAGTATCTGAAGTTTTAAATATGTAAATTCATAAATACAGTGGGAAGATGAACAACAAACTGAGGAAACATTTCTGGAGCAAGACAAGGTTTGGTGCTACTAGGTAAAGAACTTGTTAGAAGCAGCAGCAACTGCAAAACAAGCACCTGTTCCAGAACTGGTAGTCCGTACAACCTGCCAGGCATATGTACATGCATGTCCAAAATCCTGAAAGGAGAAATGGAGAAGGGATTATAATGTGACCATCGCCCACAAGTCCTGCTTTCTCACTTTTTCTCTCTGTCTCTGGGGTGGACACTAGCACCTCCCTCTAGCAAATTAAAAAAAAAGTGTTAATATTTTAAGATCCAAGTTGAAGTAATTTAAATTTCATAATTTATCATAATGTTTTCAACATCTATGCTACAGTAAACAATCACTTGTATCAGTAGGTTAAAAAATGATTTAGTGCTTTCTATTTTTATGTACTTCCATTAAATACATTTTGTGTCCAAAGAAAAACAAATGGGGGAGAGAGAATCCTTGCACACTGTTTGGTGGGAACAATAAATTGGTACAGTCATTATACAAAATTATATAAAGGATTTTCAAAATAATTAAAAATGGAATTAACAAGCAATCCCATTTTCTGGGTACATACCCAAAGAAAATGAAATTAGCAACTCCTCGAGATGTCTGCTCTCCGTGTTCACTGCAGCGTTGCTCACAATAGCCAAGATATGGGGAAAAATGGAAGTTCACTTTGAAGTATGCACGAATGAATAAATTGTTAGTATTATATGTACATACACACACACACACACACACACACACATACAATGAAATGTTATTCAGCTTTTTAAAAAAGAGACCCTGACATATGCAACAGCCTTAATAAATCTGGAGGACACTTTGCTAAATAAAATAAGCCAGACATAGAAAGAAAAATACTGCATAATCCACCCTTTCATGTGAAATCTAAAAAATTAAACACCTAGAAACAGAGACTAGAATGGAGATTACCAGGGGAATGAAGGGGCATTTGGGAAGAGATGCTAGTCAAAGGTCTAAATTGGTAGTTACATAGGATGAATTAAGTCTATAGATCTAATGTACAGCCCAAAGACTATAGTTGATCATATTATATTCTTTATTGGCAATTTGCTGAGCAGATTTCAGGCATTCTTAAACACACACACACACACACACACATACATATACATATATATACACACACATACACACACACATTCATATATATACACACACATATATATATATATATAATTTTTTAAAAAGAATTATTTATTTAATTCCATTTGTTATTATTATTATTAATTTTTTTTATTTGACCACCAGAGAGACAGAAAGGGAAAGCGAGAAAGCAAGCCACCAGGTCCAGGACTTGAACCATGGTCAACCACGTGGGAATCCAGTGCCTTTATCCACCCCATCGCCTGCTGACCCCCACATTTTATATTAAGGATAGCTATTGGATTTTCAGAAAAGTCATGATGTATTTTTCTGTTTTTCTATATTAAAATGCATCTTGACTTTTCTGACAACTCAGTAGCTGCTGGTAAAAGGAAACCTATGAAGGATATATTCTGCAAGAGGCTTGTTGACCTGTTGAAGAAGATGTTCAATTCACTTTTCAAAGCCTGAGTGCGTAAATAAAATCATAGAAGACAGCCTCCATGATGCCAAGGTAAGTAATAGAGTAGAGATTACCAGACTATTCATAGGAGAAAAAGTTTAAAGAGAGCCCTAAAAACTGATGAAGCCCAGGGCTTGGCTTCATGTTGTCTCTTCTTATCTCTCTTTATCTTTTTCTCCTTGACTCCTACCTCCAGAAAAGCAACAGAGAGACAGACAGACAGAAAGTGAGAAATCATCCCACAGGGAGGATGACCACGCTGCAATCCCTTCTCCAATCTCCCTTCATATTTTGGACACACACACACACACACACCTGGTGTGAGTTTTAAGCTGACTGGTCCAGACTCAAATCACAGTCTACTACGTGGGAGTCCAAGGACATAACCATTACACCATCTGCTGGTTTTGTGAATTAAGGCTTACAATGAAAAATTGTTGGCTCCAAAATAAGAATTACTGTTTTGAGGATTAGACTCCTGAGTCTCATAGCAAAATAAATAAGTAAATATATATATATGCCTACGTGTGTGTGTGTGTATGTGTGTGTGTGTGTGTGTGTGTGTATGATTCAAAAGAAGCAGATCAAAGAGTGAACAGAGGGAGGAGTGTAAATGTAGAATGTCCAAACAAGTGTGTAGATCGGGGGACATGAGGCTTTACTCTTGTTGGAGATCCTTTGTGTCATTGTTGGCATATACAAACTAGCAGAAGAAGATCTGTGATATTTCTCTCTTATTCTGTGGATGCATTTGTAAGCCATAGTAGAGATAGGCAGTACCTATTACCCTTGCATTCTTGGGAAGTCTCATTTGTCAAATTTTGGAATATTCTGAATTGCTGAAGAAGTGATATATGGATGTAGCGAAGAATCAAATTGTAGGCAGTGGATTGCGGTGTGGTTGCTGAGGCTGCAGGGAAGCCTTCCTTGTTGTGTAATTTGAGAGCTCTTAGCCTAATGCCCCTGTCCTCACTTGTATTCTTTAAAATGGAACCACGGATACTGACTCTGAAAAGATAATCATCAGAAGAATTAAGTAAAAATGGCTAGAAGTGGATCCAAATTAGGGTTCGCCAAGAATAAGCAGAATCAAACTAGTCTATTATACTTTTTTTTGAAAGTGTTACTGGGACTATAGGAGTTTGCCTTAAACTGGGTGTAGCTTGGTTTGAACCTACACAGTTACAGCGTAGGAACACAAAGCCCAATCCAGGATATTCACGGAGTGTTTGTAAGTACAAGAAGGACAGGACCGAATGAAGGCTGTTTACTCTGTGCTTATGCTGAATACCAACTAGACGTGTTAAGAATCCACAGGAATGAACGTTTGCTTCTTTAACAAAACATTCTGTATATAAAGTTGAATTGTATGTTTATGAGTAAGTAGATAGACAGAAAGATTCAAATTTCTTTGAAGCTAACTACAGTTACACTTTAAATTTTTCTGTTGGTATCATGAGTAGATGACAAAAATATCATAAGGAAACAGTAAAATCATTTTTAAAGTATAGATTGAGATTAAATTAAGCTGGTTGATCTTAGTTCATATGTACAAGTTACTAGGTTGCTGGAAAAGTCACGATGCATTTATTTTATTTTATTTTATTTTATTTTATTTTATTTTATTTTGTGGCCGGGGGGAGGTTTTGCTGTAGGGTGTGTGCTCTCGCCAAAAGACAGAGAGACAGAGAGACAGGAAGCGAGAAGTCAACCCACCGGGGGGATGGCCACACCGCAATCCCTACTCCATTCTCCTCTCAGGATCTTGAGCACGCACACACACGTGCCCAGTGTGAGTTTAAGCCACAGGGTCCATCTGCAATTGACTACGTGGGAGTCCAGCGATATAGACATTACACCAACTGCTGGTCCCATCATGACACATTTTTACATTAGAAAAACAGAAAAAATACTCACTAGTTTCCCAACAACTAGTAATAGAAGCAGTGTAATGTGTTCAGAGCTACCTAAGACTTCAAGTCTGTGTGATGTAAAATATATGTATTCCTAAATGTGTTGGTAAATAAAATTTATTTTTATATCTTTTCCCCATTGATATGTTTGGATAGCTATGTGTTCAAAAGACGATTCACATAGGAATAGTATTAAAAATCAGCCATGTATTCTGAATGTAAAGTATTAGGTCATTGGAAAATTCATGACATATTTTTCTATGTTTTTCTTTCTTTTTTTATTTTGGAGAGTTTTTTGCTATAGAGCGCATGTACTCTTCAGAAAGACTGACAGGAAGTGAGAAATCATCCTCCAGGGTGCATGGCTATGCCATAATCCCTTCTCCTCCATTCTCCTTTCAAGATCTTGGGCACGCACACACTTCCGGCGTGAGTTTAAGCTACCAGGTCTGGGAGTCAAACTATGGTTGACTACACGGGAGACAGGTGACATAGTCATTAGGCCAACTGCTGGTCCCTTTTTTTTATGTTTTTTTCTATGAAAGTGGCTTGCCTTCTCTCTCTCTCTCTGTCCCTCTCTGGTCAAATTAAAATAAATAAATAAAATTAAATAAAATAATTCCTTAAAAGAAAAAAAAAAACAGTGAGTACTAATTGGTAGTACATTGAGCCTTAGATATCTCAAATCTGCCTTTGAACTATAGACAGGTGACAGGCAAATATCCCTTTAACACAAGTAGAGTGGGGACCAAGGACAGTCTTTTTCTCTCTCTCAACAATTTGATTGTGGTATAATTAACATATGATAAAATGCATATATTTAAAATGTATAATTTGGTAAGTTTTGATATATGTATACATCCATGAAGCCATCACTATAGTCACAATAACATGTCTGTTATTCCCGAGATTTCCTCCTCTGATTTGATTTGATTCCTTTTTCTATATTTCATCTTTTTTTTTTTTTTTAAAGAATTACTTTATTCAACTTTATTTATTTATTTATTTCAGTTTGACCAGAGAGGGACAGAGCAAGAGAGAGAGAGAGGGAAAGCGAGAAAGTAAGCCACCAGGTCAGGGACTCAAACTGCAGTCGACCATGTGGGAGTCTTGTACCCTTAACTACCATGCCACTTGCTGGTCCCAATTTCATGTCTCTTTTTAACATAACCTGTTATTCCTTAAAAGAAATATTTTTAAGAATTCTTTTAACTTTATATTTTAATTTGATTAGAGAGGGACAGAGTGAGAGAGAGAGGGAGAGAAAGAAAGCAAGCCGCCAGGTCTGGGATTTGAACTGTGGTCTGCCATGTGGAAGTCCAGTGCCCTTAACCAATATGCTACCTGCTGGTTCCCATCCTTTAAATTCTTGGACAAATGGAATGTCCTAATATACTGTTTCATTGTGGTTTTTTTTTTTTTTAATTTTAAAAAATCTGTCAGAAGGAGTGTGTACTTGTTGGAGAGACATTGTGTGTGTGAGAGAGAGAGTGAGAGAGAGAAAGAACCTCTCTCTTGGAATGTTCATGTAGCAATCCCATCTCCATTTCTCTCTCCTTTTGTGATTTTGGACACCCATGCACTTGTGCCTGGTGTGTTTCTCAAGCAGCCAGGTACAGGACTTGACCATGCACTTGGCCATGTGGGATCCAGCCTATTTAACCACCATGCTGCAGATTGGCATTGTCTTTATCTACTAATTCTAGCATTTGGCATTTCTGAGTCAGTTTTATTGATCTTTATCATTTCATTCTGGGTCATACTTTTCTGCTTCTTTGCATACTTTGGTGATTATGGATTGCATGCTGAAGATTATTCGGTACTGGACATTTTTGTATTCTTAGAAATTTTTTTCTTTATTCATGATAGAGTACATGTATGCATGCTTGAGAGAGAGAGAGAGAGAAAGAGAGAGAGAGTGAAGCAACCTCTATAGAATCTGATCATGCTGCAATCCCCTTCCTGCAGTCCTTTGGATCTCGAGCACTGACTGATGAGCTGGTGTTTTTTGTGTTGACTCTGCCAGGGATTTGAACTGCAGCTGCCATGTGGTATCTGGCTTCTCTTTGAGTAGTACATTACTGCTGCACCATAGAGCTGACTTCTATAAGTATTTCGTTTTTTGGTTGAGCTACTTGGAAATAGTTTGATCCTTTCAAGTCTTGCTTTTTAGCATTGGTCAATTAGACTAGTTTAGCTAACTTTATCCTACTAATAAAATAAAATCTTTCTAAACAGTTGACTGGGTTTCAGTGGGGTTTTCTACTCCACTGGTTAGGGACAGGAAGTGTCTTATGTGAATCTGGGTATTTGTTCTGATTCCTGTGGGTGCTTCCTTAGACTTCTGTAGGTTCCTCATAAACATGCACTGATCAAGGAAGGCCCTCTGCATACCTGTGGATTCTCTTTCATCCAATACCCAACGTCCAGCATACAATCCCGAATCACTAAAGTGTGCAGAGTAGAACTTTCTTGGTACTCTGCCTTACAAACTCTAGCTACTTTGGTATCTCTAGAGCCCTAGACCTATGTCTTCTACACAGGGACACTTCTGGGATCTGCCTGGATTACCTCCATCCCTGCCCCATGGTTTTTTCTCAGAGCCTATGAACTCTCCAGGCAGTATGAAGCTGGGGGCAGTTGTCGAGCTTACCTGTGTATTTTCTGTCTCTTAGAGCCCATTACCTTTTGTTGTCAGCTCTTCAGTGTTTTAAAGATGGTTTTTCATATATTTCTTTTTTTTTTTTTTCTTTTCAGTTGTTTCAGGTGTAAGGGTAAATCTCTTGATATATCCCATAGTGGGCTAAGCTGAGGTGTCATCTTGAGACTGAGATGAGAGCAGGAATTCTGCAACCAGGGAACAGTATCTTAATGACTGTGAGAAAGAGCGCCTCTGAGTAAGATATTTCACAAGATTCAAAATAGTTTATATATATATATATATATATATATATATAAAACGTCTGACATTCTTAATAGAGTGGAGGAAATCATGACATTTATAAAAAGGAATTGGAAAATCTCAAGAGAACAGATGCGGATAAGTAAGTGATAGGATTACTGAAAAGGATGACAGATGAGGAAATATCATTGCTTGGAAGCAGGAGATGCAATGACGTGTGTGTGTGGTGTGTCTGTGCGCGTGTGCATGTATAGTTGTGAGTATGAATGACACTGTGTGACAAGAAAAGAATGGAAGGGAATGACTAATTTGAAAGCTTGCAAGTATCTGAAGTTTTAAATATGTAAATTCATAAATACAGTGGGAAGATGAACAACAAACTGAGGAAACATTTCTGGAGCAAGACAAGGTTTGGTGCTACTAGGTAAAGAACTTGTTAGAAGCAGCAGCAACTGCAAAACAAGCACCTGGGCCAGATGAACTGAGGTGTTCTAGCTCAGGTAGATAAGGAAGAAATACTTGTTCACCGGATCACTTAAGAATGCTCTTAAGTGTGATAAAACAAACAGGGTGCTCTTGGCCAGGCCCATGGGGCAGTGCTGGACTGCTGGTGCTGAGTCAGTAGAGACTTGATCAGACTGTGTAATGACTGCATTGAAGTACAGTAAGTGATGGGACCAGCAGGTGGCGTGGTTAAGGTACTGGACTCCCACATAGCCAACAGCAATTTGAGTCTTGGACCTGGTGGCTTGAAAATCATGCTGGCACGTGTGCATGCATACCCCAAATCGCAGGAGGAGAATGGAGGAGAAGGCATTGGAGAATGGCCATCCCGCCCTTCTCCAGGGACTGATTTCTCACTTTCCCTCTCACTGTTTCTCTGTCTCTGGCAAGCATTCATGCCATCTGCTGGTCCTGCCACTGTATATCTTTAAAAAACAAATCCGTTTGCCTGTATACAAAGCTCCAGGTGAATTTATTAGACATATTGGATAGAAATGCAGTGTCCAGTCTGGTTAATGTTACAGAGCAATATGCCACAGCTTCATAGTCTTTTTTATTTTGATTTTTTGGAATCTGTAGAATTTTAGAAATTTATAGATTAGACTGGGTCAGGGAAAGGGAAGCAACTAAAATACAATTGCTTCTGTAGTAAGTAGAAAATGGACAAATTGGTTGTTTCTATCCGTAAGGTAAGTTAAAGAATATAAGGAGAAAGAGTTTCAGTGAAAACATGCAGGTTAAAAAAAAAAATCACAGTTTTCACATTTTCATGTAATGAGATAGGTCTCTGATTTCAGAAATTTCTGTACATTGAATGGTACGTTAATAAGTACAGTTGAATCCTATGTTGTATGGACTCAAGCCCTATGTTAAATATTGTAGCTGTAATATTGCATGTTTTCAAAAATTACTTTTATGAACACATAGTTTGGTTCTTTTGGATGCCTGTTCTGTGTGTCAGGTTGTGTGTGTGTGTGTATGTGTGTATTTTCTCTTGAATATGACTTCTGTTTAATAAAGTTTTTAAAAAAATAATTTATTGTTGTTATTATTTTTTAATTTGACCAGACAGAGACATATAGAGGGAAAATGACAAAGGAGGCCACCAGGTTCAGGACTCGAACCATGGTCAGCTCTGTAGGAGTCACCACACTACCTGCCAGCCCCCAAGGAAGTGGCTTTAGCCTATTGTCTGTAATTGATCTGTGGATTTGGAAGCATTTACCATCATTGGTCCCCTACCAGTCAATGTTAATCTTATCTCTCAGTAATTGTGATGACCAAATTGCTGCCAGCTCCTCACCCTACCCCTATGCTGTGAGTATGGGGCACTGCTTTTTCCTTTGAGAATCCTTGGGAAATAAAACAGCATTTGAGATGTGTTAATTAAAAGTAAATTTGTTTTCATATAAATAATAAGGACAAAGATCAGAAAGTGGTGTAGGGATTAAAGTGCTGGGCTCCCACATGGCTAACCATGGTTTGAGTCCCGGACCCAGCAGCGTAAACTCACATCAGGTGCATGTGCATGCATCCCCTAAAACCCAAGAAGAAAATGGAGAAGAAGGTATTGCAGTATGACCATCCCCCCAAGAGAATGATTTCTCGCTTTCTCTCTTTCTGTCTCCAGTGAATGAATATGCCCTAAAAGCTCCAGGTGAATTTATTAGACATATTGGATAGAAATGCAGTGTCCAGTCTGGTTAATGTTACAGAGCAATATGCCACAGCTTCATAGTCTTTTTTATTTTGATTTTTTGGAATCTGTAGAATTTTAGAAATTTATAGATTAGACTGGGTCAGGGAAAGGGAAGCAACTAAAATACAATTGCTTCTGTAGTAAGTAGAAAATGGACAAATTGGTTGTTTCTATCCGTAAGGTAAGTTAAAGAATATAAGGAGAAAGAGTTTCAGTGAAAACATGCAGGTTAAAAAAAAAAATCACAGTTTTCACATTTTCATGTAATGAGATAGGTCTCTGATTTCAGAAATTTCTGTACATTGAATGGTACGTTAATAAGTACAGTTGAATCCTATGTTGTATGGACTCAAGCCCTATGTTAAATATTGTAGCTGTAATATTGCATGTTTTCAAAAATTACTTTTATGAACACATAGTTTGGTTCTTTTGGATGCCTGTTCTGTGTGTCAGGTTGTGTGTGTGTGTGTATGTGTGTATTTTCTCTTGAATATGACTTCTGTTTAATAAAGTTTTTAAAAAAATAATTTATTGTTGTTATTATTTTTTAATTTGACCAGACAGAGACATATAGAGGGAAAATGACAAAGGAGGCCACCAGGTTCAGGACTCGAACCATGGTCAGCTCTGTAGGAGTCACCACACTACCTGCCAGCCCCCAAGGAAGTGGCTTTAGCCTATTGTCTGTAATTGATCTGTGGATTTGGAAGCATTTACCATCATTGGTCCCCTACCAGTCAATGTTAATCTTATCTCTCAGTAATTGTGATGACCAAATTGCTGCCAGCTCCTCACCCTACCCCTATGCTGTGAGTATGGGGCACTGCTTTTTCCTTTGAGAATCCTTGGGAAATAAAACAGCATTTGAGATGTGTTAATTAAAAGTAAATTTGTTTTCATATAAATAATAAGGACAAAGATCAGAAAGTGGTGTAGGGATTAAAGTGCTGGGCTCCCACATGGCTAACCATGGTTTGAGTCCCGGACCCAGCAGCGTAAACTCACATCAGGTGCATGTGCATGCATCCCCTAAAACCCAAGAAGAAAATGGAGAAGAAGGTATTGCAGTATGACCATCCCCCCAAGAGAATGATTTCTCGCTTTCTCTCTTTCTGTCTCCAGTGAATGAATATGCCCTATAGCAAAAATCTCTCAAAAAAATAATAATGTTTAAATAAATAAATAACAAGGACAAGAACAGCTACTGGCTTAGACCAGTTTATTTCCTTTTTCAATAGATAGCTCTGGAGAGAGACAGGTTAGGTTGTAATGACTTCACAGTCATCAGAGTCTAGAGTTGCTTTTACTTTCTACTCCTTTATTCTTGGGACATCATTTCTATTCTACAAGGGGGGAAAATACCTTCTTTATAGCTGAGCCAACTCCTTGTAAGTACTAGGTTCATATTTACCATCTCTAAATGCAAAAGAGGTTGGTGTCTTAGCGTGGGCTGCCATAAAAAAAAAGAAATATAAAAACAAAACAGCACACATTGGGTCGCTTAAACAACAGAAATTTATTTTTCACTGTTCTGGAGGCTAGGAAGTCCAAGATCTAGGTGCCAGCTAGGTAGGTTTCATTCTGAAACCTCTTCCCTTGGCTTGCAGATAGCCACCATCTCACTGTGTGTGCGTCTCACAGGGGCTCTTGGCTACATTTACCAAGTTGACAATGGGATTAGAGATTGAACTTTAGGAATTACTCAACCACAGACAACTAAGGGCAATCTGTATAAAATTAAACATAGAAAATCATGAAAGGTAAGATGGGGGACAGTTATAATTTTTTAAAATTTAAAATATAATGTCTCTTCTCAAGAAAGTGATATCCCAAAGAGAAATTAGGCACATTTTTCTCTTTACGAGTGTAACTGTAGGTAAATATATATCAACAAGTAAGGGCAATTTGACCTGTTTACTGGTTTTTCCTTTTTACTAATCTTCTCAATTGGTGTTTTCTACTGTTCATATTTATTTTTTCTTAGGTCTTTTATGGAATTAAAGACAAATTGATTGATTGATGGAGTTTAATGATAAAATTCAGATCAGGCTTTAGATCTATGCAGTCTAGTGCTGTATCTATATATATTCTTTCGTTGGAAGTCATCATGGTGGACTAACTGTAAAAGCATTAACTGTGGAACTGCTTTCAGTTTCCTAGAAAGATTGCCAGTACAGTATGAAGACTGTAGAAACATGTCTGGTAATATCATAACTGAGGCATGTTTTCCGGCGGTTTTCACAACTCTTCCTGTCTACAGGAGAAATATAGAACTTTGAGTACTAATCTCATTTGTCTGTTGACCTTTTTCTTTGAAGAAAAGCTTTACTGAGATACAATTCACATGATCTACAATTCACATATACAAAGTATACAGTTCATTTGTTTTTAGTATATTCACAAAGTCATGTATGTGATACCTTATTCATTTTTTGGATGTTTTATTAGCCTAAGAAAATACCTCCCTGCATCTCTTAGTTGTTAGCCTCTTTGCTTTTTGGGGAGGAGTTAGGGTGGGGTGGTGGAGATGATTTTATCCAGAGACCATACAGCAGACTACAGTAAGCTAAGTTTTAGAAGAGATATTTTATAGTACTAAAAATTGATATTTTAACTGTTGTCATTCTGTGACTTAACATAGTAATGAAATATTATTTCAGTTCTCAAGAATGCTAGCAAGAAGGGTACATAACATAATCACAAGAGTGACAGCCCATCACCCTTCCACACTGCTTTGGTTGGAGGAAAGTCAGAGATCCCACTCATACTCAGAGAGGAGCATACATAGAAATGTGAATGCCAGGAGAGTAGGGTCATGGGGATGACCTAGAGCCCATCTGCCACAGCCCGTAAGTTAGTGAACACTTTTAAATGCGTCTTCCAGATTACTAGTAATTTTATTTCATCTTTTTTCAACTGGTCTCAGAGGTAAGCTGGTGCTTGCTGTGTGCCACAAATGATTGAACTGAGCCATGGAGATGTTTACTTGACAATGATTGCAGAAGAGCCAGAGTACCGTTATTCATAGTATTTCTTTATCTTAGAATATGTCCTGATTTCATCTATCTACTACATGAAAAAGCTTTCTGAAAGATTTCTCTATTCTTCCAAGATTTGATTTTCATCTTGAAAGTTGAGTTCTGGCCATTCCTCTGCTCACATGGTCACTTATGCCACTGCTTTCTAAAGGGCTTCTTGTGACTGATGCTAGAGTATCAGATGATATAAGTGAAAGTATTTTAACTGAAAAGCACTGTAAGGAATGAAAGCTGGTATTATGACTTGTTTATATTTTGATTTGAGAATTTGTTATTTGCAATGCTGATTCGCTTAGTTAGACAAAGTGTGTTAATCTTTGAGCCGTAATCAGAATCGTGCTTATCATTAATGTGGTATATATGATTATTCTGGAGAGGAGAGATTTTAAAATTCTAACTAGCTTAAGAACCTTAAAAGTAGCTACAGAGAACAATTGTAATTGGTGAAAACATTCCTAAATGTTGGAAGAAGAAATAACCAAGCACATAAGCTTTTTTTAAGGCAAATGAAATGAACAAGCTCAGAGTTTAAAAGTGATTCTGATAATTTATATGAAATTAAAAGCTGTAGTTGATATCTATTGGAATCTTTTTCTTTATACATGTTGCACTCTCTAGTTGATATCATTGGGTCTTTTCCACTGGTGTGTATGTATTTGTGTGAGGTAAAGAGAGAAAGAGAAGGGGGGGAGAGAAAGCAGAAAGCAGATTGATTTTACATGTTTTACTTTTTTTTTTTTTCTGACAAAACATGGTTAGAAGTTAATACTTTGATCTCCAGGTTGGAATTTTGGAGATGATTTTTTACTGAGTGGGTATCGGTGAGTGAGCTCTTTAGTCCAGGAGTCACTCATTTTCAACCCATTGCTCTTTCCTGTTGAACACAGGCTGGCAGGTTCAATTTTGAATAGCACATGGCTGTTTTCTTTTCAAGTCAGCCAGCTATTCATTTATCTCATTGTTCTCTACTTCGGTATGGTGCATTATCAAGAACAGGATGGTATACTGAGGCATCATCTGTAATAGTTCCTAACCATTGCTGGTGTCACCTAGGGGTCTTTAGAAATGTTTTCTGACTCCTGTCCTTAGATATTCTAATTTAATTACTGTAGCATGATACCTGGAAATGAGAATTAAAAAAAAAATCTCCCCAGGTAAATTTAAAAGTTTGGGAAAAGGTATATATATTAACTAAAGATTGAGGCCCTGAAATAATTAATGTTGGTTTGGATACCATTAGAACTGTTTGGAAATGACTTTTGTAGCTCCTGGAATTCTCACTTGCTAATGCTATTTTGTAGAGCTGATATTTGTCAATGAAAACTGATCTACAGACTTAGTTTCATCAATAAATGGGAATTTGGTTTTTATAAAGCCTGTTAAAGCTGTATCTACTGACTACCTAAATTTAGATCTTTCTTAATTCAATGTGTAAAAACATCAGGATGACACAAACAAAAAACTCTAAAAACCTGGAGGTCAGATTGTTTTAGTAAGTAAGTTATGAGAAAACAAATTTTCCCACATATTAATTAGTGCTAGCAAAACAAAAAAAGTTAAAACCTATTTAAAATGTGGAAAAATTGCTTCCCAATATTTTAACAGAGAGAGACTGAGAACACACAGCATTGAGTCGTCAGGAAAACTGAAGATCTCCCCTGAACAACACTGGGATTTCACTGCAGAGGACTTGAAAGACCTTGGAGAAATTGGACGAGGAGCTTATGGTTCTGTCAACAAAATGGTCCACAAACCAAGTGGGCAAATAATGGCAGTTAAAGTAGGTGATGCCATGATTATTTTTGGTACTTTAATCTATTAGGTGAAATTTCGTGGTGCAGTAATACACTTGTTTTGTTCTTTCTTTTGTGGTAAATGTGAGTGTTTAAAAATTGTTTCTCCAACTTATTTGGGGGTGTTTTGTGTAGAGGTCGTCTTACTGGTGGCACATTTTCTCTCTCTCTGGAAACATGCGTGTATGAAGTGTGCATGTTCATTGCACTTTTGGCATGATGCATTAACGTGTTTTAAACTTCAGGCCCTTTCACTGCCAAGGTGAGTTCAGGCTGGGGCGCTGCACCCCTGGGAGCAGGGCAGTGCTGCACTGAGCCAGGCGGGAGCTGAAAGAAGAGGCAGCGCACTGGGTTGGGCAAGGTGCGGGGCTAGGGCTAACAGCAGTCATACTGAAGGTTTCCTGGAAACCACACACATGCTGTTGCCACTAACCTCAACCTTACTCGGTCCTGACCAGCTCGGCTTCTGTTTGTTTATTTCATCTCTACTCAGTACTGCCCTGTTCCCTGGTTTTAAAGTTGTATCAAAATGCATACCTTGTGATAATGCTGTCACATTCTGTCCTTACTGTCAGTGTCGTGCCACTTAATATGTTCGTTTAAAAAAGAAAAAAAAAAAAAAAACGAAAGAATGGCCAGAAATGGAGAGTCAACCCGTAGACTGTACCTGACAGGTTTGTGTTGGCACTTGTAATGAACTGGTGGCTTTCATCTAACTTCATGGTCCCTGTAATTGTAATTTCTTCATTTGTCTATGTAGATGTGTAACAAATACTTGCGTTGAGTAAGCTATTTCAGAAAAATTAGCAATGGGGATGGGGGCAATTTAGAAAGAAAAAGCATAAAGAGCCAGATATATCCACACCCTCACTGAACTTAAAATTCTTATCGAATCAGATAGCTTCCCCAGATAACAAGAATGAGAATGAATTTAAGCTCATCATCTTCCTATTAATGGAGTGCCTTCAGTTTTTTAGTTGTTTGGGAATGGATTTCTATCAATATAAAATGCTTTCTGTGTAGAAGTTTGTTATGAGCAAAATTTTACTGTAGCTATTTTAGCCTTTTTTATTGTTGAGTGTTTCTCTTTGCTTGGGTCATATGAAAATAATGTTAAAGTCGTGGTGGGGAAAAGTTCTGTGATTCCCTCTGTGATTTCTTAACCTTACTTTTGGCCATGTTATCAGTGTGGTGAGAACTATAGGAGTTTTCCTTAGGAAGGCATACTTATGCAAAATTTTGCATACAACCCTCAACCTCTAAAGGTGTGCAGGCTAAGGCCTTTGCTCCAGATAATCTGTTGAAATAAAATACTGGCTTTTTTTTGGGGAGGGGGGGGGAGAGGTTTTCACTATAGGGCGCGTGCACTCACCAGACAGACAGAGACAGAGACAGAAAGCGAGAAATCACCCCCCAGGGGGGATGATCACGCCGCAATCCCTTCTCCTCCATTCTCCTCTCAGGATCTTGGGCACGCACGCACACGCACCTGGCGTGAGTTTTAAGCCACTGGGTCTGGGACGTGAACTGGGGTCGACTACGTGGGAGTCCAGCGTAATGCTAACTGCTGGTTCCCTAAAATACTGGTTTTTTTTGTGGAATGTGAAGTGATTTCTCTGTTCTTTAGTGCTACAGAGTGTATGAAAGAAGAGAGTTGTTTGATTTAGTCTTCTAGATGAGTGTTACATTGTCCTATGCACTATCCATGTGTGACATACAGTTTTAGTTGGCCTGGCCTTATGGGGAAGATTTCCTAGGTAGCTAAAGATGTAAACTTTTCTCCAAAGTATCAGGAAAAGTACTTTTAAAAAGTTATTTCCTGCTCTTTTAGTTTACGCTATGTGTGCTTCAAAACTATGTTGGTTAACATGAATTGTTTCAGTAATATGGATAGATACTGGCGATGGTTAAAAGGGTTAAGGGTAGAGAAGGTACTTTATTTTGACATTCTCAGAAATTTTTCTCCTTCATAATTTGATAACATTGGCTTGCTTATTTGACTTTTTTTTTTTTTTTTTTTGTGGGGGGGGTGGCGTTGTTTTTATTGACGGGAGGAGAGATTTTTGTTATAGGGCGCATACACTCTCCAGAAAGACAGTGAGAGACAGAAAGTGAAAAATCACCCCCCAGGTGGTATGGCCATGCCGCAATCTCTTCTCCACCATTCTCCTCTTGGGGTCTTCGGCACACATGCACATGCGCCCAGGGCGAGTTTAAGCCACTGGGTCCGGGACTCGAACCAGGATTGATTACATGGGAATCCAGCGACATAGCCATTATGCCAACTGCGGGTCCCTGACTCTGTTTTTTTCTTAAGAGAGATTTTAGCTATAGGGCGCATGCACTTGCCAGAGAGACAGAAAGCAAGAAATCACCCCCAGGGGAATGGTCATGCCACAGTCTCTTCTCCTCCATTTTCCCCCTGAGATCTTGGGCATGCACACACATGTGCCCGGCATGAGTTTTGAGTCAGCAGGTCTGGAACTCGAACCTGAGAGTCTACATGAGAGTCTGGCGACATAACCATTACGCCATCTGCCGGTTCCACTTATTTGACTTTTGAAGCATTAAGAGTGAAAATAGGAAATTAGCATTCACCATTTGTAATCCAACTTCAGTGGCTACTGTGAGAGCCCTGGTTGGAATGCTATTAAAATTCCAAGTCTTAGGAATTGCTTCTAAGGCAGTTGTAGGACCTAAAGTCTGGTCACTGCCATAGTTCTCCCAACCAGATACTACTGCCTGCCTCTGTTTATGCCTGAGTACTTGAGCAAGCATAGTAGCTTAGAATGGGGTGGGCGAGTATGCGAACTAGCTCACCATCTAGATCAGGTGTACTATTGAATTCCATGACTTCATTAATACTGGAAGAATAAGTCTTTTGCATTAGTAAACATTAAAATTTGATACCAGTCAATGACTGTTGTTATGCCTTCTGCTGTGAATTTTAAAGTTTGTATGTTGTGGGAACCAGCAGTTAGCGTAATGGCTATGTCGCGTAGTCGACCGCGGTTTGCGTCCCAGACCCAGTGGCTTAAAACTCACGCTGGGCACGTGTGCGTGCGTGCCCAAGATCCCGAGAGGAGAATGGAGGAGAAGGGATTGCAGCGTGACCATCCCTTCTGGGGGGTGATTTCTCGCTTTCTGTCTCTATGTCTCTCTCTGTCTGTCTGGCGCTCTTGCGCCCTATAGCAGCCCCCCCCCCCAAAAAAAAAAGTGTGTATGTTGTTTGTTTTTCCGAAAAAGAAACACTCTTACCATACCTGGCAGATTTTGTTCCCTAACTCCTTTAGGCACACAGAACAGATAGATGAGCCTAAATATATAGAAGCAGTGCATGATTAAGGAGGAGTTAGATTTGACATTTTTTATTTAAAGGAACTATGAGACAATGGTTCACATGACTCGAGCTTTCCATTACTGTTGGTGAAATGATAAACACATTTGAAGTAGCTCTGTGCCAGAGTTGTTTTCTCTTTTTTAAAAAATAATTATTTTATTTTATTTATTATCATCATTATTATTTGTTTAATTTGACCAGAGACAGATAGAGAGAAAGGGAAAGTAGGAAAGCAAGCGTCCAGGTCTGGGACATGAACATGGTTGCCCCTGTGGGAGTCCAGTGCCTTAACCAACCCCCAGCCAGTTCCTTGCCGGAGTGGTTTTTTTTTTTTTTTTTTTTTTTTTTTTACCCACTTTCCTTTTTTATTCTGTTTTGTTTAAATACAGAAACAACAAAAGTCAGAGACATTTGTATGTCTCCACATATACTGCCATATAAATATCCTGTGAAACTATCACTTTATTTTTTTATTTTTTTTTTATGTTTAATTTTTTATTTTTTATCATCATATCTTCTTCATATTACATTGGATTACATATAACTTTACAGTGTATTACATTATTTCTTCAAAGGGGAATGCCATGCACATCAGTCAGTACAGGGACATTGATCTCCCCAGTTCAACATTCCATATCCTTTCTGTTTTCCCCAATCATTATCTTTATTATTCTAATTATTTTTATAAAACAGTCAATTGCTATTTCTCGTTTTGCTTGTAAAAATACTTTGCCCATCATGAAACACCTCCCAGACCAATCCAGTTGAGAATACCATACATGTCATCATCAACAGTTTATAAGCCCTATCTATTTCTCACTAA
>NW_006160007.1:1927631-1933210 GCF_000334495.1 Tupaia belangeri chinensis | reverse complement strand
CGCGCGCCGGGGGCATTAGCCCCCGGGGCCGTTTTCCGTGCCCCGCGGCTTCTGCCGCCCCTGGAGTTTTAATGTGCATTTTGGGAATATAAAATGATTCCTTTATTAGATATAAATCCTACCTTGGAAATTACCCATGAGATTTACTTGCAGCAGTTGTATAAAAGTGAACTGTGATAATAGCCCGATTATTTTTCTTTTTATTATTCCTCATTTTTAACTTTGAGGAAATCCTTTCCCAAATAGATTAAGTCACACAGGAGAAGAGGTGACTTTTTAGTTACTAAAATCAGAGTATAATAAATCAGATTCAAAGTGGTAACATATTCATATATAAGAGTTTCTTAAAACAGTTTCTTGACCTTTGGCCTGAGGACAGTCTCTCAGTGTTAGGACTGAAGATGTGGGCTTTTATAACCCCTCAGTTTTAATTGCACACACCTTGGGAAAGAGATTTGGCTATTCTGTGAGTGGGAGTTACACTGCTAGTTTGTCTACCTGCCTAAATGACTGAGTCATAGCGCTGTCTACAAGAAACCATTGTTGTCCCTGGGGTCTCTTAAAACTTGTAGAGGAGAATCTTTATCTTTAATTGGATCTTTACCTTTAACTTTGGTTAGCATTCTCTGCAAGTAACATGTACTTAATGCACCATTTGTATGATGATGTAACCAATGAATTGCAAAATTAGAAATGAACAGTCACTAACTTCTAAGAGTAAAGTAGTTGACTTTTTAGCTCTCTATCAGAGTCCATGGTAGTGGGGTAAATAAAGCTCAGGTTCAGACCAAATATATAAGGAAGTAATCAGGATTAGATTTCCAAGGTAGAATTAAAGAAATTCAAATTTAGAAGCACACAGCAGCATTGGGTCCATAGGTGATCAGAATCAGCATATCAAAACAAATCCAAGGCCACAGGAGAAAAGAGAAGGACTGAATGAAGTGTCACAGTTTAGATCAATGGGCTGAAAATGAGTAGCCTTATAAGCACAGATCACTAACAGAGAGAAGAATTCTTCCCACCTTGAGCCTCTAAAAGCCTGACAGAGTGTCCGCTACCTGACTGTGCCTGCAGTATAAATCCTGCATGCTTAGAATACCAGCTTCCCTGTTTATTTTTTCCTAACAAACTCAAGTGCAGATGGACTTTTTTTTTTTGGGAGAGGTTTTTGCTATAGGGCGCGTGCGCTCGCCAGACAGAGAGACAGAAAGCGAGAAATCACCCCCCAGGAGGAGATGGCCATGCCGCAATCCCTTCTCCTCCATTCTCCTCTCGGGATCTTGGGCATGCACGCACACGCGCCCAGCGTGAGTTTTAAGCCACCAGGTCCAGGACGCGAACCACGGTCGACTGCGTGGGAGTCCAGCGACATAATCATTACGCTAACTGCTGGTCCCCAGATGGACTTTTTGAAGTTAATATATGACCTTTTCATGTCTGTAGGATATAGGAGAAAAACCAGGGAAGGGTGGAAGTAAGTGAAAATGAGAGGGAATATAAGGTAATATAGTTGCTGTGTCTAAATGTGGCAAGCAGTGAAATCTGGGTTGTGATCTGGAGAGATAAAGTTATCATCTCATTGGAGAGTGGAACTATAATAACATTGGTCAGGTAGGTGGGAATAAGAGGATGTTATGTTAAGGCTGTCACCTTTGATCATTATGATGACCTTTAATTCTTCTGCTCCCGAAGTTGTCTGAGTTAATCAAAAAACAGATCAGTTGTTTGAGGTTAGGAGCTTAGATAAGTCTTAGTGATGTGACCTTGTGTGTAAGGGTTTCAGGTCTTTTTGTTGGTAATCTTCCTTGTTTTAGTCCTTTTACCCTCAGTTCTAGTCTTTTAACTCTCCTGTTTTATGCTTGAGGTGATCCTGGCCTGGTAACCTTATCTTGATTTCTGAATTCCTTTCTTTCCTTAGCATTTGGATTTGACTTCACTGTCCTTGACTTGGCATTGAGACATAGCTTAACCCTGATGCTTGTTGGAAAGGCCAAGAGTGCTCTACTGACCGGGTTAGTAGTCCACAGCTCAGCCCTTCTCTGAGCAGTATGGAGCTATCCTCTGCTAAGTAGGTAGGCGTCCTTGGTGCAGACGAGTGGAAGGAAAGGGATCAGGAAAGTATGGATAGGCTTATTTCTCTACCCCTGTAGGAACCATGTCACTTCTGTCAGAAAGTTCTATTACTGAATGATCTTGGTGGGTACTGTGATGGTCAGTAATGACTAGAGTAGGTTCATTGTAATGTCTACACATTGGTCATGCCTATTGTTTTGAAAGCAGAGGCATGATATTTGATAGGGGTAGACTTCAGTTGGAAAAACTCTTTTGGGATGGTATAGAGTGTTTCATTATGCAGTTTTGTTGGGTGTTGATGTGCCACAGTGATATTTGATTATCTATATCACTTGTGGAATCCAGAAGTCATGGCTATGTTGTTTTGCATTGAGACTGTACTCTAGTGTCTTATACTTTCATTTGATTGGCTAGATCATTAATAAGAAATCCATGATTGGCTGAACCATATATTTTATGCTTCCTAATGTTGCACATGAGAAGTGTAAATTGAACACTTCTAGGAGTGGTAAGATTCCAAGGATATGGCAGGGCTGCTCTCCAGGCAACTTTGATTTTGAAATCAACGCCCTATGTAGTTGGAGTTGATATTCCCCATGTGTGTGGATTTCTTTTATGCATGTGTGTTATTTTGCTCTTGCTCTAAGTTAATTTTTTTAATTTATTTTTTATTAGATTGTGGGTTCTTTTATTAACAGAATTACATGTGAAACCCAATAAATAAAATAGACAAAGTTAGTGCTATTCTGGTTAACATAGGAGTTAGGAAGTGGAGACCCTGCTTACCCGTATTGGGGTACCAACTCCGAGGAAACATTTGAAGTCCAAGTAGGAAGGTTCGGAAATGGTTGCCTTAGATGAATTTTAATCAACCATTATGTGTTTCTAAACATTCTGGATATCTAGTCTGTGAAACCTACCGTCTCTTGGTTGACCTGACTAAATTGTGATACTGGACTGTATCCCAACTTACATGGTTACCTGGAGAAAGAACTGTTTGGTCATACTTTACTCTACATGGGGTCATCTGACCTTTTCATATTTTCTATTATTCTTATTGTCTTAAAATCATGCTTCTGAAATTCTTTAGACATCAGATTTTTACAGTTATGTCACTTTATTGTCATGGGTACTGAAGTGATCATCTGTCATTCTGCATCTTTAGGCCCTTAAACATTTCAATGCTAAGGATGACATTGTGCTCTTTAAATGTGGATGGTGTACTTTGTAAAGAGGAAGATGATGATACCACTCTTATCAAAACATACCAAGCTTATTCCATTAACTTTGTCCTCAGGGCAACTCTTCCTATCATGTATTATAATTTATGGTTTTTGGAACTGATCTCCCAAGCTCTCTGATAGTGCATAGCAGAAAATAAGTGAAAGAAGTTAATTGGGCCTTAGTATCCCAATTGAGAAGAATGGAAGGTATTATAATTAATTAATTAGACTTAGATTGAAATAAGAGCTCATTAAACTGATTTTAAAGACTTGGATGATTTTGCAGTTAAAAGTTGGAACCCTTTCTTATGGCCTTGGTAAAAGCATATGCTTTCATAATTTAAAACAATCGACTTAACAGACACTTATTTTTTGACATGAAAACAAATTTTTATCCTATGATCCTGCAAGATTCCAAATATCCCCCCCCCCATTTTTTTTTTTTTTTTACTATTTGTTTTGACTAACATTGCCATCTGCTTTGAATTATATTATGGTATTGTGAGATATATCAGGCATTTTTATGTATGATTTGTTTGGAAATTTTTTATAGCCAAGGATGAACTTATATAGTAGGGATATGAGTCTTGCTGCATGTGTGGGACTCAGAATCCTTGTTTTGCAAGTTAGAAAAATAAGTGGCTTTGGTTTCTTGTGACCTGAGTTAAGCATATTGAGGTGCTGCAGTGGTTTCTGGGATTTTCTAACTTTGTATTAGAACTGAATTCTGGACAGATTAAATAAATATGCTGGGAACATATGCTGGGAAAGCAGCATACTTATTTATAAGGGTCAGAAAAGTGGGGATACTTTGGTATCTTGAGTGTGGTCATTGCTCTTCTGTCTCCTTCATCACCGATATAGATCAATCTGAAGGTCAGTCATTGACTGACTATGGACTCCTCTTCATATTTTATTCACAGACACTAGCCCTACCAGGATCTTTAGCAGGGAATGCTTAAGGCAAAAGGGTGTGTTTGTGCCATATCAGTTTTGATCAGAGAAACTGGATGCACTTTTAAAATATCATTATTATCATTGTTAATTAAGATAATCTTGCTTTTCATCTTTTACAAAAACACTTTCCACCTCAGCTATATTAAAAAAAATGATCTATTTCTCTTTTCCATGGTCAAGAGAGACAGAGAAAGAGAGACAGAGACAGGTCCCCCCAACATACACCATGCCTCAGTTTACCCCCAGACTCAGCTAGCTCTGTAGTGTGGGCACATGCATGATTGGTGTGCCCAGGGAGGGCCCTAAAAGTGAACCAGAACCATTCCTTCTATGTGTACCATTCCTGCAGAGCACTATGCCACCATTGCACTGCTGTCTGGCCCTCTGTTTTCCTGTTTTGATTTTAAATAAACAGTAGTTCCCCCTTACCCACAGGGGGTTTGTACTGTTCCAAGACCTCTGGTGGATACCCGACACTACAGATAATACTGAACTCTGTGTTTTCTACATATATATAATACCTACAATTTAATCTATTAATTAAACAGAGGGATCTATCACTAAAACTAACAATAAAATAAACAATTTTCAATAACGTACTGTAATAAAAATTACGTGAATGTGTTCTCTCTCCCTCTCAAGTACCACAAGTAATTGAAATCAGAAAAAGTGAAACTGGACATAAGAGGGTTCTGCTGTAGTTCTGTGAGCCTTGACTGTATTCCTGTTTATTTTCTGAGAAGTTTCATCCAGGTCTGATGTGGTATGTTTGGTCATGTCTTAGCTCTGGGATTTCTACATGGAAGACGAGGTATTTGCCAGTGTCTCCTCAGTACAGAAAAGTATACAGCTGTCATCACAGGAAGAATTTGGTGTGGTCCTTGACTAGGGTGTGGTGTTCTAGACATCACGCTAATTCAGTAAGACATTTGGCAATTAACTTCAAGTGTGGGATATAGACCTAGGTGACAGTAGGTACTTATCTACAAGAATGATCCACATTCTCAAATATGAACTTTAACAGTGATAACAGATCCCACAAACCTTTTTGGTTGGTAGTAAATTCAAAACAACACTTTTGCCTTAATGATGGTCAAACTGCTAATAACTCACATCTTTTTGCTCCATATCAGATTGTTTTAGTCAGTGCCTGGAATAACCTCTAAGTTCTACACTGATTTCCTATTAGGAAGTAGTTATTGAATCCATCACCTTGCTGAGCTTCATTGTGTCCATGCCCTAGGTCTTATTAGGGAACTCGCTTCTTTATAATACTCCTGCCTTACTCCTAACTTACAGTTAAAGGTGAACCAGTGCAGCAGG
>NW_006160007.1:1898430-1927081 GCF_000334495.1 Tupaia belangeri chinensis | reverse complement strand
TAGTTTTCTGTGTTACACTGGACCCTCAGGTGAGCTATATAAAACCTGACAGAATTTGTCATTTGAGAATTTAGAGTCCTTGTAAACAGGACTGATGGTCATTCCACATTAGTTTTTCCATTTCTTCCTCTAATTCACTCATATGTGTTCTCCATTTCAAAACAAAACAGAAGTAGTATCAGTTATGATTTGAAAGTCATTTTGTAAGTTTATTTACTTACATTACCATTTCAAGTCTGTCTGCTCTACCAGTGATTTCTCAAGTCAGTTCCTGGACTCCTCAGTTTTTGGTTCCTATGTGTTTACTAATGACTCATATCCTTCTTGCGTGGATTGTTCAGAGTCTAGGAACTGACATCTGCCATACACTCTGTGGAGCTACTATTTTTAATCCAGATCATATATGTCTTGTCTTCAGTCTTCATTCTATGTCTTTTGAGTAGCAAGATGGGATCAGATAACCTACAGTGCCTCTTCACAGAAAGTCGTTTAATAGTTAAAAATTGTTATTTGCCTAACCCTTTTGCATAGTTTGACCTGGTAGAAAAACAACTCTGGGTTGATCCGGTGACCCAGATCACATCAGGACACAACCATCAACTAAGATATGTTTGAGAACTCTGACATGGAGATACAGGAGGCAACTCTGAATCAGGCAGAGTGGCAAGGAACGTTATCAGAATCAGCTAGGTATTTATGTAGTGCCTGGACAAAGTGCTCTGGGGTAACTTGCCTCCTAAGGCCTATACCATGAGCCTTTCGATTTGGCTTCCTCTATAATCCCATTGTTGACCATTATGTTGTCAGCCTTCCTTCCTTTTTTCTTTGGCACATTTGAATCTCCTTAATCTTATTTCCTAATAGTGATTACTTCTTTTCCTACATTGCTCCTTGTCTCACCTCACCCCTGGGAATATATTTAGAAAAGAAGGGAAAACCAGAAATAAAAGTCACAATTATGATTGGATTAGATCATTTTATATATGTAAATACACACATATATACACACACACAAACACACATTTGTAAAATAAGAATGAAGAAATTATTGTCGGAAAAGTTATGACATATTTTTTCAGTGCAAAAGTGCATCATGACATTTCTGACAACCCAGTAGTTTTCCTTGAGAGTACACACCGCCTATTTCCATCCATCTTCTTTGTTTCTTCCTCTGTCTTTCCTACCCCCAGTTCTTTAGTGAATTTAGTTTTATTTGTTTCGCTAGTTTCTTTCCTTTCTAATAGCACTGTGTCTTAATCTCCTTGAAAGTTCTTCATCCCTGTGATGTTAGTTTTATCTCTAACTATTTATACCTGATGCCAACCAGTTGCATGTGGGAGGAAGGGTTGGCTGAGCATGGACCTAAGGCTAAACCTTGTCTGTGAGAAGAGATATCAGATACCTAGAGTGCCTCTTCACATACACGTTGTTCGGTAGTTACAAGTTATTTGCCTTGGATATCAGAGTGTAAAGTTAGAGGACATTTAGAACTACATGGCTTTTATATAGTCGGTACCAGTAAAGGGATTATTTACAACTTAAATTCAGCTTGTTAAAAATTGAGGTGTTCTGCATAAGGACAGGTATAAATTGTCAGTTTTTAAATTTACCAATGACTTCTAGATGCTATGTTGTACAAAAAAAAAGGAAGAAAACAAGAAAACACCTTTTAACAACTTCTTGGGATATAGGCCATTTATGTGTTTGAGGCTATTCTAAGACTGGGTAGTTGTGTGTTTTGTGATGGGCTAGGAGAGGGCAAGAGGATAGTTCTAATTGATTTTTTTTTTTTTTTTAAGAGAGGGATTTTTGCTATAGGGTGTGTGTGCTTGCTGGAGAGAGAGAGAGACAGAAAGCAAGAAATCATGCCACAACCCCTTCTCCTTCACTCTCTTCTCAGGATTTTGGGCACACATGCACATGTACTCATGTGAGTTTTAAGCTGCCAGGTCCAGGACTCAAACTGTGTTCAGCCATGTAAGAGTCCAGCGATATAACCGTTATGACATCAGCTGCTCTTCTACCTGAAAAATTTTAGCTTGTTTGTTGGATCTATTCCTGGAGCCTGTTCCATCAGAACTCCCAGTCACTGAATTTGCAAACTGTTCCATCAGCAGCATGAGCTGGATTGAAATATTAGAAAAAGGAAGCTCTGTAGATTTTTGTATTGGACTAGAACCATGTATATAATACATACAAGTAGTCCTAAATCCAAAGAATTGCAAATTTAAATTATCCTTTTCTCTTGTGTAAGTGACTCTTAATGGAATTGATTTTTAGCATTTCTGCTCTATATTTTTTGGCATTTACCTGCTTTTGAAGCTTTATTCTAAATATAGACAGTCTTGAATACAAATTTGGACAATCGTTTTTAGTATATGATTTCAACTTCATGTTTGTAAATTTGACCACTGTGGAAAATTGACTGTATATGTAGGGTTGTAATTCTTATGTTTATTTTAAATGTTTTCTTTATATTATGTGCCAAATAAAGTAAAACTTGAAATAGTCTGAACATAGTCTACATTATTGGAAACTATTCAAGAAATACAATTTAGTTTATCCTGAGACCATGTAATAATTTAAGCTAGGTTAATAAGATAGTAACAGGTAAAAGAGCTCAGTTACCCCATAACAAGGGAAAAGATGATTTTGAAGTTTTGATATTCAGATGAAAATGAAACTTCTTAAAATTTGCTAGCGGGTACATGTGCTTGCTGGAGAGAGAGGAAAGAAGAGAGGGAGGAAAAGTAAGAAAGCAAGCTCTTTGGGAGAAGGTTCACATCACGGTCCTGTTGATCCCATCTTCATTTCTCTCTCCTTTCTGGATTTTGGGCATGCATGCACACATGCCCTGCATGTTTTTTCATCCTCTGGTCTGGGACTCAGACCACAGGTGACTATTGGGATCCAGCCAGCTTAACCACCTTGCAACCAGCTGGCCCCCAAAATGAAACTTTTTAAAATTAAATGTTTTTGAGATAGTTTTCTTAAAATATTTTATGATCTCCTGTGGATTTTTTATCCCATTTTAATGATAGAATAGGTTTGCTGACCAAGTAAACATTAGCCTATCTAACTTTTAAATTTACTATATGAATGAATGAAGTTTTTCTGTAGTTCAACGCATTTATCAGATTTGATTTCTGAATGTCGTGATTACAAAAGAATTTCGAGCAATGTAGTTACTTCACCTTTGCACTTCTTTTCTGTGCCCTTGATTGAGGACAACTTCATAAAGGGAAGGGGTGTTCTTACTGCCATGTGTTCCCTTTTAGATAGTTATATTCCTTTCATAGTAGGAGATCCTGACCTTACTTATTTTAAATGGTAGAAATGTTTCCCATAAATAATTATTTTGATGTTGTATTTAAAAAACTTTTCCTGGTAGTGACTTTTGTTAGTAAGCATTCTTTAATTTCAATTATTGATTATTGTTAGTTGTTCTTCATATTGAATTATTTATTGAGTTATTGAATTAAAATCTTTCATTTGAAGTTACTGCTATTGTAGGTGTGTGCTTAAGGTTAATCCCATTTTTGGGGGTCCTGCAGGTCTTTGGGGCTAGATGGGTTTATTAAGATAAATGTTACAATCTGATCCAAAAACTTTAGTTTACTTGAGAGTTATCTGTACTTGTTCTGTCTCAGACAATTGAGATGGAATATCAACATCTACTCTTGGGAGGTATTTGGACAAAATGTTCAGAGAGCACGAGTAGGTGTTAATCCGTTGACGTGTATTTAGGAGGACAGTGAATTTCATGTTGGACCAGCAGACCATCAGGCCACTCTGTGTTCTGTTTTGTACTAAAAGTGGCATTATAGAATATATTACAGATGAATAGATTTTCCTGCCATGCTGATGATCTCAAAGGTTAGAGCTGTGTCAGGAGTTCTCTCTCCATTCTGGCTAATAACAGTTCTGTCATGGATTGTCACAGTGTTAGATACTTACTAGATGCTGGGATTCAGTTAGGCCTCCTGTCCTGTATAATAGCGGCATGTTGACTTTTGGTAGCTATAGTGAAGTTTTTGGAAGTTGGTTGCAAGAGTCAGTTGACATTGACAGTTATTGAGGTTTTTGACTCTAATATGTTTTCCAAGAGTTGAAAAATAATTTGTATAAATATAAATTTAGAAAAATGCATAACCAGTTTAGAGAATCAAAAATATAAACTAACAAAGAGGACATCTTTAAAGTAATGTTTTTTAAGTGTTAGTATATTATCTTTGTTAGTATGTTTACATTTGCTAATATATCCATACAAATAAAGATAGAAAAAAAATACCTAAAATGGTTTAACCTTTTAATAGAAGTATGTAACTAGTAGGTGGGAATCTTCCTCAGCCAAAGAGTCATTTGATTTTTATTCTCTGAATGTCTCTAATTACCAGCTCTTTGTTTTAAATTTAGATATATGGAGGGATTATGAAAATCTGTAAGAAAAAGTATTACCTTCTTGAATTAGTTTTTTATAGCCACTCTTTTAAAATACATTTTAAAAACAGGAATAAGTAATTAAATGTTCATTAAAATTATTGTCATGTTTTAAATAAATATAAATCACATTTCTGAATTGTTTTGACTTTATTAAAAAGAATTTTTTTAGGATTTTTGTTTCATTTTTTTTTGTTTTGGCCATAGAGTACGTGTGCTCACTGGAGATAGAGAGGAAAAATAAGAATTCACCCTCCCGAAAGATGGCAACGCTGCAATCCCTTCTCCTCTATTCTTCTCTTGGGATTTTGGGCGTACACTCACATGTGCTTAGCATGATTGTCAAGCTGCCAGGTCCAGGACTCTAACCATGGTCAGCCATGTGGGAATCCAGCATCTTAACCACTATGCCACCTGTTGGCTCCAAAAGGATTTCTTAATTCCCAAGTTTTGAAAATATAGAAATGAGGGGCAGAGAAAGAGAATTCTTAAAAAGAATTTTTAATTTAATTTATTATTATTATTTAATTGAGCCAGAGAGAAAGAAAGAGAAAAAGAGAAAGCGGTCCAGGACTTGAACCATGGTAGACCACGTGGGGGTCCAGCGCATTAACTGCCATGTCACCTGCTGGCCCCAAAGGGAGATTTTTTTTTTTTTAACTTTAGCGGAACTAGTCTTGTTTTATTTCTATTTATTTTTATTAAAGATAAAAAACCAGTTAAATACTAAAGGTTTTTTCCTTGTTTATCTAGGTAGTGATAGTTAATGTAAATGCTTTAAATGTATCCATAAGATAGATGCCAGTTAACAAATTTTATTTACTATGAAATGCTATAGCTAGGAAGCTGTAAATCTTAAGTAACAAAATTAAATTTGTTTTTATTTGGAGTATGTGGAATTCCTCATTTAGTGTCAAAAAATGAAACTGAGAGAACCTACTTATTTCTATTCCTTAAACAACTGCTTATTCTCATGTCACACGGAATACATCTTTTGTATTTCTCTGTGCCTCTGGCTTCTCTTCTGTAAAATCAAGAATTTAATTGACTGCCTTCATCCCTTTCAAGAACATTGAGGACAAATACTTCGAAGTCTTTGGAAGACAAAATGCCACCTTGTGTATTTTTTGATACTAACTTGCCTTGTAAGTATGTGCTATATGTATTGTGCACAGTGGTGCAGTGTGACATTGTGACATCTTTTATGAGAACAGAAATTGTTTGCATGCTTTGATGTTAAAGTATAATTCCATCATTAATGGTTTGCAGTTTCTGAGCTTGATTCTTTTCTGTCTCCTTAGTGCAGTGGGAACTGTCCCTTCGATACCTCTGTGTGCTCTACTGTTCCTCTGTGGGAGGGGATACTGATGTTTTCTGGCAACCTCTTAGGAATGTGCAGAGAATTTGTTGTACAGCTTGGCTATGAATATGTCACAGGTCTGCAGTGTACAGAGGAGGTTCCTTTTAGCTTAGGAAGAGACAACAAGAGCCCTCTTTTCCTTTATTTTTAGGTTTTCTTCCACAGGTTTGTGCTGTCCTTCATGCTGACTCCATGAGTTGGAGAGTCAGGTAGAACTTTTTTTTTTTATGTATAGCAAGTGCAAGGAAGGGACAGATTCTCAGTCTAGCATTTGGAGACCTGGCTTTTTCTTGTCTCACTGCCCTTATGCTAGTACTTCCTATTTCCTGTTCTGGACTGCTTCCCATCTGTGGTACAAAGATACTAGGGAGTCAAGGGGGCTGGCCTTGCCTTAGGTGCCTAGATCCCACACAGTTCTGAAATGGTGGTTAAAAGTATATGAAGCTGCCCATAATTATTCAAATGGTAACTTCTGTAACTCATTATAATTATATTTGCATACGGGGGTTAATTTTCACTACTGAAGAACTTTGTTGCCTAACTCCCAACATCATTAGTGAATACTTGTGGTTAAAAACCCCTGTTCCCTTTAAATAACTTTAAGTACTATTTTGTTAAATTTTCTTTGATTAAAAATTATTCTTGTAAAGTATAAGGAAAGATGATAATTCTTATGTCTGTCTACTATTTGTGAAGGCTGCGTGGTCATTTTCAGTCTTGTGGTAGAGGTTTTTCTGAGGTTTCTAAAATTGTTTTTATAATTTTATGACATCCTTTGTTGGTCTTTTCCAGAGAATTCGGTCAACAGTGGATGAAAAAGAACAAAAACAACTTCTTATGGATTTGGATGTGGTAATGCGGAGTAGTGATTGTCCATACATTGTTCAGTTTTACGGTGCACTCTTCAGAGAGGTAGGAACAAAGTTTTTAGATTGTAGCTGACAAATGATTATCTAATTGGGACAAATAAAAGGATGGCAGGATTAGATTCTAGTCTGTGGTTAAATGTCATATATTAGTAACGAGTTAATGTTTCAGTATTTTGGTATGTAGGCATGATAATCTACATATTAACTTTTATCAGTCATTGTTCTTTGGTTAACAAGTGAAATGTTTTTAATAGTGTTTGTGAATTCCATAAATCTTTTTTTTTTTGGAGAGGTTTTTCACTATAGGGCGCGTGCGCTCGCCAGACAGACAGAGAGAGACATAGAGACAGAAAGCGAGAAATCACCCCCCAGGGGGGATGGTCACGCCACAGTCCCTTCTCCTCCATTCTCCTCTCGGGATCTTGGGCACGCACACACACGCGCCCGGCGTGAGTTCTAAGCCACCGGGTCCGGGACGCAAACCACAGTCGACTATGTGGGAGTCCAGTGACATAGCCATTACGCTAACTGCTGGTTCCCTCCATAAATCTTTTGTTTACATATATTTTCTGTTCTTTAAGAACCTGACAAGTTTGCTGACTTCTAAATATTAGCAGTTTTATTGTAGGCTTAGATTATATTTCTTCTGACCTTGGGTTACCTTCGCCCCCTCCCCCCCCCCTTTTTTTAACTTTATGGATTTGGATGTGGTAATGCGGAGTAGTGATTGTCCATACATTGTTCAGTTTTACGGTGCACTCTTCAGAGAGGTAGGAACAAAGTTTTTAGATTGTAGCTGACAAATGATTATCTAATTGGGACAAATAAAAGGATGGCAGGATTAGATTCTAGTCTGTGGTTAAATGTCATATATTAGTAACGAGTTAATGTTTCAGTATTTTGGTATGTAGGCACGATTTTTTTGTCATCAAGTGTATATGCATTTAATATAAGCATTATTTGTCTCCACTCAAAAGCCTCAATTACTTTCATCAGACATGGAAATAAACAATTATAATAGAAAAAAAATTTCTTGTTCTGTAATTCAGATTTTTATATAGAAATTAGAACTCTAATTTCTGGTCTCATGACTATGTTTCTTCTTCTGGCCTCCGGTTTTCTGTGTCCCAGCTCGGTTATCACTGCAGTCTCGACCTGTCCATTCACTTTCTCATTTCCATCATCCCGCTGCCTAAAGCAGGGAAGGGAGTCAGGGCTGGGAGGAAAGCTGGTGCTGTGAGTGGCTCCAGTACTTGAGGACCTCCTGGACTATCATCAGAGTCGTGATGTCTCCTTAGCTGGATAAGTCTTGGGTTAATAACCGTTTCCAATACTCTTTAAAATGTACTACTTCTCATATTGAAAATGTTCACATGAGCTGGAGAGGTTGTTTGGTAAAAATAAAAGCCCTCCTTCCTCTTGATTCCTTTTAGGACTTGATTGTGGAGTGTAGGCTCAGGAGTTTTGTTGTTATTGGCTTAAAAAATACTATTTTTTTAAAAACGGGGCTGAAAATAGCACTGAGGATTAACTGACTCACCTAACATCTTTTCCAATGATGATTTTACACATTTCTATTCAGTGTTATTTTGGCTCTGTTTTTAAGTAGTGTTCTATTTCATGATAAGAGCTCATTTCTTTGTTTAATCACTAATTGTTCATTCTCATTTATGTTATTTCTCTCTATTCCTGTCCTTGTACCTTTTAGTGACTTGACTTTTCATTTTTTACGATCAGATACTTTGGCCTTATCAGCTTTCTTCTTCAAGTCACATCAGGATTACATTATACCAGTATCAGCCACGTGTCCAAATTTCACATAATGTTATTTTGTTTGTAAGATTGTAAATCTGGAACTTTCTTCATGTTACGTAAGAATCTTACTGTGTCCTTTTTTTATCCTTGAACTATTCTTTTATTTTATTTTATTTTTAGGTTTTTGCACAGGGCCTGTGCACTTGCTGGAGAGAAACAGAGAGTGAGAAATCACTCCCCCAGAGGGGATGGCCACACCACCATCTCCCTTCTCCTCCATTCTCTTCTGGGCATTTTAGGCATATATGTACATGTGCCTGGGGTGATTTTCAAGCCTCTGAGTTTGGTATTTGAAGGAACCATGGTCAGCCATGGGAGAATCCAGTGCCTTAACCACCATGTCACATTCTGCCCCCTGCCAAATTATTCTTTACAACTGTTAGATACTCTGCTTACTTTATTCTCCAGATTTATGTAGAACAATTTTTTAAAATAATTGTTTATTATAACTATTTTTCAATTTTGACCAGAGACAGTCAGAGAGGGAGGGAGGGAGGGAGGGAGGGAGGGAGAGAGAGAGAGAGAGAGCGAGCGAGCGAGCGCGAGCGAGCACAGAGGAAAGAGAGAGAGAGAGGAGAGAGGAGAGGAGAGGAGAGAGAGAGGGAGAGAGAGAGGGAGAGAGGAGAGGAGAGGAGAGAGAGAGGAGAGGAGAGAGAGAGAGCAAACTGCCAGATCTGTAACTTGAACTGCAGTTAGGAATGGGGGAGTCCTTAACCACCACGCCACCTGCTGTCCCCTACAACAGTATCATATAGGAATGACATAGATTTTCTGTCCCAACTAGATTCTACCTGTCAGCTTTCTCAGTCATGTGTTCACTATGACTATAGATAGCCTCCCATCAGATCTATTTTAACCTATAATTACCATCATAATGCTGGAATAGACCAGTTCATTTCTCTTGCTAATTTATTTAATCATTCAAGAAGCAACATTTAAATATATTACCCAAGACTAAATAGTGTGGCAGTTTTGATTTTGTGAAAGAAAGCAGAGTAAATGATAATCCATGATTAGCAAGGTATTAAAAAGAGCAAAAATGCTTGTAATTGTATCTGAATAGTATATTTATGGTTTACTATCATGGGTAAACTTAAGTAAAATTTAGTGTTATATCTCAGGAAGGTTTAAAGGAGTTGAAATATGCAACTACAAATCTTATACTAACAGCTGTTCAGTGTTTCAGAGGTGCTCTCCCAACAGTCTTAGGGATTTGGTGGTATTATTTCTTTATGAGATTTGGAGTATTAATTTGATAAAAGTCACAGCCAATAAGTAGTAGAGATGGGACTCCAGAGACATAAATCTTTGTTTGTTCTGTTTTATCATGAGTGGTCCAGGGATGAAGAGCTTTATTTAACAAATAATCTGCTTTTTAAATGTTATGATTTTTCAGTATGATAAGATGGATGTTTAGAAATTATAGTTAGGCTGTGTAAGGTCACAGAAAATCTAAGTAGATAAGACATGAACCTTTCTCCCAAATCTTAGAATGAAAGAAGTAATAGGTACTTTCTGAATATTTAAAGATGGCATTTTAGGAAAGCAGAACATTCACTTTTAAAGAGTGAATATGTACTCAAGGTGTATTTTCTGAAGTCACAAAGGTTAAAAGTATTAAGCATATTTAATAAGGATTTTGCGAAATGTTTTTCTTTCAAGGTTAGTAACTTAAAGTAAAGCTTCTTGTTGATTGATTGATAGATTCATGATGTTATGGTCTTTAGTTCTAATAATAGACACAGAATCCTTGGTTTTTGAAAGTACAGAAGGAATTGAACATATATACTCAGAACTTTTACCTTTCCTTACTTGCCAGACTGTGAGAGAGAGAGAGCGTGCCTTTAATCCCACGTGACTGTAAGAGACCTTCTGGGGTATCATTTCTTGTAATTTATACGACCACAGGCTTCAGCTCTTAGTATATGTTAATTAGCTGACAATTAAAGCACTTACAAGATGTTCTTTTCCTTATTCTTGCAGCTTTTACGTAGAGATTACTTACCATTGGGTAATACTGAGCTGAAAATTTCAAACTCAATTCAGAGCAGTGAATAATATTAAGCTGAAGTTGGTGACATATGTCACCATTTGTAGATGTTTTTATCAGGTTAAGGAAGTTCCCTTTTATTCTTAGATGGCTGAGTTTTTATTAATCAGGAATGGATGTTTGATTTTTGTGAAATTCATGTTTGGTATCTTTGAGATGTTTTTAGATTTTAAAAAATTTGGTATGCATTGATTTTCAAATGTCAAACACACTACATTTCTGGGAGAAATCTACCTTATTACCATCTAATATCTTTTTTATATATATTATTGAATTCAGTTTGCTAAATTGTGAACATGTACTAGTTTTGTAAAACTTCTTTTGGAATTTTTGTTACTGATGAGAGATACTGATCTATAGTTTTCTTACATTTTTATATGACTTTTTAATAAATATAATCTCAACCTCATAGTAGGAGTTGGGAAATATTCCCTCGTTTTCAGTCATCTGGAAGAATTTATATAGAATTGACATTATTTCTTCTGTAAATATTGGTAGGATTGACCAGTGAAGCCAGTTGAACTTGTTTCTTTTTTTGGGATGATTTTTAAGTACACATTCAATTTCTTTCAAAGATAAGCATTCTAGTCAAGTTAGTTATTTTAAAATTTTCTTTGTTTCTTTTTTACTTGCTAGAGGGAGCATTTGGGAGCCAGACATAAAGAAAGAGAGAGAAGAGAAAACACTCCCCTTGGGGAATGATCATGTGCAGTCCCGTCTCCATTTCTCCCTCTTTTCAAGATTTTGGGCTCACATGCACACATGCCTGGCATGGTTTTCAAGTCATTAGGTCTGGGACTTGAACCATGCAGTCAGCAGTTTGGGATCCATCTGTCTTAACCACCATGTCACAGCCTGGCCCACAGGTTATTTGTTTCTTCTTGAATGATCCTAGGTAGCTTGTTTCTTTGAAGAAATTTGTCCCTTTTATCTGAATGATAAAATTAATTGGAATAGAGTTATTTATAATATTCTTTCTTTATTTTAATATTTGTAGAATCTGTAGTAAGCAATGTTACCTTCTCATTATCTGTTCCTCCCTCTCTTCCTCCCTTCTTTCTTTTCTCACTTGTTCCTCATATAATAGTAATCTGTTTTATCAATTTTGTTTTTATAAGGTTTTTGTCATAGGTCCCAGAGAGAGACATGTACTCGCCAGAGAGGGACAGAGAGATAGGGAGAGAGAAAGTGAGAAATTTACCCCCCGGGATAGACATGCTGCCATCCCTCTCCTCAATTCTTCTCCTGGGATTATGGAGAGAGACACACACACACACACACACACACACACACACACATACACACGCCTGGCGTGAGTTTCAAGCCTCCGGGTCTGGACTCAAACTGCAAATGGCCATATAGGGATTCAGCATCGTAACCATCATGACACCCACTGGCCCTAGTTTATCAATTTTATCTACATTCTCAGTAACTCTTAAGTTACATTAGTTTTCTGCATTGACTTTTTTTGGTTTTAGAGGGATTTTCATTCTGATTGTTCTCACTTCCTTTTTTTTTTTTTTTAACTTAATTTGCCTTTTTTTTACCCTTGTTTCTTTCTTTCTTTCTTTCTTTTTTGAGAGAGATTTTTGCTATAGGGCACACGTACTCACTAGACAGAAAACGAGAAATCATCCCTCCACCCCGTCTCGCGTGGGAATGGCCATGCTGCAATTCCTCTTTCTCTCAGGATATTGGGTATGCACGCACATGTGCCTGGCATGAGTTTCAAACTGTCAGCTCTAGGACTCAAACCGTGGCCAACCATGTAGGAGTCCAGTGCCTTAACCACTGCACCACCTGCTGTCCCCCGTTTTCTAGTTTAGTAGGGGTCATGCTTTTGCCACTACTATTTGCTTTGTTTATCTATAGTGTATCAAATTTCTGTATGTGTATGGACTTTGGAATCTCATCAACTGTTGTATTCATCTTTTAATTGTGATAGCTTTATAAAAAGCTATCTGTAGCCTGGTAATACGGTCAGGCTTTTCAGACTCTGTCTAGTAGGTCAGTCCCTTCTCTTTAAAATTGCTTTGGCTTTTCTTGGCTGGTACTTAAGTTTGAGAGTTAGCTTGTTCCAGATCCATGAAACTTTAGAATTTAATGGAATTCTTAGGTTACCTTGGGAATTTGACATCTTTACGACTTCTAGTCTACTTATAAAGGAGTCTGCCTTTTCATTTGGTCAGACTGCTATTAATTAATTCATTAACATTTTATGTTTTACTTTTTAAAGAATTATTTTATTTAACTTTATTTATTTTTAATTTGACCAGAGAGGGACAAAGTGAGAGGGAGGGAGGGGAAGGGAGAGAAAGAGAGAGACAGAGATAGAAACAGAGACAGAGAGAGAGAGAGAGAGAGAGAGAAAGTGAGAAAGCTAGCTGCCAGGTCTGGGACTCAACCACAGTGGGCCATGTGGGAATCCAGTGCCCCTAACCACCACGATACCTGCCGGTCCCAACATTTTATATTTTCATAAATGTTTTGCCTATTTTGTTAGATAATATTCATAGGTACCTTTGTAATTTTTATTTTTATTATGAACAGTTTTTTTTTAAACATCATAATTTCTAACTGGTTATTATTGGCATATATTATATGTTAGAAACTCAATGTATCTTCATAATTCAGTTTTTTTTTAAACTTCTTTTTTAGCAAATCCATTGTCTATTTGTCCTTTAGTAAATGACATAAAGTTATTTCTTCTTGGACCTCCCACTCCCTCCCCCCCCCCCCCAAAGATCTTTGCTATAAGGTATGTGCGCTCGCCAGAGAGATAAAGAGAGAGGACAGACAGAGCAAGAAATTACCCCTTGGGGGTACAGCCAAGCCAGATTCCCTCATGCACATGCACCTGACGTGAGTTTCAAGCTGTTGGGCCCTGGACTCAAACCATAGTTGACCATGTGAGAGTCCAGCGACATAACCATTGCTCCATCTGCTGGTCCTCGGACCTCCCATCTTTTGCTTGAACATGAAAGTAATGTTGCCGTCATCGTACTACTTTTTCAGGCAGCTAGACCATTGCTTTTTTCTTTTCCCCCCAGTGAAACTCATTGTAGTTTTTTGGAGAGGTTTTTCACTATAGGGCGCGTGCGCTCGCCAGACAGACAGAGAGAGACATAGAGACAGAAAGCAAGAAATCACCCCCCAGGGGGGATGGTCACGCTGCAGTCCCTTCTCCTCCATTCTCCTCTTGGGATCTTGGGCACGCATGCACACACGCCCGGTGTGAGTTTTAAGCCACTGGGTCCGGGACGCGAACTGCGGTCGACTACGTGGGAGTCCAGCGACATAGCCATTACGCTAACTGCATTGCGGTTTTCTGCTCTCAAGCTGAGAGGAATTGCCAGAAGTAGGAACTTTGAGTTCGATTATATGCCTTGGAAACTACAAAAACTTCCTTCTCTGGAGCTCATTGCTTCTGTCTACTTCCCCATCTTATCTTCAGTTCTTAGTTTAGGTCTGTTAAGACCTTTATTCCTCAGCTCTCATGCCTGTCTTTCTCTTTTGTTTGCCCTTTTTCCCATCCTTCCTCCTTTCAGTTCTGTAACTATAGGTCATCACACCTTTCAGGCACTTCCTTTTGTAATTTACCTGTTAACTCACTTGACCTTTGTCATAGTCCATTGAAGATGGTAGGGGAATCTTTCATGGTGGTGGAAATGAAGAGGCCTAAGCTTAAGTAAATAGAAAAAGGAAAGCCTGAGTAATATAGTCAGGCCTTTCAGATCTTCGTTTTTAAATTTTCAATTTTTATCCTTATTTATGATAGAGCATGTATGCATACATGTATAAGTGAGAGAAAGCAAAGAGCAGGGGAACACTCTGTACAGTATCTGGCCATACCAAATTTCTCGTTCTCTAGTCCTCTAGCCCATGGGGTCTTGGGCAGTCACATGCATGGCTGGCATGCTTTAGGTTGCCTGGACTAGAGCTGTTGCCATATGGGACCTGGCTTCTCTTGAGCAGTTTCTTACCATACCACAGAGCTGGCCCCTTTCTTAACATCAGTCATCTTTCCACTTTTCTGTATTATGGAGGTTAAGTTCCTTTCTTACTGTTTTTCTGAGTTGGTCAGCTTTGTGTGCTATATTTTTCTCTAATAAATTCTAGTAAATTAATTGAGATGGAGTCTTTAGGTTAAAAATAAATTCAAGTGTGTGGTTTGGGTGGAGAGCATTATTTAATCTTTTGTAAGAACCATTCTCCAAGAACACTTTAAACAACAATAACAAAAAGGCCTTAAATAAAGGATATAAAAGTTTACTATGTCAAATATTCTTTACAAAAAGTCTCTGTGTAGCAATGTACGAATATTCCAGCAGGAGGTCCTGTTGTAAAAGTAGTATTACTCATCTCAACATTCATCACTACATATGCTTTCTTTGCGTATAAGTTAAATATACTTGGATTATAAATGTTGATAGAAGAAAGGGTTAGGAAAACTAGATTCTGTTCATGGCTCTGTTACTAATTAGTATTGTTCTGAGAAACCCCTTTTACCTTCATGGGCATTAATTTCTTATATAATCAATTTAGATTAGGCTTGAGGGATAGGAGATGGGTAAATAGAACATCTCTGAGGTTACTGCTGGGTCCACATCGCAGTATCAACGTACACAATAGTTTAAGGTACTCATCTTCATCATCCTGATAATATGTTCATTTTCATAAGGTCCTCCATAGTCCTTGTTCCTATCTATACACGCTTTCGTAGTTATAATCATGATGCCGGCTTATATTCTTTTTTTTGGAGAGGTTTTTGCTATAGGGCGTGTGCGCTCGCCAGACAGAGACATAGAGACAGAAAGCGAGAAATCACCCTCCAGGGGGGATGGTCATGCTGCCATCCCTTCTCCTCCATTCTCCTCTCGGGATCTTCTGTGTAGCAATGTACGAATATTCCAGCAGGAGGTCCTGTTGTAAAAGTAGTATTACTCATCTCAACATTCATCACTACATATGCTTTCTTTGCGTATAAGTTAAATATACTTGGATTATAAATGTTGATAGAAGAAAGGGTTAGGAAAACTAGATTCTGTTCATGGCTCTGTTACTAATTAGTATTGTTCTGAGAAACCCCTTTTACCTTCATGGGCATTAATTTCTTATATAATCAATTTAGATTAGGCTTGAGGGATAGGAGATGGGTAAATAGAACATCTCTGAGGTTACTGCTGGGTCCACATCGCAGTATCAACGTACACAATAGTTTAAGGTACTCATCTTCATCATCCTGATAATATGTTCATTTTCATAAGGTCCTCCATAGTCCTTGTTCCTATCTATACACGCTTTCGTAGTTATAATCATGATGCCGGCTTATATTCTTTTTTTTGGAGAGGTTTTTGCTATAGGGCGTGTGCGCTCGCCAGACAGAGACATAGAGACAGAAAGCGAGAAATCACCCTCCAGGGGGGATGGTCATGCTGCCATCCCTTCTCCTCCATTCTCCTCTCGGGATCTTGGGCATGTGCGCACACGCACCCTGCGTGAGTTCCAAGCCACCGGGTCCGGGACGCGAATTGCGGTCGACTACGTGGGAGTCCAGCGACATAGCCATTACATTAACTGCTGGTTCCCTGGGCTTATATTCTTCATTTTCTCATACATACCTCTGATGAACTATATGGTTTTCAAGGAATTTAATTTTAGATAATCTCTTTATTATTGTGACATTCCTTCTTGTGGGATAGTAAAGTGGTTTCTAGTTGTTGTTTTTTCCATAAATTTTGGAATATTTAAGTTCCATCCCCAGTCATAAGGTGATTATATCAAATGATATCAACACATTTATTTCTCTTGTTTAATTTTATTGCTTTCAGATTGGTTCAAAACAATCCATAATGCGGCCAGCAGTGTTCAAATGACTAAGTTTAATTACAGCCAGCATTCATTCATTTAACAAATATTCATTGAGCCCTGTCTGGTGGAGGTTACACTTTTGGTAGTGAATGTATGTGACAAGCCTAATAGATGAATAGATTTGACTCCATGGTAGAAGACGATGAGGACTGTGCAGAAAGAAGCAGGATGAGGGAACACTGAGAGGAGTTGCCCTTTATGTCAGTGAGAGTAGGCCCTCCCGCCAGGTAGCATTTGAGTGGGACCTCGAGGCACCGGGTTGACTTTATATATTTTCTCCCTTTTTTTCCTATTTAAGAAGCTTATATAGTTCCTTAAGATTACTGCTATCTGTTTTCTTTGTTAATGAGAATGATTTTCCACATAGTTCTTATTTTTGTGTTTAATTATGGCAAAACTTGACATTTGTATAAAAGCTCACAAGTTTTCAGTGTCCGTGTAATTAAGGGAGGGAGCTGGGGAACTGGCTTTAAGGGCATAGTCTGTGTTTAAACCTGAGTAGCACATTTCACCCACAGCTTTTATTAAGGAACCAAAAATTATTACTAGTTTGAGATTAAAAGTGAGAATGATCAGACTACTTATTTTCTAGTTTTATTTCCATTTTATGTAAAGGCAAGGTAATATTGATATTAAGATACACAAGAATAACAGATATTTGTTATTTTTTAGGGTGACTGTTGGATCTGTATGGAACTCATGTCTACCTCGTTTGATAAGTTTTACAAATATGTATATAGTGTATTAGATGATGTTATTCCAGAAGAAATTTTAGGCAAAATCACTTTAGCAGTAAGTACCTGGATCTCAAACTGTTCATTGTATATGTTATATAAAGATGCTACTAAGGTTTTGAATGCATGTACATTAATGTTCTTCACAGAATGCTACTGACCTTCCTGGGAAATCATTTGTGTGGGACAAGAGACAGTCATTTCTGTGGGGTATTTAACATAATAGACTATAGTCTAGATGAATACTGACAATGTTCATTCAAATCTCAATGAGCCATAACAGATTGTGCCGTGAATAAGACGAGAAAAAGCTATTTTCTTTTAATTTTTTTCTATTGCTTTAACAATTTTTGAATAGGTCATATTATTTCACTTATTACTAAATTAATCAGAAGCACAGCAGTGTCCTTTAAGCAACTTAACTGAAGCTTTTAGATGAAGTATATTTCTTGTGGTTTAAGATTTGGATTTTCTAGTCTAAATTACTTAAAATGTTGACTAGTAGTTCTAGGAACCAACATTTCTCCTAATTTGGTTACTTCACTTTTACCAGAATGCCAAAAAAAAAAAAAAGTTTTTTATTTGTATATGTGTATAGTTCTGATAGTGAATTCATGATGGCTTTTTTTTTTCCTTCTGTATCTTTCACTTTACAAATACTGTTTATAGTGTTTTTCCCCTAAGGGGAAAGTAATTTCTTTTGTAGAGCAAAATTAATAAGATGATTAGAAACCTTTGTGAATTGGAGCTAATGCATGCAATGTGTAAAAACTAAACTACACAAGAAGCTGTATGATGATATTGTGGTTGCATGTAATTTCCTATGTTTTCCTTTCCTACATTCTTCTCCTTCATTGTAGTCTGTCAGTAGTGAATTTATCCCATTTAATCATTAAATTAATACTGGCTAAAAATATAGACAGCTTCTGAACTATATTATAGTTGTAAGAGGTATATGTATTTAACTGGTTTTTAAAAAATTCGATTAAACTGTATTCATTATAGTTTTATTATTCATAGTTGTATGTTAATGTTTAAGTCACTTTGCCAAATTGTTAAATTTAAATGCTTTTGAACTAAATTTAAAAATACATACCCTTTTGGAACCAGCAGTTGGCGTAATGGCTATGTTGCTGGACTCCAATGTAGTCAACCGCGGTTTGAGTCCCAGACCCGGTGACTTAAAACTCATGCCGGGTATGTGTGCGTGTGTGCCCAAGATCCTGAGAGAATGGAGGAGAAAGGATTGCAGTGTGACCATACCCCCCTGGGGGGTGATTTCTCACTTTCTGTCTCTCTGTCTCTGTCTTTCTGGCAAGCACACGTGCCCTATAGCAAAAACCTCTAAAAAGAAAGAGAGAAGAAAAATATATACCCTTTCATATAATTTCATAAAAAGAAATTGAGTTAGAGTAGAAACTTAAGCATTATTTACATGAGTATAAAAAGTTTTACATCGACCAATGTGTCCATCTTGCTCCAGCATACAAAACCAGTATTACCTTAGAACTTGATACTATATTCATAATAATTATAATATAGCAGTGGTAGAACTTATAGCTCATAGTTACTGGATTTTTATTTCCATCAAGCCGAAATCTTATTACATTTAATCTTCAGAGCACCTCTCTATGGTTGATCGCATAACCCAGTTTTTATGAATTATAAATCTGAAGCATGGAGAGATTAAGTAAGTAGTTTGTGTGGAAGTTTATATAATTATAAGTGATAAATTACTTAAGGCGGACAACCAGCTCTCAGAACTCTACTCTCCTTGATCATTGCATATCAGGGTGGCCGTGATATTGGGGAACATTAATAAAATTACTTCGATAATATATTGCCATATACACAATACATATATACTAGTAAATGGTTTATTATGTATTTACCCATGTTTCCAGACCTTGTAAACAGACCTAGTGACCACCTGATATATTAAGTATAACATTTAGAATTACTCACTTGTGTAAGTTTCTTCTTGCTAAGTACTAAACCAGTGAACATGCATGCACACAGCTGTTCAATACATTACACATATTGTGTTGTGCGGTCCTCAAGCCCGGCTGCTGGATGATATAAAAGTCCTGACTTTTCTATAGCAGTTACTTGGCCTGTAGTTTAGTTCTCTTTTAGTTTGAAGTTGTGCAATTTTTAAATTCAAATCTCTGTTCTCTCGCTTTCTGAAGAAATCTATGATTTCTGATGATGAACACTGATCAAGCAAGGATAAATTATCAATAAGTTACCATGATGACTGACACTGACTCTGCAAAAATACATTGAAGGCTGAGCACCCAAGGACGGTGAATACTGAGAAACTGAGAGTGTGGAAAGCCTTATTAATTAGTATTAAAAGTCCATTGGTCTTTCTGGTACTGTATTTATTCTTGAAATGGTTAAAGGTACAAGAAGTATACTACTTTTTAATGACTTGCTAAGCAGATAATAAGTCCCTGTTATTTAGCTTTCAGGGAACAACATAAAAACAACTAAGTTTTCACACCTGAAATCATCATTCACTATCTTATCAATAACGATAAACAGAATATTGAAATATTATGCTTAAAATTATGCATAGGGCTACATGGAATTTTACTTATGATAAATTCTCGTGCTGTTTGATTAACGAGAAACAAGGCATTTATCTCACCTCTTCTTTTTTCCTTAGACTGTGAAAGCACTAAACCACTTAAAAGAAAACTTGAAAATCATTCACAGAGGTGGGTCTGAACTGTTTTTTGTAGAATATAAACTAACTTAGACTAACCTGTTTTTCCATAGTTGGTATATTACTACTGAAAATTACAGTGCTGTATAAGGTTTCCTGAAATATTTGTATTTTTAGCAATTAAACTTTACGAACCATAAACTTTATTTTTTACTTTTTTTTTTTTTTTAAGATTTTTGCTATAAGGCACATGTGCTCGCTGGAGAGACAGAGAGACCGAGAGGGAGAAAGTGATAAATCACCCCCAGAGGGGTTGGCCATGCCACAATCCCTTCTCCTCCGTCCTTTTTTTATTTTGGGCACGCATCTGGCATGAGTTTCAAGCTGCAGGATCTGGGACTTGAATCACAATCATCTGTGTGGGAGTCGAGTGCCTTAACCACTACACCACCTGCTGGCCCCAAAACTTTATTATTAATTTAGGTTTCTCCTCCCTTTAGGACTGTCAGTTTAATTCTAACTTATTAGTATGTTGGACTTAGAAACTGAAATTGATTTTTGCTATAAAATTGTTAATACTCTTAGTTCTAAAGCCTTTATTCATTTGCCTGTTGCATGATTATTCTCTGTACATACAATATACAAATAAGGTATTAAAGTGGTTCTATGGATATTCAAAGAATCTGAGGCATAGTACCCTGAAGTATTTGGAAGGCATGCTCCTATTCCTGTCAAGTGTCTCTCCTGAACTTTAGAGGGTATTTCTATAAATTGAGAGAGATCTTTTTTATGAGTATTAGAGGTTGAAATTCCTCCAAGCATGTTGGAAAACAGTAATCTTGACCTAAATAGACACAGATTCAAATTTGAACATTTGGTGTGATTAATGACCAAACTCAGAAAGGCACTAACCCTGTAAGAATCCTGAATTTAATTCAGCAAATATATTGAATGCTTGCTCTATTTATCAGTATGCTAGCCTCAGGGAAATGAGAAAGCAGCTTTCGTGAAGTACACAGGGCAACTACCTCAGGGAATTTGTTATAGACAAATCTTAGGTAATACATGGTACACACTGCAATAAATAAAATAGGTAACAATAGGTCCAATACAGAGAAGGGAAAAATCTTAAATTCTGGGAAACATAGTTTTCAGTGGTTAAAGAAATTGGTAATGGGGGTCATTTATTTAAGTTCTTTTAGTTTAGGACTGACACTGGACCACTGAAATGAACTTACCTTGAACATCAGAATATTTTGTTCAATTTTGACTGGATTAATACAATACTTATTGAAAATAATATTAGGTAGCATCTTATTTTCCCTTTTGGCCTAAAATCATGTAGTTAGATATCTAAATCAAACTGTTCTTCTTATAACTCACCTTGTTCTTTTGTTTTTTCTCCCTCCTTCTTTAGCTGTGGTTGGTAAATATGGGAATATTGCCTTTCTGTCATTTGACAGTTACCTTAGAGGAATACTTACTGATTTTTGTAAAGCACTAAATATTTCCTGGAGAGTAGTTGAATAAAATTAAAAATTTTCAAAAATAACTTTGGTTTTCTTCTTAATAAAATAAAATGGTGAATTTAAGGCCATCTTTTTGTCAGTTAGGATCCATTTGTTTTTTTACTGCAATTAGACTACTTTTGATCACAAGGCACAGAAAATTGTGATTACTGAGTTAAACTTTGATTATCTGTCCTAATAATTTCAAAGATACGTTGGCTAGAAGTACAGTGCACCTGGGAGATGAGCTGCTGTTTTTGACTCTGGCTTCTTTCATGTATCAGCTCCATGTTCTGGATAGTAAGACTAGGATGATAGACTTGATGCCTCCTCAAGAAGAGGCTCTGTCTTTCTGTGTGGCTGTCCTAGGAGCATGGACATAGTCAGTAGGTGCCTCTAATGTTTTCTCTTACCTCGCTCACCAGAATTTCCTCATTCCCTTAAGCTGTTGAATAGGTGCTGTCAAGGAGTAGGAGAGTATCCTAGTGAAGCCTAGGTTTGCCAGGAGACAGGTTTTGGAGGAGAGAATAAAGCTACACAGAGGAGTATGGATACCTAAGGGTACCCAGGTTCCATTAGAAAGGACAGAGTGGTCAGGAATGGATGTCTGATAGGCAGCTGTGCCAGTGAGGTATGAGATCTTTTCTGGATGTTTTTACTTTGTGGATCACCACAAGGCTTTTCTAAAAATTTAGAGGAAATGTGTATTACAACAAAATCAACGTGTGGATTTCTGATTTTTTTTTCCACCAAAATAAACTCATACTTTAATTTCATTTTTCCACAAACGTTTTGAAGTTTCCCTATGTATAGATGCTTTCTGTACCCTGCATTTATAAACTTAATTTTTATTTTATTTGTTGAGCCATGATAATGACAGCAGAATGGATAGAAAGATTGAAGACAGAGTGATGGTCACATACTGATACCAAGTTGTCTGTCAGTGAGAAAGGGTTCTGGACTTATCACTAGAGGGAGAATGCGTGTGTGCACACACTTGCTTGCTCTCTCTCTGGGAGTGGCAGGAATGACTCTGGATTCTTGAGGATGAGACCAAGCAAAGGTTGGTTTGGAAAAAACTCGATGAAGCCATCCACCATCAGAAAAGTCTCTTAGTGAGAAATAATTAAGTGGTTACATTTATTGAGAATCGATACTGAGTTATTATATTAGGTGTTTCAGTTTCTACCACATATAAAGTAGGAATTATCATTTCCATTTTGTAAATGAGGAAAGTGAACCCAGACTTTGAATGTTTGCCTCTCTGATCCCACGCTTGTGATCTTTTAGATGTCCTGTCAGAAATACTTCAGTGAGTTAGGTAAGATTCTACTACTTGACTGTGGGTTCATCACTTGTGTACCTTTTAAAATTTTATTTCATTGTTTTTGGTAAGGTTTTACCATAGAGTGTGTATTCTTGCCAGAGAGAGACAGAGACAGACAATGAGAGGGAAAACAAGAAATCACCCCCAGGAGGCATGGCCAAGGTGCAACCTCTACTGTTCCATTTTCCTCCTGGGACCTTGGGCAGACGTACATGCACATGCTTCTGTTGTGATTTTCAAGTCACCAGGTCCAGGTCCAGGACCTGAACCATGGTGGGCCATGTGGGAATCTAGTACCTTAACCACTATGCCACTTGCTGGCCCCTTGTATACCTGCCAGCCACTATATTTGAAATTTGTTGTAAATTTGCTGTGTATACTCTGATAGGTTAAATCCATTTCTCATAGTTTGACTGGTAATAATTTATTGCGAAGCATTTTTTTAATATTTAGTTTTTAAGTAACATTTAGAAATTTTTTTTTTTAATTTTTGATAGAGAAAAAGCTATGCTTTATGTTTTATAAATAGGGAGATGTTAAGAGAAAACTCAACCTCCATCCATATCTCTTAGTTATTTAAGATATTGTTCTGAAATGACTTTTGCTTTATGTTACATCTATGACACTAAAGTTAGATATTTAGGGCCCAGCAGATGGGTAATGTTTACATTGCTAGACTCCCATGTAGTTGACTGCGGTTTGAGTCCCAGATCCAGTGACTTGAAAGTCATGCCAGGTACATGTGCATGTGTGCCCAAAATCCCAAGAAGAGAATGAAGAGAAAGGGTTGCAGCGTGACCATTCCCCAGGGGAGTGATTTCTCTTTTTCAGTCTCTCTGTCTCTCTGGCGAGCACATGTACCCTATAGTAAAAATCTCTCTTAAAAAGAAAAGTTAGAGTTTAAAACATGAACAGTGATTGCATGTGATAAATGAAGATATTTTGCAGCTTTTTATGTATTTGAATTTAAAGACTTTATTATTAATGTTGTGTAAGCTTTTTAAATATTTTTGCTTAAAGTACTTTGAAATATAGCTTATTATTTCATTGTACACTGACTGATATATGTTTCTTGCAGATATCAAACCTTCCAATATTCTTCTGGACAGAAGTGGAAATATTAAACTCTGTGACTTTGGCATTAGTGGGCAGCTTGTGGACTCCATTGCCAAGACGAGAGATGCTGGGTGTAGGCCATACATGGCAGTAAGTGTGAGGGCCAAGCCTTCTTGCTAGACAGTTGTTGCACAGCGAGCCTGTGCAGGTCGATGGTGTACTTCTGAGGAGTCTGCCGATTGGCATGCAGTTTCACCACACTTCAGTCTTTCTGTTTCCCTAAGCCCAAGTCCCAGTCTTAGTTTCCCACTCAACTTTGGCAGATTATCCTAGGGAATCCTAGCCTTTGTTGTGTCACTCTGTCCTCTTACTTGACATTTAACACTTGTTTTTTTTTTTTTTTCACTATATTCATTTCAACTAATTCACCTGGTGGTAAGTTCTTAGGAGGGCATCTTTGTTTCTGGTGCTCCATATGCTGTCCTGATCATAGTAGGTAATGAGGACATGTTGAGAGTGTGCCCCAGACAACTAAGGGATGCTAGTTCCAGTTAGAGAAGAATGAGCAGACTTGAGTTCCTAGGAGAATGCAGAGTCTGAAACCTCGTTTTGAATATTAGTCCTTTCTCCAGAGGTGGTTGGAACACTGACAAATGCAAAGTGGAAGCCTTGTGTCTTCCACAGCTGGAAGCCCCCTTCCCCTGAAGGACAGATGTACACAAATTTGGCCCTGTGTATTTGCACATGTTGTTTCTACAGGCTGGAATTTGATGTCTGTTTGAGTTAGAATTTGGTGTCTGTATTTAAGATATTGTCCCAGATGTTGGTGTCTTCCTCTAACATAGCTGTGGGTCTTGGGGACCAGCACGCTTCTCTGCATAATGACTCATCATGTTTGCCAGTTGTTTATTGATGGTATTCCTGCCAGCAGCTTCTCCTTCAGTCTTCATAAACTTTTAAACTAAAGATTAGCTTAGAATTAAATTTTGTCTCTCCTTTTACTTTTTTGTTTCCTCCTCTATATGTTTTCAAACCTAGGACTACAAACAACAGAAAAGTAAGAAGGATCACAACGTATTATAGACTTTCTGTTTATTGACTAAAGGGTAGGCTTAGTACTTTATCAAATTTCCCACTTTCTTTCTTTCTTTCTTTAGAGGTTTTATTTATTTATTTTTTTGCCATAGGGCACATGCACTCTCTAGAGAGAGAAAAAAACAAGTAATGAGAGGGAAAGTGAGAAATCACCCCCTGGGGGAGGATAGCCATGCCACAATCCCTCTCCAGTCTCCTCCTGAGATCTTGGAGACATATGCACATATGCCTGGCGTGAGTTTGAAGCCACCGAGTTTAGGACTCAAACTGAAGTTGGCCATGTGAGAGTCCAGTGACTTTGCCACTGTACCATCTGATGGCCACTCTAACTTATTTTAAAAACCAGAATCTATTTTATATGAATTTCATTTTCTGAACTTACTTTCATTTGAAAACAAGTGATAAATCAGCATTCTTTTTCTTTTTCTTTGCTTCCCAATCTGTAGTAGCATAAAAGATCATATTACATATATTTCTTATAGACGTACTTTTGCCTCTTTATACACTAATCATTATATTTAAAGACCATTATGTTTGAGAATTTTAATATTGTCATTTTAGAATCATTCATTTTTAGTACTTCTTTTTGTTTATCTTTTCATGTCACCTTTTTAAGAGAGGTTGTATATATTTTAAGACCAAAAAAAAAAAACTTCATTTAGTTAGGGCTTTTTGGATATTGACTGGCCAGGGAGATTCTTGGGACCATTTGGCTAATCAGGCAGTTGTCATGATAGATAGGGATAGATGGCACAGCAGGTTCAAAGGCAAGAATAAAAAGTATCAGACTTGGAGCATTTGGGAAATGGTCTGATTTACACACTTACTAGTCATGCCCTGACAGCTAACTGAGACTGTTATCTACTTTTCTTAGGGTTTGTCTCAGTAGTAAGGTTAACTGAGTGTATTTGCTATTTGATTCAATGCAGGCCTTAAAAATACAGTTGCATACCAGATGGAGTAGAGCACTTTACATTCAGGTAACTTTTAGAGAAGTAGACTTTCCATCTTGTGTAGAAGTGTGGGTCACAGGCCCTTGAGGTGTTAGGCATCTCTTCTCCTGCTGACCTTCTTCCACTTTGAGCACACTGGCTGGTAACAGACTCTTTGCTACTCATCTTTACGGGACAAAGAAATGCTCTTGTCTGTTCTAGTCTTCTACAGAGGCCTACAGAGATGGACAAGAAGGCAATCTGTATTAACTTAAAAAGCCTCCTTAAAAAGCCTCCAAATGTGTCCTGACTTTTCTTTGATATATCAGACATCATCTTTCAGAAATATATCTTTGTATTTAAGATTTATAATTTCTTTAGTCTATCAGAATTGTGACTATTGTTCGGATTGTTTAGTGTAAAAAAAAGTATAAAATGTCGAGTTTACACATATGGTTTTTCATAAAGTAATTTTCCATAAAGTAACATTTTGCCAATTCCCTCCATTTAAGTATTTGTGTGTGGGGAGGAGGCAATAATGCTGAACATTTGAAAGTAAGTTGCAGCCATTGTGAATTACGTTTTAAGCATTTCAGTGCATATCTCCCAAGAAAAGGGGTATTATTTGGCATAATTACCATATCATTCCCACATATAAAAAAATTAACAATAATTTCATAGTAGGGTTTTTTGTTTTTTTTTAAAGTTTTTTGCCATAGGGCACATGCACTCGCCAGAGGGGGGAGAGAGAGAAAGAGAGAGAGAGAGAGAGAGAAGGAGATCACACCCCAGGGTTATGGCCACACTGCAATTTCTTTTTTTTTTTTTTTTTTTTTTTAAGAATTATTTTATTCAACTTTATTTATTTCAGTTTGACCAGAGAGGGACAGAGACAGAGACAGAGATAGAGATGGAGAGAGAGAGAGAGAAAGGGCAAGTGAAAAAGCAAGCCACCAGGTTTGGGACTTGAACCATGGTCTGCCATGTGAGAGTTCAGCGCCTTAACCACCACTCCACCTGCTAGCCCCCACGCTGCAATTTCCTCTCCTCTTTTCTCCTTTTGGGATTTGAAGCTTGCAAGCACATACATCCAATATGATTTTCAAGTCACTGGGTCTGGAACTTGAACCATAGTCAGCTATGTGTGAGTCCAGCCTGTTAACCACCATGCTGTCCGCTCATAGTATTTTCTGATACACAGGTTATATACTCAACTATTATGCCATCTCCTGGTCCCGCTTTATTTTAAACAGGTCTGGATAAGTTTTTATGTTTATTTGTTTTCCATGACCTTGACTTTTTTGGAAGCATTTTTAGAAGGTCCCATACTCTAATCGAAAAATCACACCAGGCACATGTGCATGAGTGCCTCAAATCCTGATTGTTCTAGCTTCATGGTTCCCCCCCCCCCCAGGTTTTTGCTATAGGGCATGAGTCCTTGCTGGAGAGAGACAGAGAGAAGGTGAGAAGTCACCTCCCCCCCAGGGGGAATGACCATGCTTTAGTCCCTTCTCTTCTGGGAGTTTGGGCATGCACTCAAAAGCACCCAGTGTGATTTTCAAGTCTCTGGGTCTGGGATTTGAATTGAGGTTGGCCATGTGGAAATCGAACACCTTAACCACCACGTCATCTTATTGGTCCCATGATTTATTTATTTATTTTTTTAGATTATTTTATTTTAACTTTATTTATTATTATTATCATTATTATTTTCCAGTTTGAACAGAGAGAGAGAGAGAGAGAGAGAGAGAGAGAGGAAATGAGAAAGCAAGCCACCAGGTCTGAGACTTGAACCGTGGTTGGCCATGTGGGAGTTCAGCGCCCTTAACCACTATGCCACTTGCCGGCCCCGATTTAATTTTTAATTACAATGTTTTGGGCATGATAACTCATGGATGGATGTGTACTTTGTATTATGTCACATTGCAAAGTGTATGTTTACTATTTTGATGTTTATAGATAGATATGCCTTTTTTTAGTGGTTGAAACTTATTTCAATTCTCCCTTTTCTTCCTGCTTCTAAATGAGTGATAATCTTCTATTTTTAAGGGCTTCCCTTACCTAGTACTCTCTCATCCTTCCCTTCTGGAACCTTCCTTGAAGGTCTTCTGTGAAGGTTTCTAAAAGATAACTTTGGTTTCTCCATCTTTTAGTGACATTTCCTCTTTACATGTTTCTCTTCTTATATTACATAGAAGCCCATTCATATTAGTTCATAAGATAGTCTTAGATCATTATGATAGATATAAGAACTCATTTCATTGCAATAGTTCCTGAAATATGTCAGTTAAAAACAAAATATTGCCAGGGGCCATGTGTGCTTATCTGAGAAAGAGACAGTAAGACACAGGAAGAAAGGAAGAGGAAGAAGAAAGCACTCCTCCAGTGTTGTGTGGTCACACCACAGTTGTGTCTCCTTCATTTTTTCATGCTGTTGGAATTTTGGGCATGAATGCACATAGACTCAGCATGCTTTTCCGGTTCCCAAGTCTGGGACTCGAACTACAGCGTCAGCCATGTGGGATCTGGCTCTCTTAACCACCAGGCCACAGGGCCGGCCCTGTCAATTTATTCATGCTGGACATTTCTCAAACCTTGGCTTAATCTTTTTTTGAAACATATACAGCCCGTTAGTAGTGAAATTCCAATATATTATATCTACTCAGCATTAGGAAACTGTTGATGTGTGTCATCTTCATTCAACAAATTTGGTAATACCTAGTTTTTCATATGTATTCATTCTGTAGCAATGTCTCTTCAGTTTTGAAAGATATAATCTTTGAGACATAAATTTTATTTTCTACAATCTGTAAGATTGTAAACATTGATGTTGATTTTCTTCCATTTGTATGTCCATTCCAAAAAATATTTTAGATGCCAGAGGACATGTGAGTGTGCATGAGAGGTAGGAGAAGGGGGGGGA
>NW_006160007.1:1843996-1898410 GCF_000334495.1 Tupaia belangeri chinensis | reverse complement strand
GTCTCCATTAGGATTTCTGATTTGTTATTTTCTTCTTCCGTTTTTTTAGACAATCTGGAAGAGATTTCTCAATGTGTTCATCTTTTCCAAGAGCAAACTTTTGTTTCTGGATTCTCTTTTTTTTTTTTTTTTCTGTTCTGTATTTCATCGATCTCTGTCATACTCTTTAATATTTTCTCTTTCTCCTGTTTTTAGCACTAGCTCTTCTTTTTCTAGTTACCTTAAGGTGTAAAATTTGTTTTTCAAGAAGTTTTTTCTTCTCCTTTTTTACTTGCCTCAGGGCACATATGTTTGCAAAAAAAGAGACCAAAAAAGAGAAAAATAAAAGAGAAAGGAAGAAATTGTCCTCCATGGGGCATGGTCATGCTGTAATTCCCTCTCCATTTCTCCTCCCTTTTGGGATTTTGGGCATGCTTGGCATGTTTCTCAAGATGTCAAGTCTGGAACTCAGAATGCACAGGTAGCATGTGCAATCCAGCCATCTTAACCATCACGCCACAGATTGGCCTTAAGACTTTTCTTTCTCTTTTGTTAAGGTTTTGGCCATAGGGCCATGTGAGCTTGCTGGAGAAAGAGAGAGGGAAAGTGAGAAATCACCCCCTCACACACCACCAGGTGGGATAGCCATACCACAGTTCCTTCTCCTCCATGCTTCTTTCAGGTTTTGAGGCACTCATGCACATGTGCCTGGTGTGATTTTTCAAGTTGCTTCATCTCAGGTTTGATCTGCAGTTGTCCATGTGGTTAAGGCCAGTGCCCTAACCACCTCGCCACCTGCTGACTCTAAGACCTTTCTTCTTTTTAATGTAGGTGCTTATAGCAATAAATTTTTTTCTGAACACTGCTTTGCCTGAATCCCATAAGTTTTATATTCTTTTTTGTTTGTTTTCTTTTAAGAGAGATTTTTTGCTGTAGAGTGCATGCACACACCCTAGGGACACAGAGTGAGAGACAGAAAGTGAGAAATCACCCCCCCGGGAGATGGCCATAATCCCTTCTCCTTTATTTTCCTCCTCGGATTTTGAACATGTGCCTAGTATGAGTTTTAAGCCACCCGGTCTGGGACTCAAACCATGGTCGAGTAAGTGGGAGTCCAGTGACATAACCATTACACTGTCTGCTGATCCCCTTGTATTTTGTTTTTATTTTTATTCATTTCAAAGTATTACATAATTTTCTCAGATCTGTTTTGTGGACTAACATGTGGTTTGTTCTAGAGACAATTTCACGGGTACTTGATAAAAATGTATTCTACCTGTCTGTTAGGTCTGATTGGTGTCTAGTATTGTTTGAGTCCTGTAATTCTTTATAGACCTTCTCTTTCTCTTTCTCTTTTTGTGAGAGAGATTTTTTCTTTAGGGAGCATGCACTTGCCAGAGAGACAGAGAGGGACAGCAAGCTAGAAATCAGCCTCCAGGGAGGGAGGATGACCCTGCCACAGTCCTTTCTCCATTCTTCTCCTGGAATTTTGGGCACACGTGCACATGTGCCACCCGGTTCAGGACTCGAGTCATCGTTGGTCACAGAGCCCAACACCTTAACCCCCACACCACCTGCTGGCTCCTAGACCTTCTGTCTAAATGTTCTGTTATTCAAAGTGGAGCGGGACCAGCAGTTAACGTAATGGCTATGTTGCTGGACTCCCATGTAGTTGACCGCAGTTCCAGTCCTGGACCTAGTGGCTTAAACTCATGTTGGGCACATGTGCGTGCATGCCCAAGGTCCCGAGAGGAGAATGGAGGAGGAGAAGGGATTGCGGTGTGGCCGTCCCCTGTGGGGGGTGGTTTCTCGCTTTTTATCTCGCTGTCTGTCTCTGTCTCTCTGGTTGAGGGCACGTGCCCTATAGCAAAAACCTCTACAAAAAAAAAAAAAAAAAAGGAGCATTTATATTTATGTCTCTATTATTATAAAACTATTTCTCCCTCTGGTTCTGTCAGTGTTTGCTTTATGTATAGTCACGTATCACTTAATGATGTAAATACATTCTGAGACACGCAGTAAGGGTGAGTTCATCATTGTGTGAACATCATAGAGTGTGTGCTTACACAAACCTAAATGGTAAAGTCTACTGTCTCCCTAGGGTACTTGTACAGCCTGTTGTTCCTGGGCTAACCTGTATGGCATATTACTGTACTGAGTACTGTGAGCAGTTTTACTTCTGTCGTCCAAGTATGTAACTAAATGTGTCAAAATACATAGAGTGGGGACCAGCAGTTGGCGTAATGGCTATGTCACTGGACTCCCACGTAGCTGACCATGGTTCGAGTCTCGGACCCGGTGGCTTAAATTCACACTGGGCACATATGCGTGCTTGAGAGGAGAATGAATTGTGGTGTGGTCATCCCCCCGGGGGGTGATTTCTTGCTTTCTGTCTCTCTGTCTCTCTCTCTTTCTGGCGAGCACACACACCCTATAGCAAAAACCTCTTCAAAAAAAAAAAATCTTTTTTTTCTTTTTTCTATTTAATTAAAAAAATTTTTTTTAAGATTTTTTTTTTGTTATAGTGTTACATGCATTTGTTGGAGAAACGAGAGTGAGACATAGAGGCAAAAAGTGAGAAATCATCCCCCTCCCCCCAGCGGGGTTGGCCATATTGCAATCTCTTCTCCATTCTCTTGGGATTTGGGGCACGCACACACCTGTCTGGTGTGAGATTTTTTTTTTTTGAAGAGGTTTTTGCTATAGGGTGTGTGTGCTCGCCAGAAAGAGAGAGAGACAGAGAGACAGAAAGCAAGAAATCACCCACCAGGGGGGATGGCCATGCCACAGTCCCTTCTCCTCCATTCTCCTCTCGGGCTCTTGGGCATACACACACACGAGCCCGGCGTGTGTTTAAGCCACAGGGTCCGGGACTTAATCCGCGTCGACTACATGGGAGTCCAGTGATGTAACCATTATACCATCTGTTGGTCCTTTACATTTTTTTTCTGTTTTTTTGTTTGTTTGTTTGTTTGTTTTTTACTTACTAAATTATTTTTAGGGTTTTTTGTTTGTTTTGTTTGTTTTAGGGTGCATGCTTTTGCCAGAGAGACAGAGAGAGAGAAAGTGAGAAATGATCATGCCACAATCCCTTCTCCATTATCCTCCTGGAATTTTGGGCACACACACATACACACAGACGCACCTGGAGGGATTTTTAAGCTGCCAGGTCTGGGACTTAACCTGGCATCAGCCATGTGGAAGTCTATTACGGTAACCATCACACCACCTGCTGTCCCCTAACCTTTTTAATTAAAAGATAAGACATAAACACATGCATTAACCTAGGCCTACACAGTGTCTGGATCATCAGTATCACTGTCTCCCACCTCCCATCTTGTTCCATTGGAAAGGCCATGATGAGCAAAACAACATGAGAATAATCAAGTTCAAGAGAAAATGATGCCATTGATAGACAAGTCAAGAGCTGTGTGGGGCTGCCACCTGTGTACCATAGCATGCTGTGATATCTCAGTGCTGGGCAAAGGTGTCGGCACCATTTTCAACAGCACGTACTAACTTGTGTCTCTGTAACACATTTGGGAAATTCCTGTAATGTATTAGATGTTTTCATTATTTTATATTTGTTTTAGGATCTGTGATCACTGACGTTTTATGTAACTATTGTGATTGTTTTTGAGCTCTACGAATTGTACCCATAGAAGAAGGAGAACTTAGTTGGTAAAGGTGTGTGTTGTGACTGTTTCATCACCTGACTGTTCCCCTGATTGTTTCCCTCTCTGAAGGTTTCCTTATTCCTTGAGTACAATAATCTTGAAATTAGGTCAGTTAATAACCCTGCAGTGTCTTCTAAGTGCTCAAGTGAAAATGAGAATCATGCGTGCCTCACTTTAAACCAAAAGCTAGAAGTGATTAATCTTGGAGAGGAAAGGCATGTTGAAAGCCAAGATAAGGTGAAAGCTAGGCCTCTTATGCCAAACAGATAACCAAATTGTGAATGCAAAGGAAAAGTTCTTGAAGGAAATTAAAAACAAACACACATATGTTAAGAAGGTAGCATTACTGATATGGGGAAAGATTTAGTGGTCTGGATCAGACCAGCCAGAACAGTTTCTTAAGCCAAAGCCTAATCTAGAGCAAGGCCTTAACCGTACAATTTATGGAGATCAAGAAGAGTAGGGAAGCTGCAGAAGAAAGGTTTGAAGCTAGCAGAGATTGGTCCATCAGGGTTTTGTTTTGTTTTGTGTTTTTTTTAGATTTTTGCTATAGGGTGCATGTGCTCGCCAGAGGCAGAAAGTGAGAAATCACCCCCCGGGGGGGATGGCCATGCTTCAGTCCCTTCTCCTCTATTCTCTAGAGATTTTGGGCATGCATTCACATACCTGGCATGAGTTTTAAGCTGCTGGGTCTGGGATTGAACTGCAATCTACTACATAGGTGTCCATTGACATAACCATTACACCATTTGCTGGTCCTAGTTCATGAGGCTTAATGACAGAAACCATCTCTATAACATAAAATGGTAAGATGGAAGCAGCTATTGCTGATTGTAGCTATTGCTGCAACAAATTATCCAGAAGATCTAGGTAAGGTAGTTGATGAAGGCAGCTACACTACACAACAGATTTTCCATGTGGACAAAACAGCCTTACTTTGGAACAGAAGCCATCTAAGAAATGAAACTTACATGCACTTTCCTGTCTGTACCTATTAAATGAATAATTTATCTCCATTCGCTTGATATTTTCACTTCTTGCTACCTTTGAAATTTTATTGTGTAATTCCTATTTTTGAGAATGTTAAATAACTTAAATAACTTTCTCGGAAGACCTTTATGATTGATAATTTTGTAAAATGTATTTCTTATTGGAAGATTGTTTCTATGAATAATACGGAACATAAAATGAAGAATTTATAAAATGGAGTATGTAATTATCCATTATCTAGTGAGAAAGGGGGAGAGTTTAGTGGTTATCTTTTTTCTCCCCCAGTTTTTATTTTTTACTACTGGGCATGTGTACTTATTTACTAGAGAGGGAGTTGAGAAATCTCCCCTCAGCACGAATAGCCAAATCTCTTCTCCATTCTCCTCTTGATGTTTTGGGCATGTATGCACATGTGCCAGGCATGCTTTTCAAGCCCCTGGGTCCAGAATTTAAACCTCACAGTCAGCCATGTGGGGATCCAGCCACCATAACCACCATGCCAATGGCTGATATATCTTGTCTTTTAGTTTTTGCTATAGGGTGCATGTGCTCACTAGAGAGAGAAAAAGTGAGAAATTGCCCACGCAGGGGAATGGTCACTCCGCAATCCTTTGTTCTCTTTCTGGGTTTTGGGCATATGTGCACATGTGCCTTGCATGATTTTCAAGCCAGTGACTCCAGGACTCAAACTGCACTGTCAGCCATGTGTGATCCAGCCAACGTAGCCTCCTTGCCACCTGCTGGTCCGCCTGTCATATTTTTAAATCATTGTAATCATATTGCAGTATGTCAATAAATTGGTAATAAAATAAACACATCAAATAAACCTTATTTTGAAATTTGTTTCAGTTGGTTCTCCAAGTACTATTCTGCAAATAATTTTTACCTTAGCTTTTCTCATATTTATTGATATTTCTCATATTTTTTTGTACCTTTCTCAAATTTACTTATTTTTGCTTCACTTATTACTTCTAGATGAATGTATTCAATACAAACTAGCTTGAGTTATATATTTAGGGCAAACTTTATTTAATTTGATATGTTTTTAAAATTTTTGCCTTTTTTTTTAATTTTTTTTTTTTTTTTTTTGAGAGGTTTTTGCTATAGGGAGCGTGTGCTCACTAGAAAGACAAGACAGACAGAAAGTGAGAAATCACCCCCCTCAGGGGGTGGCCATGCGACAAACCATTCTTCTCCATTCTCCTCTCGGAATCTTGGGCACGCACGTACACATGCCCAGCATGAGTTTAAGTCACCAGATCTGGGACGCAAACTGCGGTCGACTACATGGGAATTCAGCAACATAGCCACTACACCAATTGCTGGTCCCCATACTCTATTCTTTAAGTTAGTATTTTCCTGTTGTACTTTAGGAATGCCTTTTTTTGTTTGTTTGTTTTCCAGCCTATATTACTGATTTAAATTTAGAAAATAGGGTCTTTAATCAATTTTATCAATCTTAAATCTATACTCCTCAAATAGTAACTTAAAAATGTTAAAACATTCTATAAACTAATAAAAAACATGCATCAAAAAAGCCATTGAGGAGGAGACTGGATAGTCAAGATGGTAAAACTGGCTCAAAGAGTATTTGAGTAATTTAGAATTGGTGTTCACTGAAGAATGTGAAGATGAGAGGGCTAGGTTAAATATCTGGCCATTGGATAAAAGTCCAAATTACCTCCAGGGCAGCACAACAGTCACGTTTAGGATCATTGGACAGGCATTATATGCTTCCCTGATGCATAAAAGTCTTCAAGTTACCATGTAACTTGAGTGACTGGGCCCTAATGAATAGTAAATAATCATGTGAAATAAAAGTACACTTAAACAATCCTGAATAGGCTTGTTAGTTAATATTCTTCTATGACATTGAAAGGAATCTTTTTTATCAGGGAGGGGGTGGAATTATTTCCGGGAGTTGTTTTCCTAACACACACATGCTAGAAATACTAGTTGTTAATGATAAACATACAACTATTTCAGAATGACATTACTACCATAGTCACAAGTGATTAGATACCCTTTAAGTGGGGCCCTTTGTGTGTTGACCAATGTAGTTACTCATGTAATCACAATCGAACAATGTAGAGAACATGCCTGTCTGTCACCTTAAAAAGCTTACTTGTGGCTGTACCCCTTCCCAAGGCAATCATTTTCTGCTGCTGTCAGGTTTGGTTTTCGTAGAATTTCCTATAATTAGAACCTTACAGTATGAACTTTCTTATGCCTGCCTTTCTCTCAGCATTATGTTTTGAGGATCCAGATAGAGTATCACTTATCTGAAATGCTTGGAACCAAAAGTGTTTGGATCTTTTCAGATTTTGGAATACATATCTCAGTATACAGGGAACAGGACCCAAGTCTAAACTCAAAATTTATTTATAATGTATTATAGATATATTATAGACATATCCTGTAGGTTAACGATATGTAATATTTTTGTATTACAGCATTTTGACTGCAACCTGTTACATGACGTCATGTTTGAAAATTTTCACTTGTAGCATTTAATTTTGGAGTATTTTGGATTTCCAGATGAGGAATTCTCAGCTTGCATATCCATGCCATTGTGTGTATTAGTACTTCATTCTTTTTTTTTTTTTTTTAATTACTGAGGAGTTTTGCATTCATCTGTGGATATTGTGACAGTGTTTTCATTACTTGGTGTTTCTCAATTCATTTAGATAGATCATCTTGGTATCTCTCAGCAGTGTTTTTGATGTGGGGCTCTGGAGTACCTTTTAAATTTATTTCTAAGGAATTAATACTTTTTGATACTATCATAGGGTATTCAGTTACAAATGTTTCTAATATTTTGCTGTTATTATAAAGAAATGCCACTGATTTATGTATACTGGCATTGTGTTCTGTGACCTTACTAATTTAGTTTCACAGTTTCAGTAGTTTCTTTGTAAAGAGTTGTAGATATTCACATGTCTGTGAATGAAGAAGGTGCTTTTTTGTTTGTTCGTTTGTTTTAACCGGTTAGGATCTCCAGTTTAATGATGAATAGAAGTACCAAGAGCAGACATCTTTGCTTGTTGCCAATATTAATTAGAAAGGAAGTATTCTGTATTTCACTAAATAAGTATGATGTTGACTCTAGATTATTTTAGATGCTCTATGTAAAATGGAGTTTTCTTTTCTCCTTAGTGTGCTAAGAATTGTTATTACTGCTGTTGCTACTAGGTTTTGAATTTTATCACATGTCAATTCTATATTTATTGAGATGATCAGATGGTTTTTCTCCATTATTCTGTGTATATGGTACATTATATTGATTTTCAAGTATTAAACTGGGTATTGTATTCCTGAGACAAACTCTGCTTGGTTACATTATATAATCACTTCATAGTTTGCTCTTATTTTGTTAATACTTTTGTGTCTTTGTATATGAAGGATATTAATTGTACTCTAATGGTTTTGTAGATGGTTGCATAGGCCTCCTAAGAGAAGTTGGAAAACATACCCCCTTTCTCTATTTATTTGAAATATTTTGTGAGACTGGTGTTATTTTTTTCTTGCATGTTTGAAAACCTGTACCAATTTGATTCCTGGAAGCTTTTTTCTTTTACGCTTTTGCTCCAGGGCATGTGCACGCATCAGAGACAGAGAGCGAGCAAGAGGGAAAGTGAGAAATCACTTTCCAGTGGAGCTGACCTCACTACAATCCCTTCTTCTCCATGCTCTCAGGATTGTGGGCATGCATATACACATGTCCAGCATCGTTTTCAAGCTACTGGGTACAGGACATGAGCTGTGGAGTTGACTATGTGAGATCTAGTGGTATAACCTCCATGCCACCTTCTGGCCTGGAAGGTTTTTAATAATAAATTCATTAAATAGCAGAGATCTAAGGTTACTCTGATTTCTGTATTATTTTGGTAGGTTTTCATTTTCAAAGAATGGTTCATGTCCTCTCTTAGAAGATCAGTAGTAATATCCTTTTTAATTCTGAGTAGACATTTGAATTGTTCTCTTTGTTTCATTTGGTCAGGCTACCTAAAAGTGTGTCCATTTCGTTGACCTTTCCGAAGTCTCATTTTGGTTTTGTTGACTTTTCTCTCTCTCTTTTTTTTTTTTTTACTTCACTCTGCTTTTTATTACTTCTTTTCTGCTGCTTACTTTAGGTTTAGTTCTTCTTTCTTTTTCTGATTTCTTAAGCTGAAAAATGAATGATCTGAGAGATCTTTTTCTACTGTATGCCTTCAGTGAATAAATTTCTTTCTGAGTATTACTTCTGCATCTCACAGGTTTTGATAAATTGTAATTTCATTTTCACTTAGTATTTCTTGTGACTTCATTGATTCATGCATTGTTTAGATGTGTGTTGTTTAATCTACAAATATTTGAAGACTTTTGTAGATTTCTTTCTATTGCTGATTTCTGATTGAATTATTTTTATGTCATGTCTGAGAACTTGCTTTACGTGATTTCCATTCTCGAAGGTGTTTATATGCCCCAGTGTGTGGTCTGTATTACTGAATGATCTGTGCGAATTCGAGGAAAATGTTTATCTAGCTGTTGTTGAATGGAGTATTTTCTCTCTTGGTTGAATATCAGGGACTTTTATGTTATATGCACTTCCCAGGAAAATAAATATATTGACAACTGAAAACAAAGTCTATAGCTTTCATTCACTGCTTATGCAGCACAGTGGAAGGTTCTACATGGGTATCTAAACTAGTTGCTGCTCACAGGCATGGAAGTAATACAGGCCGTGCTCATGCTTCTCTGCACATGCCTGTCAGCAGCAGTTACTCTCAGCCTTAATGAGGTCTGCCACTGGTATCTTCTCTCTTTTCTGGTCCATTCCTGACATTGATGTAAATGATGGTCCTTAATTTAAAAGAAATGTAAAGATCCTCTCTCTACAGAAATTCCTAAAAATTTCTTTTGCTAGTTGTATGATAATACACTACTATTTTAGCAGTTCATTATTGTGAAGAATGGGTAGAATAGCTATAATAAACTTAGCTCTTTTTTTTTTTTTTTTTTTTTTAAAGTTTCTTTCTTTCTTTCTTCCATGAGCACGTTAAAGATATAGACAGTATCCCTAACAAAGTCCTGAGGCTGCAATCCACCTCCAGCTTCAGCTGGTCCCAGCTTATGGTCATGTGCTTGCCTGATATACTCAGGAAGATCTTGGGCACAAACCTGGAACCTTCCCTTGTCGTTCAGCCTCCCAGAGTATCCCCATTTAGCCCCACGTGTGTGTGTTTTTTTTTTTTTTTTTTTTCTTGCTTTTAACTGTATCGTGGCATGGGTTGATCCACTGAATCTAAGACTAATGAAACAGACAACTTAGTCTTTTTTTTCCCCATTCTTTTTAAACCACTAATTGCTATTGTAACTTTGTAATTCTTTATTTTTTTCTATTTTTCTAGTCTGCTCCCATTTTCTTTCTCTATTTTCAGCTTTATCTTTGCAGTGTTTTAGATGCTTAAGGGAAATAATAGAAGTTTTGCTTTGTGTTCCCTTTATGGAAGTAGCCATTGAGGTTTTGTTGTTATTTCTTGTTTGTTTTAGTTTTTGCTATAAGGGTATGTGTGCTCCGAAGAGACAGGGAGAGAGAGAAAAAAATAAAGAGAAAGAAATCATCCCCAATGTGGATAGACACACATGCGTATACACCTGGTATAATTTTCAATCCTCTGGGTCCAGGACTCAAACTGTGGAGCTGGCCATGCAGGATCCACTACCCTAGCCTCCATGCCACCTGCTAGACCTTGTTAATATTTGTTTTTAATATAATGATAGCTTTCTTCTCTTTTTTCCATCTGACCCTAGTTATGGGATCTTCTAGGAATATGCTGGCATTTTGTCTGCCTGTGCAGCTATTGTTTCTATTTGCCTGTCCCTTGAGGATAAGGATATGCTTAATGACCTTGCCTTCTCTTTGTGTTCTAGCCTGAAAGAATAGACCCAAGTGCATCTCGACAAGGATATGATGTCCGCTCTGATGTCTGGAGTTTGGGGATCACATTGGTATGTTTATGTCGATTTAACCATGTCATAGCAGTGTAACAATAAGATATTTAGACATGAAAGAAAATCTAGTCAGACTCACTTTTCACAAAACTGCCTTTTTTCTCTTTCAGCCTTTCATTTTGTTCACCTGGGTTTTTTGTTTATTTGTTTGTTTTATTCCTCACAATGGAAATAATTTACAGAGACTATAGTTTCTAATTGTTGAAAAAAATACATTTACCTTAAAAATTAAATCAGAGCTGGTTATTTCTGCACATTTTTGCAAAGTCTTTAGTCTCTGACTGGTTTCTTGGCCAGCTACTGTAGTAAGAATGGGAACAGGCAAGGGGAGCTCACCTGCCATTAGTTCAGTGGTGAAGGCATGTAGGTGTCTCCCCTCTCAAGCAAGATGTAGATCCAGTAGTACTGTGTTTAGTGTCCATATTAAGGATACATATTTCTGGGGACCAGCAGTTAGCGCAATGGCTATGTCGCTGGACTCCCACGTCGTCGACCGTGGTTCGCGTCCCAGACCCAGTGGCTTAAACTCACGCCGGGTGCGTGTGCGTGCATGCCCAAGATCCCGAGAGGAGAATGGAGGAGAAGGGATTGCGGCGTGACCATTCCCCCGGGGGGGTGATTTCTCACTTTCTATCTCTCTGTGTGTCTCTGTCTGTCTGGCGAGTGCACGCGCCCTATAGCAAAAACCTCTCCAAAAAAAAAAAAAAGGATACATATTTCTGTTCACATGTATGGAAAATAGTTTCTATTTGGAATCTTCAGTTCACTGAGTAGAAAAGTTACAGTGGATGAGCTGAAACTAATTCATCTGTCGAGGGACAAAAATTACCTTGTGATATTCTGTATGAAAGTTCTACCTTAAAGCAACACTGAGAAAGAATAGTAAGAAAGTGACTTAACTTAGAACAAGCAAACCCAGTTAAATAAATTTTTCTTTCTTACCTATGGACTGTATTGACATTTTGGTTCCATTTTTTAAAGTACCAGTCTTAGTTTGGACTGTGCTAACAAAATACCATAAACGGGATAGAACAAAACTTCATTTCTTATAGCTCTGGGGGCTGGGAAGTCCACAGTCAAGGTCCTAACAGGTTTAAGGTCTGGTGAAGTCTTGCATCCTGGCTCATAGGCAGCTGTCTTCTTGTGTTCTCACACAGCAGGAGGGAGGAGGGAGCTGTATGGAATCTCTCTTGTAAGGGCACTGATCTCATTCATAGGTTTCTACCTTCACAGTGTAATTGTTTCCCAAAGGTCCCACCTCCATATACCAGTGCACTGGGGATTAGGTTTCAACATAGGAATTTCGGGAGGACACAGACATTCAGTTTAGGGTAGTACCTTTACCTTTATTTGCTTATTATACCAAATTTTGTTTTGAAGTTTTAGGCTTTTTATAAATTTTTTCTCTTTTATTTCCTGATGGGGCATACTTGCTATTGTGTTTGTATTTGTTGAGTTTCCTGAGTATTTCTGGTTTTGCTTAAGCTTCTATAGCTTCTCCGTTGAACATGAATTCTCTGTCTCTGAATGGGGCTATCCTGTTAGGTAGCAACCCAAACTTTCCTCCCATTTTTAATGTACACCTAAGTTCTCACAGCCCAGAGATACACAGGTTCAGAACAGTGAGCTTTTTTGTGCTGGGTCATTAGGAAAGTCGTGTTGTATTTTTCTATGCAAAAAGGCATCATGACATTCCTGACAATCTCGTAGCTTTTTGAATAATCTCCATTTATTCATTAGTATATTGTTTCTAGAATCCTACTTCTGTGATGACAGTCATACACACTTGTTAGTTATTCTTGATGGATTACATTGCCAGGCTTAGTAGATTCTCTGTAGAAAGCTGAAGGCTGATAGTTCATTCTCTTGTGACCAAATTCAGGAGCTATACCCTGGAGTGTTTTCTCCTTGTGAAGCCAACTGACTAAAGGTGAAGGGATTCCTTCTTTACTAAGGAGCAGACATGAATTTTGTGCATCTTTTGGGTCTGGCAACTGGTCCTAAAGACTGAACTAAGACTTTTAACTTCTACCCAAGGCAGCTGTTTTCATATCAGGGATATTTATGATTTAGGAATACCTATTTATGACCAAATCAGTTATGTTTAAAAAGCAAGTATATACTTTCTTACAAAATAAAATTTTATTTTGTGAAAGACTTTCTAAAAAAACATTTATTTATTTTAACATCTATTTATTTATCTATTTATTTGTTGTGATTTTCAGGCCAGGACTTGAATCATAGTTAGCCATGTGAACGTCTAGCACCTCAACCACCATGCTGCCTGCAGGCTCCTTGGTGAAAGGTTTTAACATAGAATTTTTTTTTTAAGCAAATTCTTTTAAGTACATTTAGCTACACCTTATTGTTTAAAAACAAATTATTCAGTACTTAACAATTGCTTCATAATTTATTTTGCATAGGATAATCTTATAAAAATTATGAGATGTATTAAATTAATTGCTAAAATCTTAAGTCTTTCACTTTATGATGTTCAGCTTAGTTTTTTTTTTTTTTTTTTTGTCTTATGAAAACCTGTTCTTAAGAATGAATCCATTGAAGTTATTTTAATTCTGTGAATAACCAATATAGTTTTCTTCTTTAACAGAAAGAAACCTCAGCTAAAGGGATGAATTAGTACTGTGTGTGTGTATGTGGGGGGGGATGAATTACTACCGTGTGTGTGTGTGTGTGTGTGTGTGTGTGTGTGTATGCATATGTGTGGGTGTATGTCTGCTTTCTTTCCTACACACACATGTAATTGGAGACAAGAGTGAACTGACAGAGGCATCTTTTGAGAGGAAACTCAGTCTACTGACATAGCTTTCTCTCTCCTGTGTGCCATCTTCCTCCGTAATGAGCTTGGAGCCTCGTCCTTGTGCATTAGTCATCAGTCAGTGCATAACATGAAATTCATTATGTGGTGGTGCACATTTAGATACAGTGTTTGGAAGAATCCCAAGTTCTTTTTGTAGGAGAAAGGTGAGAATGTGATTTTCAGGTTATTACCAAATATTTTTGACCCTTGATGGATTGGGACGTATATACATAAGACTCCTCACATCTGTTTTGGTATGGTTAAGCCCCTTTCTTGAGATTCCGGGTAAAGGGTTTGACCCTGACTTGATTTCTTTAGCAATATTGGGCTGTTGGAAAAATCATGTATTTTTTCTATGTTTTTCCATGCACAAATGCAGCATGACTTTGCTGACAACCCAGTAGTAGAATCTGGTTGTAGTTGAGATTATAAATACAGAATAGCTGTAACATAGGATTTGTGTGTTGCTTCCTCCAAGCTCGGACTGAACTCTTATTTGTAGAACATTCCTTTTACCTTACAAAGGAATTTGACCACTGTTTCAGTCTATGGTATTCCTTGCATGGACTATAAACCTCATACTAAAATTTCTTTTTTTTTTAAAAGAATTATTTATTATTATTATTGTTAATATTATTTTTTACATGAATTTTGCCAGAGAAAGACAGAGAGAGAGAGAGGGGGAAAGTGAGAAAGCAAGCCGCCAGGTATGGGACTCAAACTATGACCAGCTATGTGGGAATTCTAGCACCTTAACCACCATGCCACTTGCTGGCCCTCATACTAAAATTTCTAAAAGCAGCCTTCCAGAGTTTTTTACACAGAGGAGTCAGAATCACAAACTACCCTGCACATCATCTAGGTTTGAGTTTGATGATTCCCTTTCACCCAAGTCCTTGAATTTGGTTGATGCTAAATTCTCTATATTATTTTGGTTATTTTGGTTTCTAAATATAACCTTTACTTAGCCTTCTCAGTTCTGAAGAGTCTACCATAACTTGATCTGGGATTAATTCAGGTCTTCTATAGGTGTTCTGATAATACTTTTTAGATTTTCATCATGACCATTTTAGTAGGGAATAGTAAATAATGCCTAGTTTGTTTTGCTTTTTCCTCTTTGTTCTCTTTAGTATGAGTTGGCCACAGGCCGATTTCCTTATCCAAAGTGGAATAGTGTATTTGATCAGCTAACACAAGTCGTGAAAGGAGATCCACCACAGCTGAGTAATTCTGAGGAAAGGGAATTCTCTCCAAGTTTCATCAACTTTGTCAACTTGTGGTGAGTACTTAATTTACGAATGCTCAAACACATATGGTGAACTCAGTGAGGTTTACTTAATCTAGCAACAGTAGTACTTTACATGGGGGAAGGGGAACCTTTGTCACATCACCCCACCTTCCAAGCCGGGACTCTGGATCACTGTGACTGTATGGAAGGTTCCAGCTTGCCTGGAGAGGCATCACCCTCTTATTCTACTACTCAGGTATTGGTGAAAAACAGCCGTGGGTGGTGGAGAAGCTGCTGCCTCCAGACTTCCAGTACCTTGTACAAGAGATACCAGGTTAAACCTCTAGGTGAGACTGATCATCTTATTCTGATGTGGTTCTCACAGTGACATTGTGCCAGAATCACCTGGAAGCTTTTACTAAGTCAAGACTGTGCCAGATTAGACTTTAGGGGTAGATCTCTGCTCTGACATAACATAGACTGCAGTTGGCTGCGTGTAGTAAGGTCGGGCCCAAAGCTCACTTGATAGAACTGTGTGCATTAGCTCTCAGAAACTTTATTTCAAAGAAAGCGTGAATCTGTGCCTATTGATGTTGTTTGTCCACCTTTTCAACAGTTTGTGGGTGGGGTGTGTGTGTGTGTGTGCGTAGCAAGATATATGCAGAATATGCAGATATGGAAATAATATAGTGATACTTTGTATTATTTTGGTCTGTATTTTAAATAAAAAGTTTTTGTTATCATTTGACTTTTTGGTAATTACTCTGTTTGTCCAACATGATTTAAAATCAAGATATATTCATGAGTGAAAAGCCAGAGTATTTATTTTATATATATTCTTTTTCATTCTTTATTTTATTTTATTTTATTCTTTTTGCTGAAAGGTGCATGCATTTGCCAGAGAGAAAAGGAGAGGAGAACTCATCCCCTGTGGGAATGTTTACATCTTAGTCCTCTCTCCTCCATGTCTCTCTCCCTTTGGGATTTTGGGCATACACACACATGTGCCTGGTATGTTTCTCAAGCTGCCAAGTCCAGAACTCAAACCATGGGGTAGGCCAAGTGGGATCCTGCTGCCTTAACTATCAAGCCATGGAGCCAGCCCTGAAATTCTCTTTTTTTTTTGTTTTCATAATTTTTTCCTACCAAGGTTGCTGTTTCTTTCTGTTATTTCTAGGTCTGATTAGACTTATTTTTCAGGGTATAACATTATTTTCTGTTTTTGAATAATTAGAAAACATTTGTTTGTCTCTAGTTTTCAAGTCCTTTCATCTTCTCTAACCAAATTCTACTTTTGTGTTTTTTCTCAGAGAGGAGAGGAATACCTCAAGATTTTCTAGGTAGTAGAAGGCCATAAGCATGACTCAAATTATGTTTCTTCTTTTCCTTTCTTTCTTTCTTCCTGTCTTTCTTCCTTTCCTTTCCTTTCTCTTCCTTTCCTTTCCTTTCCTTTCCTTTCCTTTCCTTTCTTTTTTAAAGGTTTTTGCAATGGGGCACGCGTGCTTGCCAGAGAGAGGGAAAGTGAGAAATCACCCCTAGGGGGATGGCCATGCCACAGTCCCTTCACTACTATTCTCCGCTTGGGATTTTAGGCATGCATGCACATGCACCTAGAATGATTTTCATGCCACCAGGTTGGGGTCTCGAACCATGGTTGATCAAGAATGAATCCAGCACCTTAACCACCAAACTACCTGCTGACCCCTCTTCCTCTTTTGAAAACATTCTCTCTTTTACTATTTTGCCCACAATACATACAGTTTATATAATTGGATAGATGTGATCATTAAAGAATCTATGTGAGTCATGGGTTATAATATCTAAAATGATGACCTGTGAAGCCTCCATCACAGTTGCTTTCTTCTTAGTCCTTGATGTAATAATGTTTTGGTTTTATATATACATTGTGGTATGTGTATATTTTTATTTCTATTTCCCTTGATGCCATAATAGAAAATGGTATGGACCTCAGTGTCCTAGTGTATTTCCTAGGTTCATAGTTCTAGCCTATTCCAAATCATTAAGGTCTGCTATTGAAGAATATCTATCTTTTTTTTTTTGAGAGAGAGATATTTTTGCTGTAGGGTGAGTGCACTCACTGGAGAGACAGAGAGGTAGAAAGCTAGAAATCACCCCCTGGGGGGTTGGCCACACTGCAGTCCCTACTCCATTCTCCTCTTGGGATTTTGGACATGTGACCAGCATGAGTTTCAAGTCACTGGGTCCGGGACTGGGAGTCTAGCACCTTAGCTACGATACTGCTTGCTGGGCCAGGATATCTGTTTTTTTTGAGGCTTGTATTAGCTCTCCACAGTTGTCCATTCTCCTTGCCATTATCCCTTGTTCATCATCTCTTCCTGGATCATTCAGGTTTCTAATTGGTTTCCTCATAATCTAGTATTGCCTTCTTCTAAACTGTTCTGTGTTTTCCTTTCTTTTTTTTTTTTTTTTGGAGAGGTTTTTGTTATAGGGCGCGTGCGCTCGCCAGACAGACAGAGAGAGACAGAGAGATAGAAAGCAGGAAATCACCCCCCAGGGGTGATGGCCACGCCGCAATCCCTTCTCCTCCATTCTCCTCTCGGGATCTTGGGCACGCACGCACACACGCCCGGCGTGAGTTTAAGCCACCAGGTCCGGGACTCGAACCGTGGTTGACTACGTGGGAGCCCAGCGACATAACCATTACGCTAACTGCTGGTCCCTGTTTTCCTTTCTTTAACAAAAAAAAGTTTATTTACTTCCTCCATGAGTGAGAGAGACAAAACGAGACAAGATAGACAGCGCACCCAATAGGTCCCCAGTGCTGCATTCCACCCGCAGCCTTCAGCCAGCCCTGGACCATGGGCAAGCACATGCCTGGCATACTCTGGAAGTTTCTAAATGAGAACCTGGAGCTTTCCCATGTGGGACTGCCTCACAGAACATTGCATTTTTACCTCTGTGCCACTGAAGTTGTATTTCTTATGATACATATCTGATCGTATGACTTCTCTGTTTAAAATGGGGTGATATTACATGCAAGGAGGTGATAATTAATTTTGGAGAGACAAAAATATCTTGGATTATACAATGGTGATATAGTTCTCCAAAAGGCTATAGAATACAAACAGGTAAGCAGTGTATCTATGATAATTAAATCTTATGGTGGGAAGGAAAATAATAATAATAATAATAATAATAATAATAATAGGTTTAGACACACTATTCTAGGGCTTTCCTCTTACCCTTAAAATAGTATAACAGCATGGTGTCCATCCCCATTATGATTTGGACCTGGTTATTGCACTTTCCGTATTTCTCGCTACTCTCCTTGTCTTAGCCCATTTTTGCATTCCTTACAGAAATACTTGAGCCTGGGTGAATTTAAGAGAAGAAAGGTTTATTTGACTCATTTTTCTGACCTGTGGAAGGTCCAAAGGCATTGCAAAATGGTGACGGCAGGGTCTCAAGCAGAGCAGCTGCCCATCACTTTCTGCTTGTCTAGTCTCCTTTACCCTCCTATAAACTTTAGCCCCAGAACTCCATCACAGGAGCCACACTGATGACCTTATCATACTTTGGGAGTCATGAAGGGATTGTTTTCACTTATCACCTTCATAATACACCAAGTCCCAACACGTAAATTTGGGGGAGCCATCCAAACTAATTCCTTGAGCTGTCTTACTACCATATGGAATCTCTTCAGTTGTTTGAATTAAAATCCTGTAGAGGATAATAGAATATTTTCATGACCTCTGAATAAAGATTTCTTAAGTAGAACACAGAAAGCAACTAAGTGTAAGTGAAAAGATGGTTAAAATTGGATTTCATTAAAATAAATAAGAACTTCCATTAATTATAAGGCAGTACTGAATGAAGTGCCAAACTACACAGATACTTCCCATACAGATGTTTGACAAAGGACTTCCATACAGAATATGTAAAGGATTCTTATAAATACAAAACACTGATAAATATGAAAATGGCAACTGAAAATGGCAAAATACTTGAGAGACACTTTAAAATATGGTATTTAAAGGGTCAGTAGACATTAAAGGATGCTCTTTCAGCATTATTAGTCATCAGGGAAATGCATATCAAAACTACAGTGAATGGGGGAACCAGCAGTTAGCGTAATGGCTATGTCGCTGGACTCCCACGTAGTCGACCGTGGTTCGTGTCCCGGACCCAGTGGCTTAAAACTCACGCCGGGCGCGTGTGCGTGCGTGCCCAAGATCCCGAGAGGAGAATGGAGGAGAAGGGATTGCGGCGTGACCATCCCCCCTGGGGGGTGATTTCTCGCTTTCTGTCTCTATGTCTCTCTCTGTCTGTTTGGCGAGCGCACGCGCCCTACAGTGAAAATCTCTCCCCCCCAAAAAAAAAAAACTACAGTGAATGGGATCAGCAGTTAGTGTAATGGCTATGTCGCTGAACTCCCATGTAGCTGACCATGGTTCAAGTCCCAGGTCCAGTGGCTTAAACTCAAACCAGGCACGTGTGTGTGCATGCCCAAGATCCCGAGAGGAGGATGGAGGAGAAGGGACTGTGGCGTGGCCATCCCCGCTGGGAGATGATTTCTCGCTTCCTATCTTTCTGTCTCTCTGGCGAGTGCACATGCCCTATAGCAAAAAACCTCTCCCCCCCAAAAAACTACAGTGGAATCTCCCCACCATCATTAGAACAACTAAAGTTGGAAAGACTAACAGTACCAAGTATTGGCTAGGATCTGCAACCAGCTGGAAATCTGTTACATAGCTTGTAGGAGCGTAAATTGGTACAGCCCCTTTGGAAAACTGACAGTAGCTAATATATCTGATATAATATGGCTGGTTTATAAATAGACCCTGTGATTCAGCACTTTAAATCCCAATATTGTACCCAACAAAAGTGCAAACATAAGTGCAATAACAGACAAATACAAGTATGTTCATATATATATATATATATAGCAGTATACATAGCATCGGAGAAGGCAGGGCAAAACCTGTAAGAAAAGACACCTTGTAGGATAGTTAGAAAGTAAATCACAATCTTAACAATTGTCTTGAGGAAATAAATGCTTTATCTGCTGGATCCACATATAGCTAGGATTCTGAGGCAGTATTCACTTTTACCTCATACCTGGCAGGAAGGACCTATAAAGAAAAGTTCATGCTTTGCTGAAATAACTTTTATTTATTCTTAAAATTTTGTTATGAGGCACATGTGTTCACTGGAGAGAAAGAGATGGGTGGGCGAGAGAGAGAGAAAGTAAGAAAGAAAGCACTCTCCAGTGGGATGGCCACGTCACAATCTCTTCTCTGTTCTCTGGGGATTTTGCGCATGCACACAAGTGCCTGGTGTGTTTTCCAAGCCACTAGGTCCAGAACTTGAACCACATAGTCAGCCCTGTGAGATCCAGCCACCTTAACCCCCACACCATTAGCTGGCCCTGAAATAACTTTCAGTGAGGACACTTGTGTTGGGTAGCAGGTAGGAGCACAGAGCTAGCTGTTAACAAATCTGGGAAGTTAATCCTTTGGCAAGGTGATGTTGCCATGGTGCTGGTTCTACACCTAGCTCTCTAGTCATCTAGACAACTAGCTAAGACCAACTTGTGATGTTTGATAAACCCGATGACCTTTTAGGGTGAAGAGATAATGAAAAATCACTGAGAAATGAAAACACTCCACTGTTTTTGTTTTGAGACTTGTACCAGTCTGAAATCTGAAAAATATTCCCATGTGAAATTGCCTCTGTAAGAAGCTAGGGGGGAAGAAAAGAAGGAGACATAATTTGAATTCAGGAAATGCAAATAATACATATTATTTCTGAATTGAATGGGGAAAAATGTTGGTAAACTGGGTATTGCAACTTAACCAAATCTGTGAAGTAGACAACATCCTTTCATTGAACTTTGAGAAGAAAGAGATAAAAAGGTGAACATGAGATAAATGATAACAGACAAGGATGAAAAACCCAGGAGATTCTATTTAACTTTTAGTAGATAGAGAAGGAATTAAAGTAAAAATTCCCTCTACTTGAAGAAAAACTTAAGTCTTTATGGAATAGCAGCCCAAATTAATCTGAAGAGATGAGGAAGGAGCCACATTTCATTGTGTTGTGAAAAAAGATAAAGAAGACTTGACAAGCTCTGAATTAAGATACATGCACAGAAATGTACACACCAATGTCGAACAACACAGAGCCGTCAGTACCTCAAGAGTAGAGAACCAGCTATGAAGGATGAATGAGGCCACATCACATTATTTTGCCAGATTAGATATCTTAGGCAGTACTTGCCCTGAAACAACTAAAGTATTGTGTAAGTATTCCTTAAAATGTTTCTTAAATTGTATCAGTTTTATAAAACTAAGGAGTCCACAGTTCTAAAACTAGATAAAATTAAGAGAAACAAGGGAATGTCAAAGCCAATGAAAACACTAAGCCGACCTTTACATGTATTTGCCATCAGAATTCATAGTAAGTATGTGGTACAAAATATTTGGAGTAGGGAATTTATCGTTAAAAAAAGGTTTCTTGTAAACCCCTAGTTAGAAAAGTAAAAGCTAACCCTTCAACCTAGAACCAAAGAATTCCCCAAAATAGAATCAAGTGGAATATGAGTTGTTCACACACACACACACAAAACAGAACAAAAAGAGAGTTAGTAGCAGGAGTATATCTGCCAAGATTCCAACTACTAGGATGATTAGAAACAAATAAAAATAGTAATGACTTGCCGTAACTTAAAGAAAAATAAAGAACCAGTTTGGAAGTGTAAACAGGGAACAGACATCTATAAAGAACCAAATAGAACTTCTAGTAATAAAAGCATAAATTAAAATACCCAGTAACTGGATTAAGTAGTAGATTAATTAGAGAGAGTGGTGAACTGGTAGATCCGAAGCTCTCTCAGTAGAATTATTTTTTTCAAGTTTATTTCTTTCATAGGACTGAGAAACAGAAAGACAAGCACCGTCAATATGAGGGTCTAACACCACAACCCCCACTCCCATCTACCCCAGGCTTCCCAGTAGGTCAGAGTTACGAGTGTGCGTACCCTGCGTGTGTATACATCAACCAGGGAACTGAACCTGTGACCTTCCATATGGACCTATCATCACTTTAGCAGCATGTAACTGTGCCACCTAGCTAGTCCATAGAATATTTTTTTTTAGAGAGATTTTTGCTATAGTGTATGTACACTCACTGGAAACACAGAGACAGAAAGTGAGAAATCACCCCCTGGGGAGATGGCCACACCACAATCCCTTCTTCTCCATTCTCCTCTCAGGATCTTGGCCATACATGCACATGCACCTGGCATGAGTTTAAGCTGCTGTGTCTGGGACTCAAACTGCAGTCAATTACTTGGGAGTCCAGTGATGTAACCATTACACTCTGCTGGTCCCAACCCATGGAATTTTTTGAGATGACGAAAAAAAATTTTTTTAAGGTTTTTGCCATAAGATGTATGTGCGAGAAATCAACCCCTGGGGAGATGGCCACACCACAATCCCTTCTCCTCCATTCTCCTATCAGGATCTTGGGCACGCACGTACATGCACGTGGTGTGAGTTTAAGCTGCTGAGTCCGGGACTCAACCTGCAGTCAACTATTTGTGATGTAACCATTACGCTATCTGCTGGTCCCAACCCATGGAATTTTTTGAGATGATGGAAATTTTTTTTTTAAGGTTTTTGCCATAAGATGTGTACATTTGCACACAGTGAGAGGGAAAGTGAGAAATCACCCCCAAGGGGGGATGGCCACAGTTCCTTCTCCATCCTCCTCCTGGGACTTGGGGCATGTGTGTGCATATGCCAGACATGAGTCTTAAGGCACTGACCCCAGGAGTCCAGTGAGTCCAGTGCCTTACCCGCAGCACCACCTGCTGGCCCTGATGGAAATGTTCTTTAATCTGCTCTTTCCAATACGGCGTCTGCCAGCACTTGAAATGTGGCTAGTGTGATTAAGGAAATAATTTTTAAAGTCTAACTGCAATTAATTTGGCTAATGGCTACCTTATTAGATAGTCTAGTTGAAAGTAATATAATTATTGATAGGAGATTATTACTGTCAGCAGTAATTCAGAAATAGGAGGTAGGCCCAGCTTCAGTGGGTGTGGGTGTAGTGAACTAATCTACAGTTCTGGAGGCTACGTGGTTGACTACAGGTTTGGATCCTAAGTTGACCTAGAACACACTGGGTACTCGTACACCTGAGATCCTGGCGGACTGGGGGAAGGGCATTGTAGTGGGGCAAGATCCTGTGAAGGGTACCTGTTTTTTCTCAACTCTTAGGAAAGACGAAGTTATTGGGCCGGCCAGGTGGTTTGTTGGTTATGGCAGCTAGATCCCACGTGGCTGATTGTGTTGTTTCAAGTCCTGAACTTGGTGGCTTGAAAAACACGCTGGCTATGTGTGGGTGCATGCTCAAAAATCCCCAGAAGAAAGTAGAGGAGAAGGGATTGTGGTGTGGTCATCCCCTGTGTGGGTGCTTTCTCACTTTTTCTCTCTCTCTCCCCCACTCTCCCTCTCTGTCTTTCTGGCTGCAAGCACACACACCATGCAGCAAATTTTTTTAAAAAGTTATTTAACAGTAAAAAGAAACAGAAGAAAGTGTGTTAAGTAATTTGACTTAAGAGTTCTACTCAAGTATTATGAGTTTATATATTTACATGGTTTCTGCTCTAGTTGGTGAGATAGAAAAACAAAACCAAAGAGAGATGGCAGTTTCACAGAGTAAACATCTGTATGAGTGAAAATGTGGGCTGGTCCTATAGCCTAGTGGTAAAGGGAGCTAGATGCCACATGGTTTGTGGTTCGAATCCAACCCTGGTGGCTTGAAAATAAAAACCCTCTGGTCACATGTGCATGTACCCTTGTGACCAAAATCCCAACAGAAAGGAGAAATGGAGTAGAAGGGATTGCGGTGACCTCACCCCATTGGAATGTACTCTCTCCCCCTTCTCCATCCCCTCCTGTCTCTGGGGAGTGCATGCACCCTCTGGCAATTAAAAAAATGCAGAAGAAATACAGAATGTTATGTAGGCCTACACATAGGCTTGCTGTATTGCAGGTCTAGAAGCAGGCAGTGGGACGTTACTTCTGTAGGATCAGAGTTCTTCATATGCTCTTTTTGGGCAAGGGACCATCAGAAATTAAGACTCACTGCTTAGTGGGGCCAGCAGTTAGCGTAATGGCTTTGTCGCTCGACTCCCATAGTCGACCGTGGTTTGAGTCCCGGACCCGGTGGCTTAAACTCACATCGGGTGCGTGTGCTTGCGTGCCCAAGATCCCGAGAGGAGAATGGAGGAGAAGGGATTGCGGTGTGGCCATCCCCTCCGGGGGGTGATTTCTCGCTTTCTGTCTCTCTGTTTCTCTCTGTCTGTCTGGCAAGCCGCATGCGCCCTATAGCAAAAACCTCTCCAAAAAAAAAAAAAAAGACTCACTGCTTAGAAGTCAGACAGAAGTGTGCAGGAATTGATGAGGTGGTGATCTTGGGACCAACAGCTAGTAAAGTGGAGGAAGCAGGATTGGGTAGACGTGGCTCCCGTGCAGTCTCAGTGACTCTGAGAACCTGGGACCTGACCTTCAATGAACGTTTTGGATTTTTACGCCCATTTGCAGCTCATTATTACCTTCCTGGGAAGGCTCAGGTGGCTCTCTTCAGCTGAGGGTTGTCTGCTGGCAGCCTTTTTCACTTCCCACAGAAGTTGTCATCCTGCATTCTTCCAGAGGGAATCTGAATAACACATTGCAGCACCCACTGCAGATGGTGCGACATGCATGACAGCAGGGAGTTTTGAAATAGGTGAAAAATGAATTTAACTGAGGTTGGAGGGGAGTGTTGATTAAAATTAGCCCTAGACACATGAAGTCAGTACAAACAAAATGAAAATACTTCTGATACTTTTAATTAGATAAGGTAGAATTCGAGAGAAAATATCACTAGGACCGTTATCTTTATACACTGGTACGGCCCTTAGTGAAGTTTTACTGTTTTCTATGTTTGGACCAGAGAGCACAGCATTGAGATCAAGAGTGGAGTTTTAAAATGTAAGGGTAAACCGATAAAATTCATGTATCTCTCCTCTTAAAATTAATATATTCCTGGTTTTTCTTGGGTGGTGTGTATGTGTGTGTGTGTGTGTGTGTGTGTGTGTGTGTGTGTGTATGCACATATATGAGAGCACTCAAAAAGTTAATGGGAAAATGGAATTAAAGTATGAATTTGTTTTGGTTCCAAAAATTTTTGAAATCCACATCTTTTTTTCTGTAGTACACATTTCCCATGAACTTTTGAATATCCCTTGTACATTTAGAAGAACATTTATCTATATGTACACACATAACTGAATTCTTATACATACATTTGAGACTGTGATAGTCTACTATGCAGGTGTGCCATAATCATTTTTCAACAATTAACTTTCTGATTTTTTTTTTAAACTAATAAACCTAACACTGACTGTCCTAAGGATAAAATCGTCAAGAGTATAGGTTGTCTGATTGTGTGTGTGTACTTTTCTGTATTTAGCAGGTTGTCTGCTTTGTTCACTACTTTGGATCTGGAAGAAAAAACGATTTGGTTCTTTGTCATAGTTCATTTGTAAGAAGAAAATTACTTGAGTAAATTTTAATGCTGCTATTTTTATGTTATTTTAGCCTTACGAAGGATGAATCCAAAAGGCCAAAGTATAAAGAACTTCTGGTGAGTGTGGGACTTTTGGAATTGGAAATGTAGCCTCAGCCCCGCATCCTTTAGCATGCGAGCTCACTGAGCACACAGGGGGCCTCTGCTACAGCTTGATTTTATTGAGTGTTTTAAAAATGTTTTTAAACAAAGATATTCAGAAAGAAAATTATAATTTTATGTCATTATAATTTTCCTACTAATTTACTAGCTAAATTCTCATGGAAAAGTTTGGTTTAATATGTTACAAAATTAAAGAATTGTAACTTTTACTTTCAGGAGCCATTTTCCACGGCATAGCCTATGTATGCACCCATAAGAAAAAGTTAGAGAAAAATTTCTTGTGCTTATTTTGCCTTGATTAAAAGCTCACATACATATTTATAGTCTATGGCCAATTCTTACATTTTGAAAATTCTCTTGGGACCAGCAGATGGCATAATAGTTAAGTCACTGGACTCCCATACGACTGACCACAGTTCAAATCCTGGATCTGGAGGCATGAGACTCACACTGGGTGCACAAAATCCTAAGAGGCAAATGGAAGAGAAGGGATTGCAGTGTGGCTGTCCCCCCAGGGGGTGAAAGCAAGGCTTTCTGTCTCTCTGTTTCTTTCTGTGTCACCAGTGAGTGCATGCGTCCTATACCCAAAAAACACTCTTAAGAAAAAGAGAGGGACCACCAAGTCATGTAATGGTTATGTCACTGGATGCCCACATAATCACTGTGGTTCGAGTCCCCGACCCAGCAGCTTAAAACTCAGGCCGGGTACATGTGTGTGCATGCCCAAAACTTCAAGAGGGGAATGGAGGAGAAGGGACTGTGGCATGGCCATCTCCCCTGGGGCGGGTTATAAGTGGTTTCTTGGCTTTCTGTCTTCCTGCCTCTGTCTGTCTCTCTGGTGAGCACATGTGCCCTATAGAGAAAAATCTCTCTTAAGGAAAAAAAAGAATAAAAGCAAAGAATGTTCTCATTTATTCCATGGAACTTGGGATGTTTTAAGCTGTCTCTTGAGTGTGGCATTGATGAGGGCAGTGAAGGAAATACAGCAGTCTAACTATTTGGGAATATTTTAAGAAAAGGTCCATTTATTTGTCACATTTAGCTTTCCAAGGCTGTCAGGTCAAACTTACAGTCAACCCCAGGAAAAACTAAAGATATCCAGCCAGTATACACCAAGAAGCTGTGAAAGAAAAATAGATCCATAGAGAAGAAGCTAGTGAAGCAGACGCTGGGCCATAGGCCTTATAGATTAAAAGCACAGAGCAGAGCACAAGGGCAGGTTCCCACTTAGTCTCTTATGGAGTGGAGGCCAGAGGATGGAAGCAGAAAACCTTTTTCTTAGACTTCCTGTTGCACATGGGGGAGGAAAAGGGTTGGGATTTATGCCTGTATCCCAAGAGGAATAGCGACAAGTATTCACGTGGTTCTTCTTGACTCAGATGGTGTGGTAGAGGCTCCAGCTACGTTTTGTGCTGAGGAACAACTGCTCTCTGTCTCAACAAATGCTCCCTGGTACATAGATAAGTTTCGAGACCTTGCTGCCAGGGAGGTACCTCCACATCGTAACATAGGCAGGCCCACACTCACTGACGTGTATGAAGTAAAGGCTGTACTTTCCTCTCTGAACTGTGGTGCTACAACATTGTACAGCCATATAGGGTTGGGAGCCTGCAGTTCCGTGTGGTATGGAAATGGGGAAAAGTTCAGTTTGATACAAGCTTTTTTTTCCTTCTTTGCAGAAACATCCCTTTATTTTGATGTATGAAGAACGTACCGTTGAGGTCGCATGCTATGTTTGTAAAATCCTGGATCAAATGCCAGCTACTCCCAGCTCTCCTATGTATGTCGACTGATATCGCTGCTACATCAGACTCTAGAAAAAAAGGGCTGAGAGGAAGCAAGACGTAAAGAATTTTCATCCCGTATCACAGTGTTTTTATTGCTCGCCCAGACACCATGTGCAATAAGATTGGTGTTCGTTTCCATCATGTCTGTATACTCCTGTCACCTAGAACGTGCATCCCTGTAATACCCGATTGATCACACAGTGTTAGTGCTGGTCAGAGAGACCTCATCCTGCTCTTTCGTGATGAACATATTCATGAAATGTGGAAGTCAGTACGATCAAGTTGTTGACTGTGATTAGATCACATCTTAAGTTCATTTCTAGACTCAAAACCTGGAGACGCAGCTACTGGAATGGTGTTCTGTGAGACTTCCGAGTGCTGGAAGGACGCAGTGATGGGTATACTATGTCTGAACATAGAGACTTGGGCTTGAGTGAGAAGAGCTTGCACAGCCAACGAGACACATTGCCTTCTGGAGCTGGGAGACAAAGGAGGAATTTACTTTCTTCACCAAGTGCAATAGATTTACTGATTTGATATTCTGTTGCTTTACGGTCACAGTCGATGTGTGGGGATCGATGTGCTCAGCCAAATTTCCTGTTTGAAATATCATGTTAAATTAGAATGAATTTATCTTTACCAAAAACCATGTTGCGTTCAAAGAGGTGAACATTAAAATATTGAGACAGGACAGAATGTGTTCTTTTCTCCTTTACAGTCCTTCTACTCTTCATTGGGAAGACTCAGGAGTCTGCCACTTGTCAAAGAAGGTGCTGATCCTAAGAATTTTTCATTCTCAGAATTTGGTGTGCTGCCAACTTGATGTTCCACCTGCCACAAACCACCAGGACTGAACGAAGAAATAAAGTACGGAGGGCAAAGTTTACAGATGTTTTTAATTGTAGTTATCTTATCCGGAACACCTCGTAGCAGCTATACATTTACCTTGTCCCAAGCCTGATAATTTAGCCATCATAACTCACTAACAGGGAGAAGTAGCTAGTAGCAATGTGCCTTGATTGACTAGATAAAGATTTCTTATAGGCAGCAAAAGACCAAATCTCAGTTGTTTGTTTCTTGCCATCACTGGTCCAGGTCTTCAGTTTCTGAATCTCTTTCCCCCTCCCCTGTGGTCTGTAGCCACTATGTGACTTTTGCTTACTCCAATATTTTGCCTTTTTTTCTATATCAAAAACCTTTATAATTACCAGGGATGTTCCTTACCAAGGATCTTTCGCCCCAGATCCCTCACATGCGCTAATGTTTGAAAGGCTGAGAACAGTGGGACCCTGCCAATGCGGTAGGTGATGAAGAGGCATCTTTTCTACAGGCATATTTGACCAGAGGAGGATGTGAGGCAGTCTTTTAGATAAGCTCATCACCTGCTAGAATCCTTAGCAACTCACCATCACTTCTTGGAATTGGGATTCTGTCAGGAAAAGAGGTTAAAAAGATCCTCAACAGTTATATAAGAGGCCATTTAAAAATCTCTCCTCTTGCGCTTCTTCACTTAGCCATTAGCTAAGCTCTGGTTAGGTTTTGCTCCAGCCTCCCTGGCACCGAACCTGAGGCTTTGTGTAACAGCTCAGCAGCACTGTGAGTGGTTCAAGCACACTGGAATATAAAATTAGCCATGGTCTGAGATGCAGGTGATGCCATTTACAGAACCAAATTGTGGCAGATACTGCTGTGTCTCCTCCCAGAGTGACAGTCATAAATACTATATAAAACAATAAAGGGAGAATGGTGCTGTTTAAAGTTACATCCCTGTCATTCACAGAACTCCAAAATGATTTCTCTCTTTGGTTCACTTGTCTAACATCCCTTTCTTCTCCCTCATGGCATCCTAAACCTTAACTTCCTAGTGTTCTGAAAGGAGACGTTGTTCCATGTCTTCTTTCAACCGCACCAAGCCATCCTCCTCCATTGCTCCCGGGAACTCAAAAGGAATTTGTTTCTCTGCTGTCAACTTCCTGTCTGGCTCAGTATAGGGTCACTTTGTCATTATGCAAAATGGAGATAAAAGCAATTCTGACTGTCCAGGAGCTAATCTGACCGTTTTATTGTGTGGATGACCACATAAAGAGGCAATTTTAGTGTATTAATCATAGATTATTATAAACTATAAACTTAAGGGCAAGGAGTTTATTACAATGTATCTTTATTAAAACAAAAGGGTGTATAGTGTTCACAAACTGTGAAAATAGTGTAAGAACTGTACATTGTGAACTCTGGTTATTTTTCTCTTGTACCATAGAAAAATGTATAAAAATTATCAAAAAGCTAATGTGCAGGGATATTGCCTTATTTGTCTGTAAAAATGGAGCTCAGTAACATAACTGCTTCTTGGAGCTTTGGAATATTTTATCCTGTATTCTTGTTTGAATTCCTCTTCTATTTAAGATATATACATGGAATCGAAGTGTTTATGTAATAGTTCTATCCTTTTGCCTGCAGGTCAGTTGTAATAAATCTAGGATGTGATGATCACTTTGTAATTTGATTTTCTGAAGTCAGACCCCGTGAGGGGGAAATTAAGTAAATTACATTAAATTACCTGTGCATTTCACATTGGGAAAAATGATCTCCTTCCAGAAGTGTTTATGTCTTTTTCTCCCTTCTCTTGGTTGCTCTACCTCTCCGCTTCTCCTCGAAAGCACAGAAGTATTGGCAAAGCTTAGCTTTGTGTTGGAGGAGGTGCGATGCAGTCTCTTCAAGTTTGTTTCTTGGTTGGCTGTCTTGACCTGCCCCAGCTATCTCGATGCTGAAGGAAGCACATAGAGGTCTTCAGCCTGTGTCGTGGTGGACAGGCACAACGTGTGAGGACCCAGTTTACCTTGGTCCTGTCGACGGTTGCCAGCTGTGCATTCTGCTCATAGTATGGCAGCTGCCAGGTGATCATGAGATGTCAGGTGCAGTTCTCGGCTGTGACTCCTCTCTGCTGCCTGAGAGGGGAAGGTAGGAGATCTGTGGAGAAAAGACCTACTAGGGTCAGATCTGGGAGGTTCATGGATAGGACAGTGGAGATGAACAGAAAACCAAGGGAGTCTGGAAACTAATGGAGGGAAGCACTTTGAAGCTCCAGTGTAAGATTTATGGATCTGTATGTGTATGTGTACTCAAATTACCCACCACCTCCCAGCCGTTGATTGGACACTGACTCATTGATTACACGGTGATTCAGCACCTTGCCCTTTTCTTGTGCCCGCTCCTTATGACTGGGCTGTTGGGAAAGTCATGACATTCTACATAGAAAAATAGAAAAATACGTCATGACTTTCCCAACAACCTTTTAGATCTAAGATACCATTTCAGAACCAAACGTGGTAAGTGTCAAACATTTCTCTAAGAAGGTTGTGACTAAAAGAATCCTGGCTTCACCAGTTAAGCCTTGGTTGCTTAAGGAAAGGATAACCCGTGGAGTTTCCATATCTTCACTGAGCACCAGGTGTGGACAAAACGAAGTGTCCTGAGGGATAGGTAGCCTGGGCGCTCCATATTTCCTAGGACCCTGTGTATGTTAATCTCATTTGGTCCTGACAACTGTCTGTCAGAATGAGGTGGTATATCCCCTTTTTACATATGAGAACAAAAATAAGTGAAGTTCTGGCTTAGACCACAGTAGGCTGTAACATACCACTTAAAAAAAAAATCACGTTAATTTAAAAACACTGCCATTAAAGAACTGCTGTGAAGTTGAGATGTATACTAGAAGAGTGAACCACAATTGGAGATACTCTGTTCATGAACCTCTCCAAGGCCTGCTTTATTGTCTTGGAGATGAAGGGAGAGGCTGAAGCCACAGTGGGGCCTGGTGGTCTGAACAAACTAGAGAGTCCTAATTTTTCAATGCAGCACCTAAGAACTCAAGAATAGTGAACTGGGTGTCTTCCATTAGCATAGTAACGTGGCAATCATTGAGAATGGGGAATTAGCAGGAAAGGAATCTCAGGTTGCTACTTTAGCTCATATTAAAAATACCATGTAATTGATTGATTCTATCTACTGTCTTAAACTGCAAGGAGAGAAAGACCATATGTCTCAAAAGTACACTTGAAACACTGCCTTACCCTGTCTTGGAGACCCAGCCATGGTTTTGTGCCACAGCTCTTGGCCTGGGCTGTATGTACTAATCACATCATAGCCTCTGCACTGATTGCCTGGAGTATTAGGGACCAAACATTTAAAAAGTTTGTTCTGAACTCATTGGCTCACTTAAATATCTTATTAGCTGGTGAGGGAAAACCTGATGAGCAATAATAACACTTAAGGATGTACTGTAAAGACCGCATGTAATGGAAAGTCGATACTAGAATAGAGTATGTTGTATAAAGAACACCTTTAATGTGAAGCATTAAGCATGACTATCCTCTGGAATTTCCTAGAGACTGAAAACATGTGTTTCTTGGTCCTATCCATCTTTTGGATAAATGAAAATCCAGAAATACTAGTCTCAATCCTTGAAATCATAAGGATCTACTCAATATCTGTTCGCAATAACATTTTTTTGTTTTTCTGATAATGTGAAAATGTATTCATATTTCTTAACATAAAATGTGATACTGCTTTTTAAAATGTTGAGTTGGGCTGGTCCTTAGCCTAGTAGTTAACAGAGCCAGATCGTACACAGCCAGTTGAGGTTCAAAGCCAAGTACTGGTGTCTTGAAACACACTGGGCATGTGTACATGAATGCCCAGAATCCTGAGTATAGAGAAATGGGAGAGAAAGGATTGCAGTGTGTCTGTGTCCCATTGAGGGGTGCTTTCCCCCTTTCTCTCTGGAAAGTACACGTGCTCTCTGACCATTAACAAAATTAGTCAATTCATATAGCATATAACCACAGTTGAATATTTATAATGTATAATGAATAAAAAAATTATCTGCATTTGAAATTTATGTCTACATTTTGCTGAAGACTGTGTAATAATAGAGCTTCTGGGAGCCAGCAGGTGGCATGGTGGTTAATGCACTGGACACTCCCACATGGCTGACCACCGTTCCAGTCCTGGACCTGGTGGCTTGCTGACTTTGACTCTCTCTTTCTCTCTCTAGTCAAGTTAAAATGAATGAATAAATTAAGTAATTCTTTAAAAAAATAGGAATTCTAGTTTTTTGTAGTTGTTACACACAGATTGTGAACAGAACTCTTTAAAATTGATAGGAAATGTATTGCCTCAGTTCTACTCACAGGGCAAGACTACTGAATAATTAGGTAAATTGCCTAAGGTATATTAATAAATGTATAGAGCCCAGGTCTTTGTTAGGATTCTTCTCATTAAAACTTTTATATTTGGCAATGTGATAGAGCATATGATTTGACTGTAAAATGGCCAGATTATTTTTTAAAGGCAGAAGCTTGTAACTTACATATGATTCCTGCCTGTCTCATAGACTACATTTATTTTAGTCAGTGCGACCATTTTCAAGATTTTTAAAAATTCCTTTAGAAGTGCCTTTAACACAAGGCTAGAAGCAGCATTTCGTGGTTGTCTCTGCTCAGTTTTGATCCCAGATGATATTTTACAACTTTATTTCTTACTTTGTTCATAAGACTTGATCTCAACCCTCTGTTTCTAGAAATTAGATTCATTTCAAGGCATGCAGAATTGCTTCATTCTGGGGCAGAACTTGCTGGGGTCAGTTTTTGTTCTCAAGGACCTTTAAAACTTACCTTTTGATAAGTCCTTTCTTTTCTATGTTCTGCTTCCAGTTAGGAATCTAGTTATTTTCATCGTATTTCTTAATTTCCTCTAGTTTCTCTCTGTTCCCATTGCCATTACACACTCATTTACATATTGAATTTACATATATATATTTTTTTGGGGTGGGGGGAGAGGTTTCTTTTGGCTATAGGAGGGTGCATGCCCTAGCCAGAAAGACTGAGAAATAGAAAGTGAGCAATCACCCACCAAGGGGGATGGCCACACCTCAATCCCTTTTCCTCTATTCTCTCGGGATCTTGGGCATGCACATACACACGCCTGGCATGAGTTTAAGCCACCAGGTCTAGGACTCAAACCACGATTGACTACATGGGAGTCCAGCAACACAGCCATTACACCAACTGCTGGTCCCTACATGTTGAATTTCTATCTGCTTTCTGGTTTCCCTCACTTGTAATCCATTCCCACTACTGACTAGTTTTTTTAAAGTGCTAGTCTAATAATGCCATTCTTCTATAAATTCGCTGAGTCCCTGGGATATGCAGAGTAAAGGCCAAACATATTTTCCTATGTATGGTGTTAATCTTCAACACATGGAAAAGAACTTATCGTCATTTTGAAGAAATGGACACTTCATGCTTGGTAATGGCCAGTGAGGAATCTGGAAGGTTTAGGAACAGGGCATGAATCTGAAAAGGTAGATGGGGTCATAGTTAATTAGACATCATGTAATATATGTTGAACTTAACCTTTTTTTTTTTTTTTTTTTTTTTGAGAAAGAGATTTTTGCCACAAGGCACGTGTACTTGCCAGAGAGGAAGCGAGAAATCACCACCTAAGGGGGATGTTCATGCTGCAACTCCTTCTCCATCATTCTCAGGATTTGGGGCATGCACATACATGGCACCTGGTGTGAGTTTCAAGCCTCCAGGTCTAGCACTTGAACCTCAGGAGGCCATGTGGGAGTCTAGTGAGGTAACCATTATGCCATCTGCTGGTCCCGAACTTACCTCTTAAATGCTGAGACCCACATGGAATTTTTTTTTTTTAAGAGTTTTTTGTCTTAGGGTGTGTGTGCTCACTGGAGAGAAAGAGATAGAGACGGAGACAGTGAATGGGAAAGTGAGAAATCACACCTCCAGGGAACCAGCAGTTAGCGTAATGACTATGTTGCTGGACTCCCACGTAGTCGACCGCAGTTCGCGTCCTGGACCCGGTGGCTTAAAACTCACGCCAGGCGCATGTGCGTGCGTGCCCAAGATCCCGAGAGGAGCATGGCGGAGAAGGGACTGCGGCGTGACCATCCCCCCTGGGGGGGGATTTCTCGCTTTCTGTCTCTATGTCTCTCTCTCGCGAATGCACGCACCCTATTAAAAAAACCTCTCCAAAAAAAGAAGAAAAAAAAAAAAAAGAAATCACCCCTCCAATGTGGATGCCCATGCTGTAATCCTTTCTCCTCCCAGGATCTCGGGCATGCACACACATGTGTCCAGCATGATTTTCAAACAACTAGGTCTCAGACTTGAACTACAGTTGACTATCTGGGAGTCCAGTGACGTCATTATTACACCATTTGCTGGTCCTCACGCATGGGGGATTTTAAGCATGAACATGATTTGATTTGTACTTGAGAAAAGTCATTTTAGTAACTATGTAACCTAAAATGGAAGCTGGAAGATTTGAAGACTAAGTAATTAGGAAACTGGTGATATTCCAGGAAGCAGCTGGGGAAGTAGAGTAGTAGAATTTAGAAAGAAAAGGAGAGAATTTAAGAGACACTTAGGTGAAATTAGCCAGACTGGTTTCTGAGCAAATGCATGAGGTAAAGGGGATGAGGAAGTCTGGAATAATGCTGTTTCTGGCTCGGGTGATTTGAGTTGTTTTATATCATCTATTGGTGTCATTCACAACTTTTCATGGTTTATCAGTCCTGCTATGCTGTTTCATGCCTTTTCTGTTGCTTAATCTGGTACCTTCTATGTGGAGTTATTTTCTTCAGTTGCCTTTTGAAAGCACCTCTTTATCCTTTAAGACATGAGTAAATGTCAGACTCTATAGGAAGCCTTTCTCAGCTTTGTCCTCTGATCCCAAATTATCCATCTACATGTACCTAGGCAATTTTAACTTGTGTTGAGTGACTGCCAGTTGTCTGTTTTCTGACTTGTTTTTAAGTTGCTTGAAGTCGGTCTTAGTCATCGCCATGGTCTAGTGACCCAGTCAGCCTCGACTGTCCTATGATAGTCTTCTCTTTGAAAGGTCATAGATGCCTGATTTTATCATTCTTAGATAACGTTTTATTCTGTTGAGCCTAGAGGCCTAGAAGAGTACAAAATAAGTTGGTTTTATATATCCATGGCATAGTTTTGCTAAAAGCAAGCAAGTGAATATGGCTGGTAGTTGTGGTTGTCCTATCACATAGTGAATAGTTAGTAACTAAATTTTCGGTACTGTGTAAATAGAAGTAGTAAACTACGTCCGTAGTGTTTAAGTAAGTACGGTGACTTCCAACAGGATGCTGGATTAGATAGCGTTAATCATACTCTCGATTGGAGTAACTATGTCGGGAATTAAAAAATAAGAATACTCCTTTTTATATTTTTCTGGGCTGGTACAAGAGTAAGCAATCTGCGAAGTCCTCACATCAATAGAAGCAGGAGCTCTTGATCCCAACCTGCTTTTCCCTTTTTCCTAGAAAGTAAATCAAATTTCAGAGCACAAAGAGATGCTTCAATTGGGGACGGAAGAAAGTGTTAAGAACTTGCTAGGATCAAGTTCTGTTCCTGAAGATGACGGGGCCTTTCCTTGAACCTTGCCAACAAGTGCAAACAAGTCAGCCTTTTGTGCTGAGGGTTTCTTCTGCACTCTGGGAAAGCTGAGCTTTAGTTCTTACAGTTGTGTAGGGGTTAGGGCTCAGGAGGTAAAATGTGGAGCTTGCCTAATGTGGGATATCTAGTAGGAGTCCCCTAATAGAGCGGAGACTCCAAAGAGATACATACTAAGTAAAAGAAAAATAAATATGCTTTATTTGTTGGAGATGAATTGAACTATTTCTTTCTTCGTTTGTCTTCGTTAGGTGAAAGAACAAATTTAAAAATAACCTAGAATCCAAAAAAATCACAGGTCAATTTCCATGTGGGCTCCTGGCCTGAATTTACATTATCTCTGTGGTCCAAACCCATAAGCAGAGAATGTAAATAGACTTTGATGACTATCATAAGCAAATAAAAATGGTCTTCAGAGAAATTTTCCTTTAATTCTGTTCTCGAAGAATTATGACAGGTAGGGTTCAAAAGAAATGAATAGTTTACCATCCAAAATCACAGAACACACAAAGAACAAGGTACTATGGGTGAGAATTAGCAAAGATAACCAGCAGTAACAGTTATTTGAATTATTAAATATATTAATAGGATATGTAATTACTATCTAATATATTAAAAGCTTGAAAATATGAACCAAAAGAAACTATCAAATCTTTTAAGAAATAAAAATGATCAAATAATTCTAGAACTAAACAATATAAAGATTGAAATAAACTCAATGAATGATGAGTTTATTTATTATTAGCTAGAAATGCTAATTACCCCTGCCTCCACTTCTCTCTCACACACTAAGTATCCATTCTTCTGTTCTTCCTTTAAGCAATGAAAGAATAAAAACAAGTTTTATCCAAGTTTTATACTTAAGTTTATTTCATGTGTGTGTGAAAGGAAAGAGAGGGAGAGACATAGGTACCCCTTACAGGGTTATACTGAATTGCAATGCTCCCATCCAAGCCAGACAGCCAGCCAGAATCACAGGTGTGCTGCTGTGCTCATAATGTTCAGGTTGACCCAAGAACTGAACCTGGGCTTGACATAGGGCTCTATCATTGTGTGGTAGTACTCTACCACTTGAGCCGCCATGCCAGGCCCATATTGTTTATTTTTTCAAAGTTTTTAAAATTTATGCTAGAGATTGCATATGTGTATATGAGGGAGGTAGAGGCCCTTGAGGATGTCCCATCATGCTCTGACCCACCCCTCTCTCATCTCCAACCTTCCAGTTCATCTGGATCCTGAGCATGTGGACATGCGCTTAAGCATATTTTTAATCCAACGTGGGTATTCAAACCTGAACTCAATCATGTGGCCTACAGTACTGCAGCCCAACTTGCCTGCCACCAACTGCATTGCCACGTTGAGCCCCGTATTGTTTATTGATTGCTGTATAATATTTCATTAAAAAATTCTTTGATGAGCATTTTAGTTATTTCCATATTCCACAATAAACAGTAACTCTGTGAATATTCATGTGTCCTTTTACAAGTGCCAGAGTTAACTCTGATGCATATGTTCGGGAGTCAGATTGCTGGATTATAAAGCATGTGCATATTCAGATTTATAGGGTGGTGACCAAATTGTTTCCCAATTTGCACCAATTTATTCTCCTTATCTTCTCCAACATTTGGTATTTCGGACTTTTACATTTTTTTTCCAATTGAAGAGTTTTAACTTAGTACTGTATTGTGATTTTAATATGATTTTCCCTGATTACTAGTAATGAGCAACCTATATATGCTTATTGCCAGATAATATCTTCTGATTTTTGTTTCTGCTCATTTTTACATTAGGTTATTTATCCTTTTTTATTGATTTGTTATAGTTTATATACTATAATCCAAATCGTTCATTGGTGTGTGTATTCAAAGTACCTTCTCTCAATAACTAATTTTCTCACCTTTAAAATGTTTATTTATTTATTTATTTAGACAGAGTTGCCATGTTGCCCAACCTGGCCTCAAACTCATGGTGTTTTTGCCTCAGTCTCCTCACACAGTTGTAATATTTTTGATAATTAATGGACTTGCATCTTATTTCATATAAAAATTTAATACTAAGATGAAAAAATATTCACTCTTTATACTAAGAGTTCTAAAGTTATATTTCTGATGTTCAAGTCCTCAGTCCATTTGAAATTTATTTTTGAAAATGATGTGAGGCACATAAATGTTTCAATGTGGTAACCATTTTTTTCCAGCTCAACTTATTATTTATTTTAATTTTATTTTTAGAGAGATATTTTTGCTATAAGATGCATGTACTCACCGATGAGACAGGCAAAGAGACAGAAAGCAAGAAATCATCTCCCAAGGGTATATCCATGCCTCAATCCCTCCTTCTCCATTCTCTCAGGATTTGGGGCATGTACATGCACGTGCCTGGTGTGAATTTTAAGCCACCAGGCCTAGGACTCAAACCGAGGTCGACTACATGGGAATCCAGCAATGTAGCTGTTATGCCATCTGCTGGTTCCTATTTGTTTTTATTTAAAAAAATATTTATTTATCTTTTCCATAAGTGAAAGGAAGAGAGAGAGAGAGAGAGAGAGAGAGAAAGAACGTCCAACATGTCTTAGTGATACAGTCTAATTCCAGTTTCAGCCAGCCATGGATTATGGGCACATATGTGTCTGTCACACTCAGGGAGTCTCTCGAGGTAATTTGGACCATTCCCATATGGATTAGTCCCACTGCACACTGTGTTTTCAATTTTCTTTATTTTTAGAGAGAGATCTTTGCTATATGGTGTGTGTGCTCGCTGGAGAAACAGAGAGATGAAAAGCGAGAAATCATTCCCCAGAGAGGATGACCACTCCACAATCCCTTCTCTGCCATTCTCCTCCTGGGATTTTGGACATTCATACACACCTGCCCAGTGTGAGTTTGCGACTGCTGAATCTGGGACTCGAACACAGTCAACTCTGTGGGAATCCAGTGACGAAACCATTACACCATCTACTGGTCCCAAGCCTCGTGTTTTACTGCTGCTCCATTGTCCGTCCCTAGCTAAATTTATTAATTAATCTATCCTCATACATTCCATCTTTATTGTGTGTATAAACACACACACACACACACACACACACTATTGTGTGTGTGTGTAAAACTTCAAACATACCTGGGTTTTTAGTCTCTTTATTTTATTCCATCGATCAGCTTGTCTATTCCTGCACTGAGACCACACTGTCTTTATTACAGTTCTATAATAAATCCTGAAATCTGCCTCCTTCCCTGCTCTTCTTTACATACGTCTAGGTTATTCTCTACTCTTTCCTTCTCCATACACATTTTTAAAAAGTTTTGTTAAGTTATAACTCACTACTATACAGTTGAACCATTTAATGTGTACAGTTTGTTTTTAGTATATTCAAAGATATGTGCCACTACGATCTCAATTTTAGAATAGTTTCATTACTTCAGAAATCTTAGAGCACTGAGCTAGTACCCTGATGAACTACTCCCATCTACCCTCAGTCCTGTCCAGTCTTGAGCGGTCACTCTTCTACTTTATGTTTCTACAGATTTCTCTACTCTGGGCTTTCATACAAATGAAATCATGTAATATGTGGACTTTAATAATGATCTTTTTTGAAAAAACGTGTTTTCAGTTTTTTTTTAAAATTTTTTTCTTCTACGAGAGGGAGACAGAGTAAAAGAAAGGGGAGGCACCTTAAACAGATTTTTGTGTGGCAACTCTCAGCTCCAGCCAGCCAAGATAATGGGCACGCATGCACACATGAAACGTGTGGGGACATGAACCTATGATTTTTCCATGTGGTCTCAGCATTGCAGAGCATTGTGTGGCTCTGCTACTGTGCATGGTCCTCATTTTAAAGAAGAATTCCAAGCCCATTCAATGGGGGAAAGTACAATTTTAACAAATGATGTTAGAAAAACTGAATATCCACATGTAAAAGAATGTTGGATCTGTACTTAGCAGGATATATAAAAATTAACTCAAAAGAGATCAAAGACCTAATATAAGATCCAAAACTAAAAAAACCTTTAAAAATAGGTCTAGACTTCATGATAATAGATTTGGCTGTAATTTCTTGGACATGACATCAACGATATAACTAACAAGAGAAAAAGTATCTGCCAGTTGGACTTTATCAATATTTAAAAATTTTGTGCATCACAGGACACATTAACTGAGTAAAAAGGGAACCTACAGAATGGGAGACAATATTTTCAAATCGTGTATCCGGTAAAGGTTTAATATCTAGAAGATAGAGAGCACTCCTAAAGCTGAACTATAACACAAACAACTTGATTTAAAAATGGGCAAAAGACTTGAGTAGACACTTGCCAAAGAAAATGCACAGATAAGCATAGCAAAGATGCTCAGCATCAATCATCATTAGGGAAGTGCAATTTAAAACTACAATGAGATACCATCTCACAACTACTAGGAAAGTTCCTATTTAAAAATGAAGAAGGAAAAGATAAATGACAGGAAAGAACAAGTGTCAGTAAAGATGTGGAGAAATCAGAACTCTTGTGCATTGTTGATGTGAATGGAAAGTGGTGCAGCTTCTATGGAAAATATTATTGCAGTTCCTCAGAAAATTAAAAATTAAAATTATGATCCGGCGTTTCTATTTCTGGATAGATACAATTCAGAAGAGTTGAAAGAATCTTAAAGAGATACTTGTACACCTAGATTTATAGCAGCATTATTTACAGTTGCTAAAATGTGGAATTAATCGTCCATCAACCCATAAATGAATAAACAAAATATGACATATCCATACAATGGAGTATTATTCAGTCTTAAACAGGAAGGAAAATTGAGAGACATGCTACCACATAGATAAGCCTTGAGGACATTATGCTAAGTGAAATGATCCAGTTACAAAAAATAAAATGTTTTATGATTCCAATAAGTGAAATATTACATGGAATGTCTAGAATGGTCAAATTCATAAAGATTTAAAGTAGCATGGTGGTTGCAAGAGGCTCGGGGGAGAGGGAGAAAGAGTTGTTTAATAGGTACAGACTTTTGTTTTACAAGATGAAAAGTTCAGGAGGTGGATTATGGTGATAGTTGTTCAACACTATGAATTCATTTAATACCACAAAACTGTTCACTTAAAAATGGTTAAGATACTAAATCTTATGTGTATATTACCACAGTTTTTAAAAAGCAGAAAAGAGAGCAACCAAAAGATAGTAAAGGAAGAGCCTTGGCAATTCTAATTGTGCTAGACATGACAATATAGCCTCTGGCAGCCACAAAAGTACAGGTGATACGACCTTCTGCCCTATCCCCTTGGGTCATAGCTTCCTGGACCATGGAAAAGGCTAGTCTATAACCGGGCTAGAATAAAAAGATGAGTGGACTAACCATTATAAGGTCATTGGGAAAGTCATGATGTATTTTTCTATGCAAAATTACAACAATTCAACATTTCTTAGGAATTTGAACTAGTAAATACTGAGATAATTAAGCAGATAGCAAAGGGAATTAATGCTAAAAGGAAACACAAATGGTGTGGGACCTGAGTTGGGGGAAACATGATGTGTAAGTCATGTGTAAATCAAAGTCCAGAGGAGCAGAAACTATATGATATAGAATATCCATAGAGAAGCCAGTTAGTGTAGGAAGAGAAATTGACCGCCTTGAGGTCTGGAGACATACAGTGAAATTTCTTCAACCCTCTCTTGCTGAAGGTCCTAGAACTACCTTGATCCCAAGAAGTCCTTGAGAGGCTAGTGTCTGAGCCCCAGTGCTCTCTTGCCCAGATGCCTGCTCCTTCTCCCTGGGAGCCCTTCATGGACCAATACGTGATTTGGGACTGACCAAGATTCAGGAAGCTCATTCCAGCCTCTCTCTCCTACAACAAAAAACTCCAGACAGACTCCGGTACAAGACAGAATACTGTACAAGACAGGATACTAAGAAGGAACTACCCAAGGGCACTAGAAAGTAAACTTTAACAGGTGGATTGGGGTGAAAAGTCAATTTGAAAACACGGCTATGATTTGTCAAATCTCATAGAAATGTACCACAAAAAATGTGAATTTTTACTGGGAAAAAAAAATGAGAGAGAGAGAGAAAAAAAAAAAGGAGATGTGGTTTCCAGAAGATCTAGATTCCACCAAGCCTGACTTGATCCCTGTCGCTGATAGGAATCTCTAAAACAAAACCAAAAATACAGCCCTCCAAACTATCTGGAGGGAAATTAAGCTATTAAGGCCAATTCCTATGCACTTTCTAATTGTGTAGTTGGAGAGGTTGAGGTAGAGGATGCGTCTTCCACTCATGCTAGGTTTAAGAAGCCTGTCCTCTTTCCCACAGAATTAGGTAACTGGACAGTGTGGGTAGACAGTCTTTCGTTAGGAGATCTCAGTTGGCTTCTGAAATTCTTTCTGACCTGAGATGGTAAGAAGGGAGGTTCTTCCACTCTAGCCAAGTCTCAAGTCACTTTTGTCCAGGCAGCTAGTCACTCATAACCTCTCTAAGGCAAATACCAATACCACAAAAACGTTTCTAATCTTGCCTGCTCATTAATTCTTACCTCTGTGCAAAGACTTGTATTGAGAAACTTACTTATCGAGAATTCGGACTCTAGATTAGGGCTGCCTGAACTTGAATTCTGGATCATCCCTTCCCAATGTAACTCGGAATCCTTTGTCTCAGTATCCTCGCCTGAAAGATGCAGATAAAAACAATAACCACGTCACAGCGTTGGGAGAGGATTTGATGAGAAAATGTGACCAAAACGCTCATCACAGTGTCTGACCTGCTGAATGATCAGTTCCGTTCATTCCAGTCCCATTCATCCCATTGACCACTTGGGGGAGCCATGTAGTTGTGAAATAAACGAGTTCCAGAGAAGGCTGGTTTTAGCAAAAATGTTACGTGCTATTAAGAGAGGGAGAGTGGAGGGTCATCTAATTCCACTCCTTTATGCTCACATATGGAAAGAAAGGGACCTAGAGAGGACAAGTGATTTGTTCACAGTCACACAAGGAACTGGGAGTGTGATGACAAGAGTCTTCTTATTTTTTAGTTCATTAACAAATTACTTGATAAACATCAACTGCAGTTAAATGCCTCCTAGCTCCAAGCACCACAAAACTTACTCTCCTTGCTGTGAGTCTGTGTAGGGTCTAAAATAATCCTGCTCTCTGGAAACATTCTTTGGATGAAATTGTGTTGTATTTTTAATTTTGATGAGAACTGTAGTAGCTTAACTGATGTGACTTAATACGTATCATGAGGTTTGTCGTCTTGATGTGCACACAGTTCTTATAAAACACAGGCATCTCTTTTAAGAAACTTCTATACAAGAATAAGGACACACTGGGGATCAGCAGTTAGGATAATGGCTATGTCGCTGGACTCCCATGTAGTCGACTGCGGTTCAAGTCCTGAACCAGGAGGCTTAAACTCATGCTGGATATGTGTGTGTGCATGCCCAAGATCCTGAGAGGAGAATGGAGGAGAAGGGATTGCGGCGTGGCCATCCCCCCTGGGGGGGTGATTTCTTGCTTCCTGTCTCTCTATCACTCTTTCTGGTGAACGCACGTGCCCTATAGCAAAAACCTCTCAAAAAATAATAATAAAATAAGGACACATACATCTTTGGTGATCACATTGAATTCCAAAGCTTTAAACAACACCCGTAAGACAATAATTCTGAAATTTTTATTTCTTCCTACATCTTTCTCCTGAACTCCAGGCTTTATTTCTTACAGGACATTTTCACTTGGAAGCGTATGAGACATCTCATGTTCTTGTTATTTAAAGCTGAGTGTCTTATCATTTCTTCTACTTGTTCCTCCAACAGATTTTCCCATTTCAGTTCATGGCAACTCTGTCCTGTTTATTCAGCCAAAATCTGAGTTGCCCTGAAACCCTCACTTTGTCTTATACTCAACATTACATTCCTACACCCATGTCTGTGACCCAGGCTGACTGAGATCAAGAGTACACTGCAGTGTTGAGACTCTGTTGAGGGTGCCTCTCTCTCTGTCTCACTTTCTCTCTCATGGAAGAACTGGATAAATAAACTTGAGAGAAATTTTAGCAAAATCAGGCAGGCTTTTCCTTATTGGTCTCCAAAAACACTCTGCTATAGACTGTTTGTATTCCCTCACATTTATATGTTAAAATCCTTATTCCTCTCGATTCCCACATGCCATGGTTCTAGTTCCTGATCTGGCAGCTTGAAATTTATGCTGGGTGTGTGTACATGAGTCCCCAAAATCCTGAGAGAAGAGGGGAGGTGAAGAGATTATGGCGTGGCCATGCCTCCTGAGGGCAATTTTTCACTTTCCCTTTCTCCGTCTCTCTTTGGTGAGCTGTCTTACGAAAAAAACTAAAAACTAACTAAATAAGTAAATGGAAATCCTAATCCCCAAGATGATGATGTTAGTAGGTGGAGCCTTTGATAACTGATTAGGTCACGGGGTGGGGCACTCATGGAGAGACTGGTGTCTTTAGGGAAGAGACCATAGTGAACTCCCTTTCCCCTCCTATTACTGAGGACACCGCAAAAAGATGGTCATCAATGAATTAGGAAGTGGGCCCTGGATTGAAGATCAGATGCTGAATCTTCTGGCACCTTGATTTTGAACTTCCAGACTTCAGAATTATGAGAAATAAATTTCTGTTCTAAGTCACCCAGTCCATGGAATTCTGTTCAGTAGCCTAACGGGCCCTTCCCAATCACATCTCAGAATGTTTCTGAACTCCTCCCCTGCTGCTCCCTGCCTGGCCTTTAGCTATAGCTACAGCAGCCTGTTTGCTGTTCAGTAAACATTGCAGGAAGGTTCCCACCTCAGGGCTCTACCACCTGCCTGCCCAGTTCTGATGCCAGATACCTGCAGAGCTCCCTCTCCCCACCTCCTTCCTTCCTGTTTTTACCAGTGAGTTCCCAGGGAGATTTCCCCTGATTGGTTATCCACTCCTCTTTTCCCCCTTCCATGCTTTAATTTTTCATCCTCGCACTTACCATCTAACATTCTATATATAAGGGACTTAAAAAAGTTTATGAAAAAATGGAATTAAAGTATGAGTTTAATTTGATGGAAAAAATTTGAAATCTATGCATAGTTTTTTTTCATAACACACACTTTCCATGACCTTTTTGAATCTCTCTTGTATGTTATTTATTTTATTTATAGTCTACCTCTCTTCTTTACGATGTTATTCCGTGAGAATAGAGCTTCCCAAATCTGTGTTTCATTGCTATATCCCAGTGTCTAGGCAAAAGCCTATTGCAAACTATGGATGAAAGATGCAGAGTTCAAAGCTAATTGATATGCAAAGAGGGTGCTAGAAAAAAAGTCCAGTACTTTAGTTTGCTTCTATCTGTTTGATTTTGGGCAAGTTATTGAGTGCCTCTTAGTATGAGGGATTGTCTAGTCCAATCCCTGAGGATGCAAGTGTCTCTTTTGATAAAATATTTTTTCATTTTGCCAGATGATTATAAACTCACCAGAGAGAGTCACAAAGAATGAGAGAAAGCATACCCCCAATGGGGCATGGCCAGGCTGCAGTCTCGTCTCCATTTCTCTATTCTGTTGGGATTTGAGGCATGCATGCACACACACACAACATGTTTTTTCAAGTTGCCAGGGCTGGGATTTGAACCCTGTAGTTGACAATGTAGCATCCAGCTCACTTAATCAGTAGGCCATGGGGCCAGCCCTAATTTCTTGGTAAGAAGGGAGGTTCTTCCACTCTAGCCAAGTCTCAAGTCACTTTTGTCCAGGCAGCTAGTCACTCATAACCTCTCTAAGGCAAATACCAATACCACAAAAACGTTTCTAATCTTGCCTGCTCATTAATTCTTACCTCTGTGCAAAGACTTGTATTGAGAAACTTACTTATCGAGAATTCGGACTCTAGATTAGGGCTGCCTGAACTTGAATTCTGGATCATCCCTTCCCAATGTAACTCGGAATCCTTTGTCTCAGTATCCTCGCCTGAAAGATGCAGATAAAAACAATAACCACGTCACAGCGTTGGGAGAGGATTTGATGAGAAAATGTGACCAAAACGCTCATCACAGTGTCTGACCTGCTGAATGATCAGTTCCGTTCATTCCAGTCCCATTCATCCCATTGACCACTTGGGGGAGCCATGTAGTTGTGAAATAAACGAGTTCCAGAGAAGGCTGGTTTTAGCAAAAATGTTACGTGCTATTAAGAGAGGGAGAGTGGAGGGTCATCTAATTCCACTCCTTTATGCTCACATATGGAAAGAAAGGGACCTAGAGAGGACAAGTGATTTGTTCACAGTCACACAAGGAACTGGGAGTGTGATGACAAGAGTCTTCTTATTTTTTAGTTCATTAACAAATTACTTGATAAACATCAACTGCAGTTAAATGCCTCCTAGCTCCAAGCACCACAAAACTTACTCTCCTTGCTGTGAGTCTGTGTAGGGTCTAAAATAATCCTGCTCTCTGGAAACATTCTTTGGATGAAATTGTGTTGTATTTTTAATTTTGATGAGAACTGTAGTAGCTTAACTGATGTGACTTAATACGTATCATGAGGTTTGTCGTCTTGATGTGCACACAGTTCTTATAAAACACAGGCATCTCTTTTAAGAAACTTCTATACAAGAATAAGGACACACTGGGGATCAGCAGTTAGGATAATGGCTATGTCGCTGGACTCCCATGTAGTCGACTGCGGTTCAAGTCCTGAACCAGGTGGCTTAAACTCATGCTGGATATGTGTGTGTGCATGCCCAAGATCCTGAGAGGAGAATGGAGGAGAAGGGATTGCGGCGTGGCCATCCCCCCTGGGGGGGTGATTTCTTGCTTCCTGTCTCTCTGTCACTCTTTCTGGTGAACGCACGTGCCCTATAGCAAAAACCTCTCAAAAAATAATAATAAAATAAGGACACATACATCTTTGGTGATCACATTGAATTCCAAAGCTTTAAACAACACCCGTAAGACAATAATTCTGAAATTTTTATTTCTTCCTACATCTTTCTCCTGAACTCCAGGCTTTATTTCTTACAGGACATTTTCACTTGGAAGCGTATGAGACATCTCATGTTCTTGTTATTTAAAGCTGAGTGTCTTATCATTTCTTCTACTTGTTCCTCCAACAGATTTTCCCATTTCAGTTCATGGCAACTCTGTCCTGTTTATTCAGCCAAAATCTGAGTTGCCCTGAAACCCTCACTTTGTCTTATACTCAACATTACATTCCTACACCCATGTCTGTGACCCAGGCTGACTGAGATCAAGAGTACACTGCAGTGTTGAGACTCTGTTGAGGGTGCCTCTCTCTCTGTCTCACTTTCTCTCTCATGGAAGAACTGGATAAATAAACTTGAGAGAAATTTTAGCAAAATCAGGCAGGCTTTTCCTTATTGGTCTCCAAAAACACTCTGCTATAGACTGTTTGTATTCCCTCACATTTATATGTTAAAATCCTTATTCCTCTCGATTCCCACATGCCATGGTTCTAGTTCCTGATCTGGCAGCTTGAAATTTATGCTGGGTGTGTGTACATGAGTCCCCAAAATCCTGAGAGAAGAGGGGAGGTGAAGAGATTATGGCGTGGCCATGCCTCCTGAGGGCAATTTTTCACTTTCCCTTTCTCCGTCTCTCTTTGGTGAGCTGTCTTACGAAAAAAACTAAAAACTAACTAAATAAGTAAATGGAAATCCTAATCCCCAAGATGATGATGTTAGTAGGTGGAGCCTTTGATAACTGATTAGGTCACGGGGTGGGGCACTCATGGAGAGACTGGTGTCTTTAGGGAAGAGACCATAGTGAACTCCCTTTCCCCTCCTATTACTGAGGACACCGCAAAAAGATGGTCATCAATGAATTAGGAAGTGGGCCCTGGATTGAAGATCAGATGCTGAATCTTCTGGCACCTTGATTTTGAACTTCCAGACTTCAGAATTATGAGAAATAAATTTCTGTTCTAAGTCACCCAGTCCATGGAATTCTGTTCAGTAGCCTAACGGGCCCTTCCCAATCACATCTCAGAATGTTTCTGAACTCCTCCCCTGCTGCTCCCTGCCTGGCCTTTAGCTATAGCTACAGCAGCCTGTTTGCTGTTCAGTAAACATTGCAGGAAGGTTCCCACCTCAGGGCTCTACCACCTGCCTGCCCAGTTCTGATGCCAGATACCTGCAGAGCTCCCTCTCCCCACCTCCTTCCTTCCTGTTTTTACCAGTGAGTTCCCAGGGAGATTTCCCCTGATTGGTTATCCACTCCTCTTTTCCCCCTTCCATGCTTTAATTTTTCATCCTCGCACTTACCATCTAACATTCTATATACAAGGGACTTAAAAAAGTTTATGAAAAAATGGAATTAAAGTATGAGTTTAATTTGATGGAAAAAATTTGAAATCTATGCATAGTTTTTTTTCATAACACACACTTTCCATGACCTTTTTGAATCTCTCTTGTATGTTATTTATTTTATTTATAGTCTACCTCTCTTCTTTACGATGTTATTCCGTGAGAATAGAGCTTCCCAAATCTGTGTTTCATTGCTATATCCCAGTGTCTAGGCAAAAGCCTATTGCAAACTATGGATGAAAGATGCAGAGTTCAAAGCTAATTGATATGCAAAGAGGGTGCTAGAAAAAAAGTCCAGTACTTTAGTTTGCTTCTATCTGTTTGATTTTGGGCAAGTTATTGAGTGCCTCTTAGTATGAGGGATTGTCTAGTCCAATCCCTGAGGATGCAAGTGTCTCTTTTGATAAAATATTTTTTCATTTTGCCAGATGATTATAAACTCACCAGAGAGAGTCACAAAGAATGAGAGAAAGCATACCCCCAATGGGGCATGGCCAGGCTGCAGTCTCGTCTCCATTTCTCTATTCTGTTGGGATTTGAGGCATGCATGCACACACACACAACATGTTTTTTCAAGTTGCCAGGGCTGGGATTTGAACCCTGTAGTTGACAATGTAGCATCCAGCTCACTTAATCAGTAGGCCATGGGGCCAGCCCTAATTTCTTTTAAGTGTATTCATTTATTTCTGCTGAGAGAGAGAGAGAGAGAGAGAGAGAGAGATTATCCCAACAGGGTTCTGACACTGTGGTCCACCCCCAGCCTCAGCCAGCCCAGACCATGGGTCTACATATGACTCAAATACTCAGGTAGGTCCCCAGATGTGAACCTGGAATCTAACTTGTTTACCTTCCTTTTCTTCTGTGTTCAGGTCTTGGGGACCCATTAGTCCTTATCTTTGTGCAAAAACTTTTATCAAAAAGCTTAATTGTCAAGAATTCAGACTCTAAACATGGACTGCCTGAGTTTGAATTCTGGATCATTACTTCCCATTGTGGTTTGGAATACTATATCTTAGTTTCCTCACCTGGAAGATGTGGATAAAAACAATATCCACCTCATTGTGTTGGGGCGAATACTACTGGAAATATTAATGTGGACTTGTCTTAACAGTATCTAAAAACTTGCCTTGTAAGAGTCAAATAGATTTTCAAATAATGGTTTCAAATACGGTTCTTTAAAGAATGACATCAAAATCCAGCACATTAACTCAGGAAGCTGCTTTATTTACATATGTTATAAAGCACACAATTCAGGAACAGCAAAATGGAAGAGACATGTTGGGCAAGGTTTGTGGGAGGGGGCGTGGGCTTGCAAATTTTAGGCAGACTACCCTTCCAGCACCTTTCTGTGTTCACCAGCCACCAGCATTTAAGGTTCGTATGCAGGCTTCATTACATAGGCGTGATTGATTAATCACTGGACTAGTCAATCTCTAGTCCTTCTTTCCTTCCCAGAGATCAGAAGTGGGGGTAAAATTAAGAACCCTCTAATTACATACTTGGATTCTCCCCCATCTTCCAAGAGTCATGTCATTGGCACAAACTCGGGTATGGTTGAAAGGGGCTTATGAATAACAAAAGGCATGAAGAGGAACCTCACATTTACCACAGAACATTCTAAGGATTTTGGGGACTCTGCCAGAAACCAGGTATGAAGACCAAAGAAGATATATATTCTTATTATATCAGAATACCAAATGTGCCTATTCCGTAACTATGATGTATTACCTTAATTGAACTTTGGATATTAAACCCACCTAGGTTGTGGAGAACATGTCACTTGATCCTGTGTTTAATCATTTTAATATGTTAAAAAACTTGGTTAGTATTTTTTTTGGAAGAGTGTTACATTGCTATTTATAAGAACTGTGGATCTCTTGTTTTTCTTTTTCTTTTTTTTTCTTCCTGATGTGTTTTGCTTGTTTTTGGTATTAGGGTAATACTACTCTTATTGGATGAATTATAAAATGTTCTCTACTTTGGTTTGCTTTGGGGCAGTTTGTTAAAAACAAACAAACAAAAACAAAAACAGATATTCTTTGATTGTTTGGTAGAACTTACCAGTGAAATAATTCTGTCTTGGGGTTTTCTTTGTGGACACTTTTTTGATGAATCTTTACCATCTATTTGTCGTGTTTATTTTTTAGAGAAATTTTTGCTATTGGGCACATGTGCTTGCTAGAGAGGCAGAGAGAGACAGAGAGACAGAAAGCGAGAAATCACCACTCAGGGGGATGGCCACACAGCTATCGCTTCTCCTCCATTCTCATTTCGGGATTTTGGGCATACACACACATACGCCCACTGAGTTTTAAACTCCTGGGTCTGGGACTTGAACTGTTGTTGACAATGTGGGAGTCCAGCGATGTAATCATTATGTCATTTTCTGGTCCCACCATCTATTTGTCTTTATCACTTCTTCTAGTGTCAGTTTTCATAGATGTATCTTTCTTAGAATTTGGATATTTCATGTTATCTAATTTGTTGACATAGGGTGTTTTGTTTTGTTTGTTTTGCTACAGGGCAATTGCTCTAACCAGACAGAGACAGAGACTGACAGTGAGAGGGAAAGTGAAAATTCACCCTCTGCTGGGATGACTATGTCACAATCCCCTTTCTATCATTCTTCTCTAGGAGTTCGGGCATACATGCACACGATGTGATTCTCAAGCCATGAGGTCCAGGACTGGAACTGGAACCATGGAATCAGCCATGTGGGATACAGAGACTTAATCTCCATGCCACCGGCTGGCCTGACATATGGTTGTTTATAATATTCCCTTACAATCTTTTTAATTTTGGTAATTATTAGCAATGTAGCTTTTTTTTTTTTTTTTTTTTTTTTTGTTCCTGACTTTTCTTTCCTTTTACTATATCAATTTAACAAAAGGTTTGTCAATTTTATTGAACTTTTGGTTTCATTCATTTCCTCTATTTTTGCTTTAATCCTTATTTTGCCATTCTTTTTTTTTTTTTTGCTTCTTCTGTGTTTAGTTGGATTTCTTTATTTTTACTTCATTAGGCATATGATTAGGCTATTTGTTTGAAATTTTTTTCTTTGTTCATTATAGACTTTAATAGTTATAATTTTCATATAAGCATTAATAGTTATAATTTTCTTTTAAGCCCTGCTTTTGTTATAGCCTGTAAGTTTTAGTATAGTGTGCTTTTGTTTCTATCTCAAACTATTTTCTAGTTTTCATTATAACTTTTTTCTTTGAGTCATTAGTCATTTGATAGTGTTTTGTTTATTTTTCATGTGTTTTTTGAATTTTGCAAGTTTCTTTATGTTATTGATGTCTGATTTAGTTACACTGTGGTCTGAGAATGATCTGTGTTTTTAACTTTGGTGAAGTTTGTTTTATGGCTTATCATATGGTCTATACTAGAGAATGTTGTGTGTACATTTGAGAAGAATGTTACTCTACTGTCGCTGAGTGGCGTGTTCTGTAGGTGTGTGTTTTGTCTAGTTGGTCCATAGGTGGTTCAAGTCATTTATATCCTTGCAGATATTCTACTTACTTTTCTTTCCTTTATTAAATGTGGGATATTAAAGTTTTCAACAATTATTATTGAATTATCTATTTTTCCCTTCAATTAGATAGGAATTGCTTCATGCATTTTGAGGTTCTGTTAGGTTCATTATATGATTATGATTATAGTTTTCTATTGTATCAATGCTTTTATTATTATAACATATTTTGTTTTATCTCCAGTAACATTTTTGTTTGTTTTTATAGTCTGTTTTGTCTATTATTAGTATAGCCACTCCAGCGCTCTTGTAGTTGCTCTTATATGGTAAATCTTTTTTTCATTCTTTTGCTTTAAAACTATGTGTATCTTTGAATCTAAAGTATTTCCTGTAGTTGGATCATATAGTTAAATATTGTTTGTTTTGTTTTGTTTTGATTTGCGAGAGGGCATGTGTGCTCACTGGAGACAGAGAAAGTGAAAAGCACTCTCATGGGGATGGCCATGACACAATCCCTTCTCTTCCATCTCTCACTCCTTTTGGGATTTTGGTTATGAAGCACATGACTCTGTGTTTTTCAGGCCACTGAATCTGGGACTTGAACTGCATAGTTGGCTATTGGGATTCAGCCGCCTTAATTACCACACCACTGGCTGGCCTGAATACTTTTATTTTTGTTATAATCTAATCTAATAATCTCTGTCGTTTGATTGAATTACTCAACACATTCTTTTATTTGACTTGGTTTATATCTGATATTTTGTTTTACGGATGTTCCATGCCTTCCTCTTATTTCTCTTTCACTGCTTTCTTTTTCATTAAATGAAATATTTTCTATTGTAATAATTTAATTTCTTTACTGATATTTTAATCTATTTTTTGAGATATTTTCTTAATAGTTTCTCTAGGACTACAATATACATTAAATTGATCAGAAACAACTTCAGATTTATACTTTCTTAATTCCATTAGATGTAGAAATATAGTTAGTATAGTTCTATTTCCATTCCCTGTGTTTTTGTCCTCTTGCGGCCTGTATTATATTTCTATATTCAACAAATCCATCAATTCATACTGTAATTATTACTTTCTATGATGTATGTCTTTTAAAGACGTGAGAAAACAGAAGAGCAAATGTATACTTACAGAGTTTGTTGCATCAACCTTATTTATTTACCATTTCTGGTTCTCTTTTATTCCTGTGGATAACGTTACCGTCTGGTTTATTTCCTTACTCCAAAATAGTTTCATTACCATTCACACTTATGTACTGTCATTGTTGAATATGTTTTATTTCTGTGTTGTGGGAATATAACAAATACACACACACACACACACACACACACACACAATATAATTTTTTGTTTTGTTTTTTTTTTTTTGAGAGATTTTTGCTAATGGGCACATGTGCTTGCTAGAGAGACAGAAAGCAAGAAATAACCCTCCAGGACAGATGGACACACCACAATCTCTTCTCCCTTCTCTTTTCAGGATTTTGGACAAGTACATACACACGCCCAGTATGAGTTTAAACTACCAGGTTCGGGACTTAAACCACTATCAACCATGTGGGAGTCCAACGATGTAACTATTATGCCATTTGCTGGCCCCTATGTAATTGTTTTGAAGCCAGTTATGAGAAGAAATACACACAAATATTATAACTATACACAAGTATTTTACATTTGCCTACATAATTACTTTCAGCAGAGCATTTTGTTTTCTTTTGCAGATTTGAATTACTTTCTGATGTCATTTACTCTCAGTCTGAAGAACTTCCTTTATAATTTTTAAAAAAGTAGGCTTGCTAGCCATGAATTTACTCAATTTTTGTTTATCTTACAATGACTAAATTTCTCCCTTGTTTTGAAAACACAATTGACATTTTCTTTTTTTTTTTTTTTTTAGCACTTTGGATATAACCAGCACATTGCCATTGGTCTCCATTGTTTCTGCTGAGAAATCAACTGTTAATCTTATTGGGATTTTTGTCTATGCAAAGAATTCTTCTCTTGCTGCTTTCAGAATTTTCTCTTTGTCTTTCAACATGTTGGTTATGATGTATCTGAGTATGAATCTTGTGTTTATTGTACCTGAAGATTGGTGAATTCTTGTCCACATAGATTAATTTAAAAAAATGATATTTTCAGCCATTCTTCAAATATTTTTCTGATCCTTTCATTCTCTTCTATCTTAGTACTATCATTACACAGAATTTGTGTGCAACATACTGGTGTCTTATATTTCTCTGAAGCTCTGTTTATTTTTCCTCATCCTTTTTTCCTCAGGTAATTGTTTCTTTTTTCTGCCAGTCAAAATCTATAGTTGAGATTCTCTAGAGTATTTTTCATTTTGGTTATTGTATTTTTCAATTCCAAATTTCCATTCGATTCTTTTTTATAATTTCTATCTCTGTTGATATTCCCAATTTAATTTAACTTTACCATATATGTCCTTTAAGCACTGTTTTCTATAGTTATTTGAATATACTGAGTCATTGGAAAAGTCATGGCATTTTTTTTTTAAATTTTTTCCCATGTGAAAATACATCATGACTTTTCTGATGACCCAATATTGATAGTAGTTTTGCTGTCTTTGTCTACACAGTCAACATCTGTACTCCTTTAAAGGCAGTTTTATTGTCTGCTTTTATTCCTCTCTGTGCAAATGTTTCCTTTTCTCTTTCTGTATTTATTTCATTCTTTTTTGGTGTTGTTGAAACTTGAGCATTTCAGATAATATATAGTAGCAGTTTTGAATAGTGATCACATCCTCCTCCTTGGGAGTGTGTTTTGTGGTGTTGATATCTGTTAGACAGTTTATTTATTTAGTAATTTGGATTAGTTCAGTTAAGTCTATTTCCCCATGCTGTGTTAAATCTTTGGTGTTTTTCCATAAATGGTACACTCCTGGGTATTCTTGCTCCTGAAATGACAATGATTTTTGCCAGACTTACTTTGACTTTCTCTT